>NC_139802.1:41246592-41609092 GCF_963457635.1 Microchirus variegatus
CGACCTGCCCATCCCAGTGACGTCAGCAAGACGCAGGAGTAGTTTACCTGTGTAGAACCTGAGGCACCGTGATTAAGTCAATAAATACACTGATTTAACATTATGATGCTGTTTGATTGATTACTCCCCATTCCAAACCAAATAAACATCTCTTTATGTTCAATATTTTCTTATATTTTCCCATTAATTTCTGAATATGTACGTATAAATACACCGATTTAACAAAATAAAAGCTAAAAAATAAATAGAAAATGTGGATCTATCCTGTTTACGTGGGAGACTCTGGATCCAAACAGGTGACAGTAGAAGCAGCTTTAGTCGCGTCACCATATTTATTTATTTATCCTCATTTTTTTTGTTCTTAGTTGATCAAAAAAAAAGAAGAAAAATTGTGTCAAACTTTCAATTATTTGTTCATTTTACTATTCTCGCTTGTCACTGCTTTTCCTTCCTCGTTGCAGCTCCATTTGTTAGTTTCCCTCCTTTAGCAAAAACAAACAAAAAACAAGTCAAACTTTTGCGTCACAGTTTTCTCTTTAAAGTGGACTTTAAAGTCCATAACTTTTATATTAAACAAAAGAAAAATGACAAGTTTGCCAAAACACACTATGATACAGTGAACGTTTTATTGATAAGACAGACAGTCATGTGATATAAAATATCTGCTCTTTTGCAAATTTTGGTAGTTCCTGCAGCGTTATCCAATCACAGCTCCGGGGCGGTGCTGCTTCACTGACTTCCTGTCATACGGTCCTAAGAATTTCTTTATAGGATACATTTAAAAAAAATGACAACACAGATCAGATAAAAAAAAAGATTTTTTTAATGCATGTTTTGATGCAACACAAGTTTTCCAACGGCGACTGTAAGAGAACGTGATTTGTGATATGACCAATTAATATTTTTATAGAGTAGGGCTTCTCACTCCTGGTCCTGGGGAGCCACTGTCCTCCATGTTTTAGGTGTTTCCCTGCTCCAAAACATACACCTAAAACATACAGGAAAGTGGCTTCTCAGGACCAGGAGCGAGAAACCCTGATGCATATAGTGACTTATATCAGTGCCATATCAGTTTATGGCCAGTAGGAGGTGCTGTGTGTGAAGGTTAGATGTACAAAGAGGTGTGTACTCTTGTGTAGTCTTAATATACAAAGTGTATATTGGGGTAAGACGTGGATATACATTGACATATAAAGAGACACAGAAATAGTTATTTTAAGTGTGCATTGAGAAGATGCAGTAGGTCGTAGTATGAAGACAGCAGTAGGCTTAAAGATGTTTTCTTTATTTGCGTCATTATATCATTCGTTTTTGTTCAACAAAATCTGTTCTTTTGGGTTTTGACTTCCGGAAACACCATACAATAATATAACATATGAGGTTTTTAAACACTAAATATACACACTCCTCGACATGCAACATTTGATCACTTAAATTCATTTTTTTTTTTTGCTTATTCTTCTGTCTCATATATCAAATATTTCACAGTTGTTCTTTGAAAGAATGACCGACGTTTAAGTCCCAATTGTTTCACACGTGTTTTACGTAAATGAACATTTCAATTAATTATTGCTGCCTTTTCATTACATTTCACATCAGCCAACATATTTGACGCCGTTAAAAGAGACATCGGTGACAGATGGACAGTTTCTGCAGGACAAAAACCTTTCTGTGTAAAAACCAGATTCACCAGTGCAGAGGGGCTGGTGGAAACACAATTTGCCTCGTTCCGTTAAACACAACAAACACGATCATTACAATATTGAACTTACATACAGGAAACGTGGGAGTTCTATTCAATAAAAGAAGTGGAAAAAAAACAGTTTGTCTGGAAAATGGAATGTAACACGTTCAGAAAATGGCCCAAAAAAGAATAATAACGTGGTCTCATCGACATTTGCAGCGACTCGTTTTTTTTTTTTTCGAACTTCACAAGTTATAAACGTACAGATAGGTTTATTTACAGAACACGGAGTAAACGCTGTAACGTGTACAAGCTTTACATTAGTTAATATAAGAAACACGAAATACCAGACACAACTGAAATGATGGTCGTCGGCCCTGAACACATGGTTTTACCATGACCTCCGGTTCTACTGTAAAGAACCTCGGAGTCCAGATTTGTCATTTGACTCACACATACAACACGTCAGTACGTCAGCCTTCTTCCACCTGTGCAACATAACACATAATCAGAAACTTCCTGTCATTAAAGGATGCTGAAAAGCTTGTTCATGTCTTTATTACATCCAGACGAGATTACTGTGTAACTCATTATTATCAAGAAGCTTTAAAAGCCTCTTCAGTTGGTTCAGAAAGCAGCAGCACGGGTTACTGACGGGAACCAGGGAAAGAGATCGCATCACCGCATGTGCTGATCTCTTTAGCCTGGCTCCCTGTCAAATTTAGATTTATACATTTAAACTCAAAATCCTCCTCCTCCTCTATGGCAAGCCGTTTTTACATTTAAAAGCTAGACTGGATATGTATTACAGATATCTGTAATTCAATTCTTCCTAGTCAAAAAGAACATTTCAGATATCCACAATGTCATTCTTCCTAGGACAAATTACATCACTTTTTGCCATTCATGTGTATTGGGCTTTCAATTTCAGCTATCCACAATGTCATTCTTCCTATCCACAATGTTATTCTTCCTATCCACAATGACGTCACTTTTGCCATTCATGTGTATTGGGCTTTCAATTTCAGCTATCCACAGTCATTCTTCCTATCCGCAATGACATGCTTCCTATCCGCAATGACATGCTTCCTATCCACAATGACATTCTTCCTATCCACAATGATCCACAATGTCATTCTTCCTATCCACAATAACATTCTTCCTATCCACAATGTCATTCTTCCTATCCACAATGACATTCTTCCTATCCACAATGACATTCTTCCTATCCAAAATGACATTCTTCCTATCCACAATGACATTCTTCCTATCCACAATGATCCACAATGTCATTCTTCCTATCCACAATTACATTATTCCTAGGACAAATGACGTCACTTCAGTGCAGTTTCATTAAAATTACCGTAAATGTTATTACGACGAGTAACAATTGGATTGAAGATATCTGAAATGGGAGTTTCTCCTCGTAAGAATTCTATTGCAGATATCCAGAATGTTCATTCTAGGTATCCAGAATAATAATAATAAGAATGTCATTGTGGATAGGAAGACTTGAATTACAGATATCTATAATACATATCCAGTCTAGCCATTAAATGATAAAACGGCTTGCCATACCACCTCACGCATAAAGCACTCAGCGATCAGGCCTCGTCATATCTTCAAGACACGATTATTCCTTAATACCAGTTATTTGGTGTGGAAAAAACAAAACAAAACAAGCAGCTGAGACAAGAAGTGAAAAAGGTGCAGCTTCAGGCTTTCACACACACACACACACACACACGTACACAGATACACGCAAGTTCAAATGTTAAAATGTCTACATCAGCTTATTTATATTATACACACGTATGTACATATATACACGAATAGATACATGCACACATGCAAATTATTCAATAAATAAATAAATAAGAACGGGGGAAAAGTCAGCATCGGAAGTCGTGGTCCTGTCTAAACTTATAACTTGATCAGTGAATCAGTGAACCAGGGTTGGGTGAAGATACGGATGAAATTCGAAATAATGTCAACATATTCCACCTTTCCAGGGTGTGTTTCTCTTCTTGTGATAAAGGAGTGTGGTTCAATTAAAAAAAAAAAATTACAAAAAGAAAATTATTATTTTTGTACATTTTCACACGCGTTCAGATAGTTTTCTGCTTCTACTTATTCACTGCTGCCTTTAGCCTTTTTCACACGCCTCACTGTGTAATCCGTCCTTTCTACTCATGACTTTTGTGCACTGATTGTGTCAATTTGTATATGAACTTGCTGGCTGGTGATGCATGTACAGTATAAAAGCAGCATGTCAGAAACCAAACTATTGGGCAGGCGGTCAGAGGGCAAACTCAGCGACTCATCTTCTGCATCAAATCCTGATGTGAGAAGTTGTATAGCACATCCTAGTGTTGTTCAATGAAGCATGAATGAAGCCCAGGCCTCATGTAGAGGATAAAGCGGTAGATAATGGATGGATGGATGGAGTCGGACATGCCCAAATTGCGCTTGTGCCATGCACTTTAGACCATGCAGGTTAGATTGTCCAAATATGGCCCCTGGTCTTCTTTGGAGAGTGGGCACAATTTATCCCTGGGTATCTCTAGGCCTGGGACCTAACACTAGCTGCTTCTTGACCTCCACCCACATACTTGAATGTTAGTCTTTAGGCTTATGCTCCATCTACTTCTGCACTTTCCTTCTTGAACTTGCCTAGCACTTACTTGTTTCCCCCTGATGGTCTCTCATTGTGCTTCTTATATTGTAACTCTAATATGTTGATCACTTGTAGGTTGCTTTTGGTTAAAAGTGTCTGCCAATGTGTAAATATAAACAAATGATTTGTAAAACACAAAAAAACGTAGAAGCTGATGCCTGCAACCAACCCAAAATGATTGTAATGGCAAATTCAATTTCCTTGTTCTCAGAGCTAGAGCGGCCCAACACCAGGCTGTGTGAAAGCACGGCCTGGAGGGGCAGACCCCTACAACAGACAAAGGGATGTGAGAGGGGTGTTCCTTAGGTATAAAAGTTTAGCCATGCTCTGGGTCTTTCTGCATCTTCGACTACTCGTGTGTTGACTGACCTTTTCTTGGTAAAGAATTTTTTTTTTATTAACTTCTTAACTATTTTGGGTCCTGAAGAAAGTGATTCTTGCCATTTTGCCTAGTGGAATGTTTGCCAATTCCTGCCATATACATCAAAGCAAGCATTTGATGACTATGAACACAGGAGCGTTAGTACTGTGAAACGTGATGCATGTGATGCTGATTCGTTGAAGTCTGAGAAATAATAGTTATTATTGGTTAAATAATATACCAAGTGTGATTAACCTTCCAGCATCACACTCGGTTCTGAATATTTAGCGTTGCAGAAGTGTTTTACTTAATGTTTGGGAATATAATGCTCAGCCTTCAAACCTTTAATTAAGTGCTATCTGAAAGCCACCGAAAACATCCCCATTATCTATCGTTAGGCAGACACAACCTTCACATTGATAAAAAAAAAAAGGATAAATATTGATAAAAAACAAAAAGCCGACAATTTCATCTTCAATTTTCTGACATGAAAAATAAAGGATTTTAAGCCCTGCATTTGAAGGAAGAGGGTTTTTTTCTTTTGAATAATACAGCTATGAAACAAGCTACTAGGGCTCAACATTTGCACAACATCTCAACTTCTTTCTCTGAATTGCACATTCCAAATCCAATTTTTAACAAGTTAACAATTAAACTGGGCATGAACCTATCATCTTTGAAAATATTTCATCACCTAAAAAAAAAAAGAAAGAAGCCTTTGCAGGCTCTGGCAGTTGAGTCCATATGTACAAACGCACAATACCATTTAGTCCTTTGCAAAGATGTTAGTCAGCCTCCAGCGAATCATCCTGAAAAAGGCTCTGCACCTCCAACATGGAAGCCAGCTCCAAAATATGCTTCTGAAGGACGCCGCTTTCCACTGTGTCCTGTTTGGGCAGCTCAGGGTATGACTCTGGGAAGCTCTGGGACTCCTGTAAGTACAACATCAAGCATGCTTTAAAACAGCACTGGGAATTGAATTATAATTGATCACGCAGCACCATCAGCGGCCTTTCTTTAAAAATCATACCTTCATCCAAAATGAAAGTGGCAATGATCTAACGCAGGAAAACACAATGACACTTCATATTTTATCAGACTTGTACAGCTTAACAGTTTTACGATTGTTAGCAGACCAGTATAAAAGTGCAGTAAACCCCGAGATTAGAATAGATAGGACTGATGAGGGAGAACCTGCACTTCGCCATTCAGTTGGAGACATTTTCAGTATTCAAAACATAAAAACAACTTGTTTAGGATTACTACAGCAGCAGTGACTTACCCGGAATAGTTTATGCAATCTCAACGCAGCCGAGCAGAACACAAAGCGGATCAATAGTAGTCGAAGGAACTCGTCACCAAAGAATTGCAGAAAGGCTTGATCTGTGGCAACATAAATTAATTACATATTCATTTATTTGTTTATTTAATTAATTAATTGGTTCATTTATTAATTTATTAAATAAATAAATATTACATTAATTAAATAAATAAATAAGTATTCAATTAATTAAATAAATATTAAATTAATAAAATAAAATAACTATTTAATTAAATCATTAATTAAATATATAAACAAATAATTAATTGAATAAACATTTCTTTAATTGAATAAATATTTCATTAATTAAATAAATAATTATTTAATAAATTAATTAATTAATTAATTAATTTAATATATAAATAAATAATTACTTATTTTATGAGTGAATTAATTAAATCATTATTTAATTATTAACAAACATTAATTGATTAACTAATCAATTAACAAACAACAACTAAAAAAAAAAAAAAATCACTTTTATAAATCTAGGAAGAGGAATATATATTGAGTCTTCGCACTACATCCTGATCATTAAAAGGCTAACTGATGCAACTACAATAAATAATTTCACCAAATGACTATTTCCCCAAAAAATCTCAGAAGTGTAGATACAGGCAATAAGACTCCAGATGATACAATGACTTGGATGACAGAGAATATCCATAAAAGAGTTCAAAATCTACTTCATAACACACAAGCAAACATTAAAGAATCTATGGGTGAAGTGTTACCTATGGTTCGTGATCTGGTTATCATCTGCCCGATGTCATGGTAGACTTTACTAAGAAACTCTTGAGCCTTGTCCCATAGTCCTCGCTGCACACTGTTTAAACCACAAATAGTAGAAAAGGCCAAGAGCGGGCTGTAGAGGAACAGAGTGAACAGACTCCCACGCAGTGACTGATCTGTACGGGGAGTAGAGATCCGCAAGTAAAACATGAAAACAAAGACACTTTCTCTTCCTAAAAGTACCAGGAAGTACGACTTAGTATGACTTACCTTGCAGACTTTTGGGATACACAGTAGGTGATAGCAGGCACACAAGAGGCTGGCCAAAAAGGTTTGTGAAATTCTATTTCGATAGGGGAAAAAAAGACAAAAGACAAAAAAAGTATTATATAAAAGTAAATTATCAATACTATGAATAATGTGCAATCCTAGTGTGCATGTATATTTATTTATTTAAAGTATATTAATATTTTTCTTACATACCTTATAGGCTGAGCTGTTTGAAGAATCCACAACAATGAAAAGTGGCTTCCTGGTGAAAGGGAATAAATCCCCTGGGTGAAGGCTGCAAAAACACATTCAAATATTAGAAAACAAATGCAGTTTTACCTCAAAACATGACTGAACATTTACAGTTTTTCCACAATTGAAAGACATTCATGGAACATTCTAAAAGCAAAGAGAACAAGACAGCACAGAGCGTCATCTGGTATTCAACGTGTAAGTAAACAGTGGTCGTTTCTCACCAATGCATTTCTTTCTGGGTCTGATTTCTCTTCTGCACGGTCTCTCCATTCACCACGTCTCGATTTGTATTCGTGAGAACTCCTCCAAAATCATACGGTCCTGCAAGAAAAGTGAGAACATTCAAACTTAATTACAATAATTTGAACGTACATGACAGAATTTTTTTTAATTGTAGATCACAAAGTTTTAGAAACACTCTCTGGATCTCTGGCATACGTCTTGCCATGCTGATTATTTTACTCTACGCAAATACACTAGTGTGATAAACACACCACAGAACAAGAAATCGACATAAAAGTCAATTTAGTAAGACGCATTTTACCTTCATAATCTGAATGCCCAATGGGGAAGACACCGGTAGCAGATAGGTAAACAAGCAGAACACTGTTGGCAGGCAATTCCTGAAGATCAGAGCAAGAAAAAACACAACATTAAAAAAAAAAAGTATCGTTGTGTGTTAAATATGTTGATCACAGCATCGAGTCTTATGATTGTGAGGTTATACGAGTACAAGCTACATATATATATATATATATATATATATATACATACATACACAACCATCAATATCATTATCAGTGTCACATCTGACTGAAGTGAATACTGACCTTAAAAGAGGCAGACAAGAAAGCAAAAAGCTGGCTGAACGTTGGCTTATACAGCAAATACTTGTGAGGATTTTCCCGTTTTGCTGGCTTCTCATTGGGTTCCTGTGGGGGAAATATTGATAATAATGAACATTATCTCTCATATTTTAGGTCATATCTACATATGAACAACTGGCCAATTGTTAATATTCGCCATCCAAATCTTCTCAGAAGGCTTCAATGAGGAAGGAGCTGCAACTTATAATTATTTCATAATCTAGTAATATATCATATCATTTACAAAACATAACATTTCTTGAGAAAAATACATGCAATGTCAACAATATTGTGCCTAAATGTACTATTTACACATGTGCATTACAACCTGCAGATCACAGTGGATCTATAAAGGCAAAAACATTTAGTCACAGCTATCTGGAAGTGATTATGATTAGATTCTAATCATGAATTAATGAATACCAAATGTGACACCCCTGCTCTAGAGGATGAGATAAAAAGCATAAGCGTATAGCATATTCAACCATAATGGGCATGACACTTACTAACATTCCTTGTTTAGGGTTCTGTGTAGCCAGGTTTACAGGTTCTCTTTCCAAAGCTTGAAGCATACGGAACATATCGATGGTTAGTTCACTGAACTTCACCTATAAAAAAAGAAGAAAATATTGACACTTCAACCATTGAAAAAAGTAACAACAAAACATTGTTGTTGTTTTTTTTACTGAAGAAACAATCGTCACATGATTGCAACCTGCAAATGACAATTAATGTAGTAACAGAACATTTTCATAAAGTGAACATCGCAATTTTGTCTTCTTCAATGGAGCATGGTGTCCATTTTGTAAAAAACGATCCCATTTAGTGTAAAATTCATTCCAACTTTCGAGGGGATCACGCGACGTACAACAAAGTTAGAGGGCACTTCCTGTTTAAAAAGGCCGACTTCCTGTTGGCCAAAGGCGTGTTCAGGGAAGTTCCCTTGTCTCACATGTCAAGTTTCGTGCAGATCGGACAATGTTATGACAATGTTCGGACAATGTTTACTTCCTGTTGGGAGGTTGTCTTTTGCAGACATGTTCAGGACGGTTATCTAGTCTCACATATTAAATTTCGTACAGATTGGTCAATGTACAGCAAAATTTAGAGGGCACTTCCTGTTAAAGATGGCCAACTTCCTGTTCAAAGGAGTGTCAATCCATAAACGTGTTCAGGGAAGTTATCAATTTTCGTGCAGAGCAGACAATGTGAGATTTCCTGTTACTTCCTGTTTCAGGCTTTCAACTTCCTGTACGGAGGTCATCTTTTACAGACATGGTCAAGACAGGTCTCTGGTCTCACATATGAAGTTTCATCGTTATTATTATTATTATTGTTCATGCTTCTGTACATGCACACACAGATGGATAACACGATGCACAATCTGGCCAATGGATACACACTTTTGCACTATGGCCCTCATAGTGAAAAAGTGTCTGCAGAGCCACGGCGTCGCGCGTGAGTATAAACAAAGCTTTATCTTCAGTGGTTAGCTGTAGGCAACTGGACTTGCTTAAATTGTACTAATTTAAAGCTACTAAAGAAGTCTCTTGGATGTAAGATTTGGCAAGCAAAAGTGGAATCAAGGGAGGTAGGAGGAAAATGCATTTTCAAAAAGCATGTTTTACGGCCCTAAAATGCAGCACCACACTCACTGGAGGGGGCCAGTCTTGCATTTACACCAACTGAGGAGTGTGTTGCTCCCAGTAGAACCTGCTTTATCTCCTTTGGTTTTGTGGCAGAAAATAGAGACACAAACTCATTAAGAAGGCATTAGGAAATGTGATTAGAATTAGTGGGTTAAAAACCTGATTGTTACAGTTGCCTATGATTAGTGCATCTGCGAGGACGAGCTGTCCAACCACCATGCCTTGTTCCAGCGGAGGCACACTTCCTTCCTGAAGCCGGCTGCTGATGACGACAACAGAATTGGTATCGCTGAGTACGACCACTGGATCTGCCTGTTTCACACAGAACAAAAAAAAGTCCAGGAAAATGACAAATGGTATCCTGCATCATGACACTGCCAAGAGATAAAACAAGACACAATTGTGTTTCACTGGGAGAGTAGCTCACCTCCACAAAAGCTGCCACTTCTTGTAAAACCAGGTTCCACTCCAATTGATCCTCTGTTTTGAATCGCTGTGTATAATCTTCAATTTCCTCAGATAACTCCTGCAGGTACAAAGACAGATTAAAAACACACTTTTTGGAGGGAAAGATGAATTCAAATACTGTTTTTGCTAGGAGTACTGAGATAGGGCAGATCGCCTTTGAAACTTCCCATAAATAGTATTAAAAAAAACTGTTAAAAATGATACCACTGTATAAAACAAATGTAATTATTAGGCACCGAGTACACAGGGTGCGGGACCCTATTGTAATTGTGTGAATTATTATTATTTGATCGCGAATTTGATCCGTTATACGTGCATGAAAATGTTTTAATATAAAATAATGGAATTGTGAAAAACCAATGCAAAATGGCTCAGTAGCACCCCCACAGGTCAGGCGCCGATGGAGCGGGCGGAAATTTAGCTGCTCCGAATTTCACGAAATTCGGTGGAAACATTGTCCGGCCCGAGACGAACAAACCATGAACACCATGACCTCAACTCAACAGGAAGTCGGCCATCTTGGATTTCGCGTCTATCTTGGCGTTTTGCAAGTTTGCTAGCATTTATACTACATTTATACTCTTAGAAATAAAAGCACTAAGTAGAACCATATATGGTTCTTCGGCTTGTCCTCATAGGAGAACCCTTTTTGGCACCAGCTAGAACCTTTTTATAAAGTTTCCACCTGGAACCCTTTTGGAGGGTTCCACCAAGAACCCTTTTAAAACCCTTTATTCAGGAAAGGGGTTTTAAAGGGTTCTCTGGATCAAAATGGTTCTTACTGGAACCATTAGTGTTACCAAGAACCCTTGAAAAAACCCTTTATTCAGGAAAGGGTTTTTCAGAAGCAAATGGTTCCAGGTAGAACCTCAGCCCTTGTAGAAGGACCCTTTTGGAACCCTTATTTCTAAGAGTGTAGGAAGATGAAAAACGCGTCAAATTACGTCATTACTATATAAGTAATAAGTAACAATAAACAAATGGTGAACTAAATTTAATTTACTAACTTGTATGTTTTTCAAGTGCCTAACATTATTTTCCACATGTACATCTACAGTGCTTAAGTGTGACATCTGCATGGAGGGTTCTGCGTACGTACCTTCACCAAAACCTTGACAAGGTCCATCTTGTTGAGAAGTAAACAGACGACTATGTAGCGAGCATAATATCGAAGCTTCTTCACGACTAATTCTGGCCTGAATAAAAGACAAAAGAGAAATCAAGATTAAAAACTTGACACATTTCAGTGAATTTTAGTATTGTTATACAACTCCAATGTAATAATAATGATGTTTTTCTTATTGTAAACAACTTACCGGTCTTCTTTATTGACCTGAAAATAGTAAGAACGTTGGCGAATCGCAGAGTAGAATGAAAAGGCCTCATTCAGGTAACTCGTTTCTGACGTACGAAGGCTGTCAAACACATTTAACAATAGATTAGGAAAAATTATTTTTTATCAATACTTTACTTAATAAACTTCAAAGAAAATGTATTTAATATTAATTAGCACATGATTTCTGCAAAGTAGTGAAGCTCTCCTCTTCTCTAAACTCTCTTTTTGTCTTGTAAGTGTTCCGACATCATTAGATATAAGGTATTCTTACACACTGGATCTTAGGATGTCTAAAATAGAAGACATGTGATACTGAGGATGACTGAGACACAGTTTGACTTACTAATAATGGTAGTAAAGCTGCCCAATTTTGGATGCAACTTCACCAATCTGCCATCTCTTCAAGCCATACCGACTGTCCAAAACCTGCCTGTGGGTAAATAATAAAAAAGTGTTATTACAATGATGATTTAACCCTTAGAACACAGAGCATTTGGGGTGTTTTTTCCCAATACTATGTTTAAATATACATAGTATATACATAGGGTATAAGAATGTGCAATATACAGCGTCTTATATCCTTTTTTCCAGCACAATCTATAGAGCAGAGGGCAAACTGTGAAATAAGAAAAAAGTAAACTTAAAAAAAAAAAAAGACCTGTGCTGCTGCTGGAATTTCCATAGTTTAGTATAGACGTCAAACGTCCGGCCAAAATAAGATTGCCACTGCTTGTGTCCATACTGAGGAAGGTCTCTGCAGTAAAAAAGAGCGAAATCATTAAAAACACACGAGGAGAGGAAATTACACATAACAACAAACAAGTGAAAAAGCTAAATAAAAGAATATTAATATACAGAATATTAACGAAAATGCTCCGATAACATGCAGAGAAGCAACATTCTCACCATTTTGGTGGTCGTTAAGTTCAAAAAGTCACACGAGGATTTGAATGAAATTTTCAGGAAATGTCCGGGAACAAGTGATTAAATTTTGGGCGTGATCCGTAGACGCTATCACTGGTTCTAGTTTATTGATATTATAATGACAATAAACTTATCACTTGCAACTCTATCACACAGTCGGTGTGGAATTTCTAAGCTGTTCCAAAATGCAAATGCAGATGTAAGACAAGGAGGTAAGTAAAACTGACCTTAGTCCATTGAAGAGTTGTTTGGATTTGTCAAGGAGGTAGCAGAAATCTGTGACGGTCTTCCTTTCACCTGATGGAATATCATCCTCAGTCTCAGCTCCAGTCATGACACTGACGTCTCACACCTAATTACAAAGAGAAATGACTGTTCAAAGGCTCAGAAAATTCAGAAAAGTAACCTCTTTTCACCCACTCACATACCTCAAAAGAGCTGAGCATATGTACTTGAACCTAAGTTCCTTTTCACTATGGAATACAGTAGCCCCTGCTTTGCCAGATCTAGCATCTACCAACCTTTAGGATAAACATCCCTCTGATTAGAAGTCCAAGACCATGTATGCAAGGCAAAGATATCCTGAATGTAAACATCCCAGTGTGAACCAGGGAGTCTGAGACGACCCAAGTACCACAACAGCAGGTTAGCTTGCAAACAAATAAACCGACTATTTTGAGCTATACAGAGTAAAAGACAGAGCATAAACTTCTCCTGTAAAATGTGTAGCTTTGAATTGGTAAATATTCACTTAAAATATGTTTCTTTTAAGCAGAACCCCAGTGGATTCAGCCTGAGGCTCATCAATGCCTTCAGCACTGGACAGCGGCAAATCAAACTGAGGCTCTTTCAGCTTTAATTTGAAGGTATTTCCATCCAAATCAGGCTCCCACTTTTTAGGGGACCAAAGGTAATGGGACAATTGACTGAAAAGCTATTTCATGGACAGGTGTGGGCTATTCCCACGTTATGTCATCCTCAATTAAGCAGGTAAAAGGTCTGGAGTTGATTCCATGAGTGACATTTGCATTTGGAATCTGTCACAACTTGTTTCGTTTCATTTCAAATCCTTTGCAATGGTGTATAGAGCCAAAAAGAAGAGAATTGTGTCGATATCCCAATATTTAGGGACCTAACTGTATGTTACGGCGTCCCTCAGATAATTCAGGAAAGGGTCGGAGATCCCAGCAAAAAGTAACAAAAACCAGCGAGGACCCAGCGTGTCCCCAAAAGAAAACTAGATTCAATAAACTAAACGATAACAGGACTGCCAGTAACCTCCTACCAACTGATGAACTATATTAAGTGAACTGCAGAAAAAATCAGTGCCATCGCTAACTAATTAACAAAAACAATCTGAGAGCCCTCCAGCTGGCTGCCCATTCTCATCAAGTTCTTTTCATGGCTGAGTGTAGCGAGTGCGTGGGGACTGACAGTAAATATTGACTCTAGCACCATACGAGCCTGAGGAAACGGGGTGTCAGTGTGTGTGAGAGCGACTACAGGCTGTTCATGATGTGGGTAATCTTTAATGAATGCACTGTTTATGATTGAATTATCCAAAAGGAGAGGCTTAACGTGTGCGACAGTCACACTCACTCCACAAATGGCGCATTCACAAGAGGCAGTAACAGAGTGTGACACGTGTCAATATGATCCAAATCAGCCAATGAGATAACAAACAGTGTAATGTTATATTATTTGGGAGTCAGCAGCAAAAGCTGCAAAGTCACGCATTGTGTTTCTACTTTGTCCTATTATTATTATTTCCTGCCATTGAAGTCTATCAAAGCGAAATTTGACACACTGACTCAGGACAGTCCCAAGATCACTAACATTGTTTCATGAACCTGCGCCTCCAACTCTTCAGCATCACCAACAGGACAAATATGGACATGCATTGATGTTTATATCTTTTGAACAGCGTGTCCAATAAATAAAATTGTGGCACATTTTCCAATTTCAAAATGACTATCCCATAATAGCCAATTAAACCTGGCAAAGATACCATCAAAAGGTTGTGAAATCTGGCACACTAGTTCGTGACAGGCCACAAACACCAATTTATGACCCTGTACCTTGAACTCTCTAGTGCCACAAACAGGTCAAACTTGGACAGGTTCACTTTTGTCATTTTTGACCAGTTTGTCCGATATTCACAAATGGGTTATCTATAGAACCCTTATATCAAGCCATGTTCAAAGCTTCATATGACATCAATTTGCATCATATTAAATGTCTATAATGTAAACATCAGCATTTTAAGCTCAATAGCTTCCAGATCATGCGACCTAAAGATGCTAAATGAGTGCAGCACCATAGTACTAGACTGCCTAGTCAGGACACACCACTTTTTATTCAATTTTAATGCCTCCCATATTTGCTATATATATTTTTTTTATGTAAATATTAGCATTTTAGCTCAACAGCTTCCAGATCATGTGACCTAAAGACTCCAAATAAGTGCAGGACCATAGTAATAGACTGCCTAGTCAGGACACACCACTTTTTATTCAATTTTAATGCCAACCATATATGTTTTTTTATGTAAATATTAGCATTTTAGCTCAACAGCTTCCAGATCATGTGACCTAAAGACTCTAAATGAGTGCAGGACGGACCATAGTACTAGACTGCCTAGTCAGGACACACCACTTTTTCTTCAATTTTAATGCCTCCCATATTTGTTATATATATATATATATATTTTTTTTTAATGTAAATATTAGCATTTTAGCTCAACAGCGTCCAGATCATATGACCTAAAGACTCCAAATGAGTGGAGGACCATAGTACTAGACTGCCTAATCATGACACACCCCTTTTTTATTCCATATTAATACTGCAAATATATATATATATATTTTATGTAAATATTGGCATTTAAACAGTAATTTGTTGATGGTCCCTAAATGTCTGTGTGTAAAGCTGCCTTCAATCTAGTAACACCAGAGAAGTTAGCTTGCTGACAAACTAGCTTGTTGTTAATATTTCACTTAGCGTGACTGAAAATGCTAATTTGTCCTTACTAAAAATTAGCTTAGACCTCCATAGAATTGGTTGTGGAAATTTTACTGAATTGACCGAATTAAAAAAAAATGACCTCGGGTAATTGAAACGAAGCATGTCTAAACATCATTTAGGCTAACACAACAGCTAATGTATGTGTCTGTCAACGTTATCTTCTATACTCTATACCAGAGTGAGGTCAGCTAACCTCTAACAGACCCACACACACACATCAGCAGTGC
This sequence comes from Microchirus variegatus, assembly GCF_963457635.1. Taxonomy (NCBI): domain Eukaryota; kingdom Metazoa; phylum Chordata; class Actinopteri; order Pleuronectiformes; family Soleidae; genus Microchirus; species Microchirus variegatus. The sequence continues at coordinate 41,262,387 of NC_139802.1, forward strand.
GGTCACAATGACCGTAACCACAGTCGTTCGTACCTGGCGTCGATGAACAGGAGCTCCACAGAGATGCTGCTGCTCACAAATCAGTGCAAACGCCTCGACGAGCCCCGTCAGTGAAGCGCGGCGTCCTTAGCATCTCACTGAGTGTAAGAGACAGTGCGGCGTTGACGCGAGTCCCGGCTGAGTGATGGAACACAAGAGGTTCGCTGTTATTTGGGTGTGGGTGACGGTTATCAGTACAATAGCTCCACTCAAGTACGACGGGACTACTGTTTCCGGGTCAAACGTTTCAAAATAAAAGAAGCGCAACCTTTCCCAAACGGAGGGGGTCGCAATTTCTGTATGAAATAAGCACTTATACGTTTACAATGTCGTTATAATTTAAAAGGAATCGTTTTAAATGCAGTCAGTACATTCAGATAATATCCAGTATTGGATTGTAATGATTGTAAGTGATTGGAATGTTGGATACCCATGTCCCAATTTTTCTTTAATAAAGTTTTTTTTTTTAAACAAATATCCTTTGTCAAAATACATAAATTCAAGAGCTGAAACTTTTGTCATTTTAGTGCCAATATTGTGTCAATGCATCAGGAAGTCGGAGGAAAAATACTGACCATGACCATGAATGACCTAAATTTTGTCCCAGAAGTCTGACTTTCTGAGATTACAGTCATAATTTTCTTAGTATTCTAAGATTAAAGTCAGAGTGTTTTTAATGTCAAAATTCTGAATTCTGAGAAAAAAACTTCAAAATTCTGACTTTAATCTGACTAATTTTGAGAAGAAGATGAAAGAAAAATTCATCATTCTGAGAATAAAGAAAAATTCTGAGAAAAAGAAATTCAGAGTTCTGAGGGGAAAAAATTCTGAGAAAAAAAATTCAAGGAAAAAATTCATAATTCTGACTTTAATATGAGTAATTTTGAGAATTAGTCAGAATGTCAGAAGTTTGACTTTAGTCAGAATTCTGAGATTAAAGAAAAATTCAGAACTATGACTTTAATCTCAGAATTCTGACTTTAATGTCAGAAGGTGATCACTCACAGCAAAATATCCAAACTGAAACAATACACTGGTGAACAAAACTAGTTTGCGACAAACAATCTTTGTTGTGTTTTTTTGATATAAAAAGAGTCCAGAGGCAACAGTGTACACGTTGTAATTTCAGATCAAATCATCAAAAACACGTAAGTGGTCGTGTAACTCGGTCACTGAGAGGCTTTTATCTGGTGAGACTGATACAAACACAAGTGACAGTGGAAGCAGACACTGGGACACAGACGTGATCAGAAGCACTCACTCAGCTCAGAACACAGTCTAAATGCTGCAGATACATTTGTAGATCTATGTCACTGCAGTTCTCAGGTCTTCAGAGACCTGGCCTACTTCATCAGGGAATGGAAACAAATTCACCGCAATCATAGACGAGAGAAAACACTCTTCAGTCACTCTGAGCGATATCATGGAATTGGAATATAATGTACAGTATATTCATTTAGCACCTTTGAAGGCTTGATGAACACTCATTGTTTATGTTGTATATATGTATGTATTCACCCACTGCCTGCAATGTCGTCAGGAGCGACAGCTCCCTCTGCAGTCACAAGTGTGTATTGACCTCCGAGTCTATTCACTGGATTTACTGGATTTGACTGGTGTATTCAAATTAGGATGTCTAGAGTCAACATTGCACCTAAATCTAAAATCCTGCAGGATACTTTTGGGTGGTAGACAAAAGGGTGTGAAAGCACGGCCTGGAGGGGCAGACCCCTGCAACAGACAAAGGGATATAAAAGGGCTGTTCCTCAGGTATAAATGTTTAGGTTTCCCCATTCTTGGGGTCTTTCTTCATCTTCGACCACTCGTCTGTAGATTGATCTTTTCTTTGCAAAGAAAATAAGACGTCGTCGGCCGGCAGAAGTCTCCATTTCATTCTTCACGAGCAGCAGAAGAGAACTTAGGGTCACAATTCAAATTATCACGTTATTGTTACTGTTGTGTGGTCATGAAACCAGAAATTCAGAATACCATCAAGATTACTTTAAAGCTGTTATTTTAGGGGTAAATAAATTGCTAAATTGCAAAATGATTAGCTTATCTTTATCAATAATTATTTTTTTGTTGATCTACGATTTGATTATTAGTTATTACACCTTAGAAGAACAACTTTTTTTGACAGTTAATTATTGCTCAATAAAACAGATTTTAAAACAGACCGGAAACTGAAGTTTATAAACTACTCACTCTCCCACACCAAAATCTATAGAGAAAATCTGCTTTTCTTTTGGATTATACAGCGTGTCTGGCATGTGGACGCCACAAAAGAGCATTTTGTGTTAGCACATGAAGCGCGAGGGCTCCAAAAGTTTTCACACAGCGAGTAAAATAGAATAGAATATCTTTATTGGCGTCGTCAACACTGTACAATGAAAGTGGATGCAGACCTACCAGTGCAACATCTGCTTATCTGCTTACAAAGTCGATACAGAGAGACTTCACAATTCTATGAGACACCAGTTTCACTACATAAACACAGATCACAGCAAAAACAAAACTCAAAATGTTTTACGTAAAAAAGTTGGAAAAACAAACAAGCTCACGTTCCTTTATGAAGCAGCATTAAATACAACGGCGAGATGAGATCGTAAAGCTGTGACAGTACATTTATATCGACCACTCGGTTAAAATGAAGGACACTGCATAATCAGTACCTGACAGTAAAAACATGTATTCTAATGTAAACGCTACGTTCATCTAAAGCAGAGGTAATTCCAGTAATATGTAACACCATGACTCCCTGTTCACCAACAGACTCGTTTCTCTGAAATCGGAAAATAGTGACACGCGGTGTGCGCGACCAGAAATGCCTCGGTGGAGAGGGAGCAGTAACTTCAGTTTACAGTTGGAAAAGGCTGTTCTATGATAAAAATCAGTAAAGCAGTAAACATATTCTTAAGATATCGACATGAAAAACTCTACACCGTCCCTGTAATGGCGCTTTTCCACGACACAGTCCCGGCGTGGCTCAACTCTACACAGTTTGGTTGGTTTTCCATGATTATAGTACCTCCTCAAAGTGGGCGGAGCCATCACTGCACGGCTGCATGAAACTGCCGTGACTTTGTTTTACACGCGACGCAAACTAGCGACTTATAAAGCAGTTGTTTTCAGTGTAACTGAATCATTAGATTCAGTAAAATAAAAAGATTTGTTCAGTGCTTCCTGCATGACTGGAGCACGGTCACTGAACTGAAGGGCTGAGCTGCCTTGGCGGAGGTCTACGCTCTCCGAGTGCTTTTCTAGTTCAATTCAATTAGTGGACGGCAGTCTGGCGACGTCAATCAACTCGCTTGGAACATCGCCAGAGCAGGTACTTAAAAAATGTACCAGGTACGAGGTAATATCACCGATGGTAAAGCTAAAAGTTATGCCGAGTCGAGCCGTGCCGGGACTGTGTAGTGTGGAAAAGCTGCCGTAATTTAACTGTGTCGATGTCGTTTAACGGCGTCAACGTTAACGCACGCCGCGTTTCCATGACGACTGACCGGAAAAAGACGCGCGTGATGTCATGTTTACGTGACACACGTACACAATACACAGGTACGCTAGTTAATTGTAGCGCTGCTCTTTTCGTTCAATAAACAGACCGCTCCAGTTCGACTGTAGGCACGCTAACGGCGCTAAAAGGAGCTAATGCGGCTAACGGAGCTAGCTGGTAAACGGTGCCTGCACTTCGGTGTCGCGGCACGTAAACATGACATCACGCATGTCTATTTCCGGTCAGTCGTCATGGAAACATGTCATGTCATGCCATGCCTTAACCTTTTGCACAGCACTACGTGCAACACATTATTTCATGTTCTCGTGTGTGTAGTCATGGTTTCGCCCTTCATCGGTCATGCCCAAGCCTCTACTTGCCTGTACAAAGAATTGCAATCACCAGCTATGAAGGAAACCTACTGTATAATGCTGTTCAAGATGTTCATAGGACAGGACAACGGTCATCTCACTCACTAACGTAAGACTGTAACATCGAAATAGATCCCTCGTCACGACGAGTAATTCCACTAACCATTCATATTCACGTGACATCAGTCATTGTACTGGTGTGTGCTCTTTTGTGTAGTGTGAAAGTAGCCTGCTATGTAATGTCTAAGTTACCTCTGTCAGATATCACATTAACCCTTTATGCGAAACACATTTAATAGTGACGTGGGCTCAGATTTGACGAGTAGTGAAATGGTTATGATGCGTAACTCTGAAGATATGCATGTGTGTGTGTGTGTGTCAGTCAATGAGGTGACCACACATTTCTTACAGAAATATCCATTTTCAGATGGACAACAGGAGACGATGGAGTGTCCACTTCAGTATCTTCAACCCGTCTCTTTCTACCATGATGGAGCAGTGTTGGCCAGTCTCCTCATACGCCTAGAAGAACACATCGGTCACATTATTACAACAATCTGAGCATATTATGACACTGTTTAGTAGAACCTCCTATTCTCAGCTTCTAAGTAGACGTGGAACATTTAATGACGTAATATACTGAGCCGCCTCACCTTGTGTTCCTGTCTTGGTCTCGGATCTTCTTTTCCATTTCAGCATCTGTGAGAGTCTCCAGCAGGGGGCACCACTGGTCCGCATCTCCAGTATTGCGGATGGCGATCTCGACTGTGGGGAGTGGATTCTCACTGTGGGAAAATGTCACAATGTTGCAAATAAAGAATCAATGCAAATACAGTAAAAAAAGCTGAGGGTGAGACTATGGTTTACTCTGAGACGTAAATTCGAAATAATAAAACTAGTGCCATGTACAATGCTAAATGTACTATGGTTTATGCCTTCCGAATGAATGGGCACAGCATTCAAAGAAAACATTTAGATGTTCTACTGTAAAGCAAATTAAAACAATTCAAATGTCCCATTTTGACAACATCCAGACGACAAATGCACACTTGGAGGACGCAGTGATGACTATTGGGACACAGCTATAAAGGCCAGTCTGAAAATAAGCTGCATGCATCCATGATGTTGCATTACTGTCATCTTCTGCAATTAGAAAACTACCTATACTACCAGGTTTGTCATTCATTCATTGGTTGGCGCACTCATTTAAAAAAAAAAAAGACAGGTTTAAATCAGCAAGATTGTGTGTGGGCTCGGGTCAGGCTCTTATTTTTATGACAACAGCAATGATGCATTAGCTACATCTGGTGATTCAAGTCATTATTAATGGTGATGTAAGTAAACAAACATATCTTATGTTTGTCCCCTCGCTGTCTTGTGCCGTTTTAAATTGAGTATGGGTCAAAAAGGTTTACAAATTGTTGTATTTTATTGGAGTTGTTGTTGAAGCCCAGTGATTGGCTGAGTTACCTGAAGGCATAGGTCCTCTGGTGCCAGCTGAGTTGACCTCGGATGCTGTAGGCGATAGTGGTCACAAACTCTCCTCCTAAACCCAGCTCAGAGCAAAGCTTCAACGCAAAAGACTCTGGGGAGTTTTCCCTCTCGGACATGTCCCATTCGAACTGGTCCACTAACGAGATATTCCCCACATGGATGTTCAGCTGAGGGACACAAAACAAACATTATATGCTGTACACATTATATACATTTTAGCCCACTGAAGTTCTTGTGTAGCATTTTTTTTTACAGTAACAACTTTAGGTCCACCTTAAAAAAATTTACAACAAAACTTAAGGGACAGGAAATGACATCAGCCACAGAGGCTACTGGGAGCTAACAGCAGTTAGCATTTGGAAAAGTGATCATTTGCAGGCTCTAGCAGGCACATTGCCGTCATATATAACATGTATCCACTGGACAGATAAATCCTCTGAGGCTGGAAGTTTGTGTAGAACTCTGTGCTGCACTGTGGAGACAAGAATAGAACTTTTCGCGGACTTCCAATTTTCGGATAACGTTGCACTGGCCAGCACTCTCGTGTTTTACGGACAAAGCGGAGCTCCGCAAGAAAACAATTCCAGGAATTTAGCGCATTGTGACGTCCCAGTGAGCACGGAAGTCATTATCGCGTTTTATCTCCTGTAGTTAGACTGAGGAGGACCACAAAAACATGACTGAGCTTTTGATCTTTTTTCTGACTGGTAGGACCTCCAGAGTCTCAAATATAAGGATTTAAATGATTAAAAAGTTGATTTTGCATAATATGCCCCTTTTAAAACAATTTATCTTGCAGCTCTAGCTCAAACTAAATGGCTAATAGATTACTCATCATTTATAACTATCGTATGTTGATGTAGATTTACATCCTTCAAAATACCCTGTATTCTATGATTCCCCAGAGGTATCGACTCACCTTGATGATGACTCTCTGGTCTGCCTGTTCTTCTAGTACGCTGTCAGCGGGGTAGGACTCAATCTGCTGACGAATGGCTGAGGCGATGGCAGGAACAAAGGCCAGAGGATTCAGGTCCAGGTCATCACACAAAATCTCTGAAAACATCTCTGGGGTCATCAGTTTCTCTGGGGTTGAAGAGGAGGTAGAAGTAGAAAAATAAAAAAATGTCAACTCAACACTGACAATGTTGTGTATTTTTGGAGAATCACAAGCTCATTGAAGTACATCTACCGTTCATGTTCCACGTGAAGGCGTCTCGCAGCTTCTGTCCATCGATCTCCATGTCGAGACGAATAGGAACCAGAGCCTCAACCTGGGCTGCGTTCTCGTGGATAACTGCAGGGTCATGGTCATCGAAGCTGAGAGACACACAAGACACAATGTGGAATTATTATTGCTGGACACATGTAACTCTAAATATTGATCTAAATTGACAGTATTTTTTAAGAGATTTACATTATTTAAAATCTATCACAGCAGAGCTGCTTTGGTGGATTACAACTAGTTCATTCAGATGAATAGTGAAAGGATTAAGTCATAGTTCTCACCACAAGGGGAAGGTCCTCTTCCTGTCGCGACCCAGTCTGTTGCGGTTGATGGTGGTGGAGCAAGGCACAGCGTCGAGATGGTGAGAGCTGTTGGGAAGCGTGGGGACCCACTGACTGCTCCTCTTTGCTTTCTGCTCTCTTTACAGGAACAAAAACCAAACAAAGTTAAGAAGTCGTATCTTCTTTTAGGAGTGTGACAGGAATTAAGTATGACATTCCATAAAGTTGCTGGGTTAGGAACTCATCAGAAGCCAAGGTATTGGTCCTATTCATTAAAAACTGACCGCATTTCTTCCAGGTTTGCTTTAGTGTGGACTATATGTGTGTGAAACAGAACGTTTCTTAATCTTATTTGTTGAGTAAGCACAAATGTATTATTCTGTTTTGGGTCCAGGCCCACGGTTGGTGTAGTGGGTAGCGCTCTCGCACTTTGCAGCAAGAAGACCCAGGTTCTTGGGTTCAAGCCCCGGGTTGGAATAAAGGTCTTTCTGCAAGGAGTTTGCATTTTCTCCCCGTGTGTGGGGTTTTTTTCCGGGTTCTCCTGGTTCTTCCATCAGTCCAAAAACATGCAGATTTGGGGATGAGGTGAATTGGTCACTCTAAATGCACCTACAGTCAATGTAGAGTGTGTGAGTGAATAGTTGTTTGTCTCTATGTGTCCCTGCGATGGACTGGCGAACTGTCCAGGGTGTACCCCGGCTGTCGCCTTATGTCAGCTGGGATAGGCACCTCCTGCGACTCTCCAGTGGAGGATAAAGCGGTAGATGAAGGATGGATGGATGGATGTTTTGGGTCCAAGTAAGACAGACTTGAGCTATAGTTAAGTTCTACATCTGTATTTGAGGACACAAACAAAACTAATAATTGTCAGAGGAAAAAAAAAAATAAATACCTGAGGTAAGCTGGAGGCTCTGTGCTGATGGACACGGCCTTGTACTTCTCGTCATTGCCCTCAAAGATCTCTTCGCATTCTGATGCCTTCAGCAGGGTAACACTAGTGGCTACAAACAAATACATTTATTGTTAGAACTGAACAGCTTTTAGTCTTGGATCTTCAAGCGTAGCAATGGTCCAAAATTGACTAGTTAAAAGAAAACAAAAAAGGCACTTACCATGCGATGATGCCACAATTTTTTTCCGTTCATCCACAGAGGCCAGCCTCCTCCATAAAGACGGGTATCTTTTATACAAGGAGCCTCTAAACATGCGTAGATAGTTTCCAACCTGCGTGGCACAGGGCGAACATTTGAGTTAAATCTAAATCATTCATTTGGGCATTCTTAGTCAAATTCAAAACATATAGAATTAATAAGCCTAAATGATCTTCTTTGTGGCATAGATGCAACAAGGTGAAGGTGGTTAATCTGTTCCTACATCACACTTTGAAACCTTTCTGACTTAATTTTGCCTTCATGACATTATTCTGTCATTTGCAGAAGTGTCTCAGATAAGATCTTTTTTGGACTATTTATGACCTTTGACTCATCAACTCCAAATGTTAATCAGCTGGAGATATCCTCCCAATATTCAAGTATGATGAAAATGTATAAATACCTCATGTAGGGCAAATTATAGCCTTTCCTAAGCACACAGGTATTACAATATGAGCTGCACAGCAACCTGCATTATGTATAAAAGGGGGTATTGTGTTTATGTGTGTAATCCACGGAAACACTGGTAACAACACCCATTAAAACAAGAAGAGCTAAACGAAGATAAATGATTATCAAACGAAAATGTGTATAAAATAGACTGTTTTTGTTCTTTTCAGACTTTAACGCATCACTATGTGGCCACTGATCAGGAAGCTGATGCACAGCATCTCTTTAGGTTTGTTGATCATAACACACGCGGCTACGAGTGGGACATTGATGGGCAAAAATCTGAAATAGTTTGTTTATCAACTAAATTTCTAAATGTAATAAATTACAGACTTATACAGACTGTGGGAAATAGTTCATACTTGGCGACAATGAAGTGTAGAAACTTTTTTTAATGCCGGACACGAACATGTAAGAGAAAACTTTTACTGCTTTAAAACTAAATTTTTTAAACCAAGTGATAAGTTACGGAACCAAAGCAAAGGCAAACCCTCACATAAATTGTTTAGGAGATGTCGATAAATGAGGTTTAATTCGCCAGTTTGTCTGTTTTAAATGTGTCACATGTCGTTCAGAGTTGTACATGGTTCTTTGTTGTCAATGGGACTCGTTAGCATGTTAGCACGCTAACCCTAGCCAGCCAGTATATACAATGGATAGCTGGGCTAACGTCAGAAAGCTAAGGCGCTGTAATTGAATGAACAGATAGTCACATACCTCCGAGCCAACCATGTAAAAATCCCCATCTTGTTCCAACTGAAATTTCACCGGCTTCTGACCGAACGTTTTACTTAAAGCCAGTTGCATCTTTAATACTAGTCGACAGGCAGCTAACTGCTAACAGCCTCGTCTTCTCCAGGTATGTTCAAGACCCGCGGTAAAAACAGTGCCTCCGTAAAAAAGTGTTCGGTAGAGCTTACTGCACTTCTATCAACACAACAGCACCACGTATGATCAACAATATTAAGAATATACAACAACTAAAATAAATAACCAGAAGATGGTGTCACACTTTACAGAACATGTACATTGTAAGTGAATATATGTACGTGTTTAAAATTATAAGTTTTTTTTTATTTTCGATAGTTTTTTTCCCCCGAAAACCATGAACGCATCATTGTCGCTACGTGCATTTCAGTGTACCAAGTGCATTACTGCCCCCTATTGTTAAAAATCGGGATCTAAAATGATACCATACATGCTTGAAAAAAATAATACGTAAAAATAATAAGAAGAAAATTACTTTATGACACGTCCTAATATATTGATTAATTATAATATCAAGTAATACTTTTTGGTGGGCTTCAGACTTTTATTTATGTTACAATTAATATTTTCACGTCTCTGATTTTACTCGCATTAATTATGTAACAATTGCATTTGTTGCTAAATATAAATAATTTTTTATCATTGTCATTATTTCCATTATTAATCTACACATTGGTCCAATAATCCCATCATGAAACAAAGTTCTTGGCAAAAAAAAATTGTACTGAAATTATATCAAATATGTGTGGCATAATCAAAAGTTAAGACAGTCAAACAAAACAAAAAAATGAGCCTAATTGAGCCCAACACAAAAGTTGCGTTTCCAGTTGTTAATACTAAAAACTGATACAAGTAAAGCGTGGTCATTTTAAAATGAATATGATGGCATCTTAAAGATCAATTAAGGACACCAAAACAAATTAGCCACAGGAAAAAGTAGGACTCAAGCTTTTTGGAAAGTAGTTTGTGTATTACATATCTCAATACATATTTGATTTAAAGGTACAGTGTGTAAAATTTAGCGACATTAGTTGTGTAAGTTGCAGCTGGATATCCCTCGTCTTGTCCTTTCGTTCCAAGTGTGTTGGAGAAACTACATAGCCTTCAGTTAGCATCAAAACTTATTAAAAGATGGTTAAGTTTGTCCATTGTCGGCTATTGTAAACACATCCTATTTGACAAAAATGGCAGCGTCCACAGAGCTAATTATACACTTAAAAAATTAAGTATAATTTATTTATCTTCAATTTCTGCCAAATGAAACTAATTTGCCTAAATTTTACACATTGGACCTTTAAGTATGAGTATCAGTAAAATAAAAAAGGGCACATCTCTGACAACATAACTATAACTGAAAGTATAGGAAATACTGAGCAGTTAAGTCTTCATCCGTCTAAAATGACCTCCTTTAGAGTGAAGTTACAAGACCATCATTTTATTTTTTACATCAATTTGTCTGTTGCCGTTTGGATTTATGCAATACTACTATTTTTTAAACAAATGCAAACAATCATTCACCACATACTCACTCGTTAAAAAAGTAAAACAAAAAAGCAATGCACTTGCAATCTGACCCAAATATTTGTGATGATTTTCTGCTGGAGTTTTTCCTCTTTCGTGTGACAGTAGTTGTACATATCAATGTTGATGAAGACAAACATCAGCTGTGCCCAAAGGCTCACTTAGTCCAAAGTTCATTACAAAGCTTGTGTTCTCTCCAATCGTTTTTTTTAGAGCAATGACCTGGCACCAAGAAGAGTTTCTGAGGATGATTGAGCCCATATCAAAAGACAACAAACTTATCTCCAAAACGACTCTGGTTGTTTGGCATTTTCACCCAGACCTAACAAACATGTCAAAAGCAAAGATCATGTTCGTTATCCTTTATTTCTCAGAGAGAATGTCCTTTGAAGTGACCTGACAATCAGGGGTGAGCTCTGACCACGTTTAACCACCAAGGCGCTGTCCCTCTCCCCAGGCAAAACCTCCTGGGCGCTCCTCGGGTAGTGGGTTATAGTTGGCGTCCTCCTCCGGAGTGTCGAATAACATCTTTCTGTTAGAGATGCACAGAAGAGCAGAGTGAGTGATTGGGCAAATATATACATATGTCTGTTGCAAGGGTCTGCCCCTCCAGGCCGTGCTTTCAGGTATCCTGCAGGATGTTGTATTTAGGTGCAAAGTTGAGTCTAGACATCCTAATTTGAATACACAAAAGGACCTGGTATCTTGTGTTAGGAAAGACGTGTTGGACAGCTCTAGCTTCAAGGCGAAGAAATTGAATTTGCCATTACACACGTTACAAAAGTAATGCATTACCTTTAGCTGTAATGCAGTAATGTAAGGCATTACTAAAAAAAAAATAAAGGTCATTTTTACTCTCAGTGCATTTTAAACCCAGATTAGCACGAGATTAGCTAGTGATTGAGACATGGTCTCTACTACATGGCAATAGTCAGGCCTGTCTGTGTTGTGTGCACTGCCTACACTGAAAACCAGCTCGAGACTTGGAGTCTCACTGTCAATTAAAACAAGGTTGCCAGCAGGAATAAAAGGAAAAACAGATTTTAGCCACATAACCAAAGGCTTATTTATTCAAATCTAGTAAGTAACTGCTCACCCTCCCTCACCATGTACAACCAAAGTCCATAAATGAGATCAGTTACCATTATGTATGATATAAACCGTATATACTTAATGTACAAACACACAATTGCTGCATTTTTACTGTAGTGTATGAAGACTTACATAATAGATGGGGTCCTGAGCCACCTGCCACCACCTGGCTGGTTGGGGAAAACGTCCTCCAGGAAAAAGTACACGTGACCTACAGCGATGCCTGAAGAAATGAATGAAAAATTAAGACGAGCACCGTTCATACTGTACACCGTCTGTTCAGTACAGGTATTAAAATATTTGTATATTGTTAATGCTAAATAACAAGATACCTAAAAGATCCACAATGATGGAGTTGCCCAGTAGAAGCGAGAATCCCATTAGCACCCAGGGAAGAAAGGGTGCCTGGAAATTCAAGAGGCCGAAGAAGTTCATGCGAACATTCGGGTTTCGTCGACTCCAGACGTACACCAGCATGATGGTGAAAGCTTGTCCCAGGAACACCAGACTCACAAAAGTCCCAAATATCTGAAATCTTGTTAAAGACCATGACTTAGACATTTTTAACCAGTCAAACTAAAAAAGGATAATGCAAATATATTGCATACACCTGAATCTCTGCATCAGAGTCTTGCTTACTTTACAATACTGTGAACATTTTCCTGAGGGACTTTTGCGTGGGGGGTGGGGTGTGTGTGCTTTTTTTGTGTGGATGCAAACGAAGCCCTAGACCTGATAAGAGAAACACATCCACAACTATGATGCAGATACTATTTCAGTTTGGCCATAGGAGTTAACAGGCTTTCTGCAGAGGATAGACCGTGTTAGTAAAATGTTCCATAAGATCCGTATGATGCTTGACCAATAAAATTGAAAGGATACAGTCATCAGGAGACCACCAAAGAGGAACATGAAGACAAAGTCAGCTGTGCGTCCCCTGAAAGAGCCCTCCTCCAGCATACGACAGTATCTGTACCTAAAAGCAAATGGTTCAGGAAATCTACACACAGATTGCATTTTACACATCTTTATCTTCATCAAAATAACTTCATTACATTACATCGGACTGCGTTACTCATCTGATATGCACTAGTTCATCTGTACTGAGACATGTTTTCATTTTCAACATCTTTGAAAGTCTTCTCGTGCTCCCATGAGAAACTGAAAGTTTGCAAACTGACTTCCTGTCCAAAAAAAAAAAAAAGAGAGCCTTTAATCGCAAAAGGATACAGAAAAATCATATTGAAGAGGAAATTGAAGCCAACTGGACCAAAAAACAGGAAGTTGGTTATTATTCGCCATACCTGGAAAACGAGAAAACAGTTTAGCTGTACATAGCGCACATACACATCAACCCTATGACCATTTCCCTTGATTAAACCAATTGTAATCCAATAAACCACAGGCTTAATTTAAGGTGAATATGTCGCAGTTAATAAATATACTAAAGTGAGGCGGTCATATGAATAAATTCTAGTTGGAGAGGAGTTTGAGTGACAAATTTTCAGTTGTTAGATTAAATTAATGAAAATGTAAAACCTGTGATGAACGCATGTCCAGGTCCTTTTGTGTATTTAAATTAGGATGTCTAGACTGAACTTGCACCTTCCTACAACATCCGCAGGGAGTCTGCTCCCCGATACCCGCAGTAGACAAAGAGATGTGAAAACACGGCCTGGAAAGGCAGACTCCTTTGTCTATTGGAGTAATGCGAAAGGGGAGTTGCTTGGTATAAATGTTTCGGGCTCACTATGCTCTGGGTCTTGTGCAGATTTACCTTTTCTTTGCAGAGAATATAAAACCTTGTCGGCCGGCAAAAGTCTCTATTTCATTCTTCACCAGCAGCAGAGAATTTCCACAACAATTATCTCATTTTTGGTTACAAGTGATGAAACCTTTGTGTACTAAAATCTGTTTCATGAATCCCGATGATAAAGATATTGACAAACAATGGGGGCAATTACTCACTTGGTAATTCCTTAGAATCAAATCCGGGTTAAAGTATAGCTGAAATGGTGTGATGATCTCTAGTTGCTGAGAGAGAAGAAACAACAAAGACATCATTAACAAAAGAAAACATACACAGAAGAGTGCAAACCTCCACCGAGACTGTTCAGTTACCCACTGTGTCAATACACTCCTGTATCTCACAAGGTGAACAACAGTTACATAAACATGTCGTGTTGGTGATCAGCCATAGGGTCTTCTGTAACAGAGACTCTGCTGAGAGCAGGTGTGGAAGTTGCCCAGTACTTTACCAGTATTTCTTACCACTGAAAATGTTGTGGTACAGAGTATTGGAAAGGGAAATAGCAGCTGCCTACAAGAAACCACATTCAAAACAGTAACGGTCGCACTTTCACAAATCTTCTGCACCACCGTATCTCCTTCTCAACATAGCACAGAATTGCTTCATCTGAAACATCTGTGAAATGCTGAGCCCAGTTGATTTGGATAAAGTTGGAAAGATGTGTTGTATTGTAACAAAAACAAATACTTTGTTACTGTACTTAAGTACAAAATTCACATATCTGTACTTTCATTTGTTATTACCTCCACCAAGGAGGTTATGTTTTCGCTAGAGTTTGTTTGTCTGTCTGTTAGCAACATAATTTGAAAAGTAAAGGACGGATTTGGTTGAAATTTTCAGGAAATGTCCACAATGGGACCAGGAACAAGTGATTACATTTTGTGCGTGATCTGTAGACACTATCACTGGTAACAACACTCGCTGTCTGAGCCAGGCGCGCAGGTAGGATGTATTTTGTATGCACTGAGCTGCCTAGGTGGAGGTCTGCGCTCTCCAAGTGCTTTTCTAGTTTATATTTCTAGTAACTTTTACTCCACTACATTTTCTCTAACTAACTTTGGTAATAGTCTGTATTTATATAGCGCTTTTCTGGCCTTGACAAGCAGCTTTACGCTATAGTTTTGAGTGAGAGAGCACAAACATGTATTTTCAAAAACCAAACAACAAAATACTATATTCTTGAATGATTAAATCAATCATTTTTTTGCTTCTTAACAAGTGCTGTTTGATTTGTTAAAAGTGTTGTTAGAAAATATTGACACAAATCTAATTCCATAGTACTACAGCTAATGGAAAATAAAAAAAAACGTGCCTTTGTAGTGGAAAAGCGCCATAAGTGACTATTTGAAAAGAGCCGGACTTCCCAACACTACTATATAAAATGACTCAATATGACTACAAACTATTGGGAATACACTTTATCTGACCGACATGGCAGTGAATGTCTAATTCAGATTGAATGTGTGGTTTAAAGGGAACCCTCAAGAGAGAGGAGGCACATCGCCACATATGTAGCACAAGCAGCTTAAGTTAGCACGGGCTCGCTGAACTTGTCAAAAAGAAAATGAAAGCTCTCGAATCGAGAACAATCGCCCTGTAAAAACAGACACGTCTCATTCTCTCAGCTGCTCGAGTTACTGCATCGAGCTAGCAGCTACACATCGACATTGCACCGGCTACGTGAAGCGGTTTAGAGCTACGACTTTAGCAAAAAAAACAAACAAACAAACAAGACAATAAATACGAGTCAACTTTACCACTGCGGCGGTTGTGAGGACACACGCGGTCGTATACGCCCTGGTAACAATAGGAATTTGTAAATACTCCTGCTGTAATGTTTGATAAGCCATTTTCAACCAAATGTGAAAACTTCCGGCACCTCGTTGACACGTCACGTCTCCTTCTTCCTCGCTTCTTCGAATCGTAACAATCATTTCCGGTTCCGGAGTGCAACGCCTGCCCCCTACAGTTCAAAGTTGCTAATCACTTCACAGTTACACTTCACTCTCCTCCTCTTCTTATTATAATAATAAAATAACAATATAGTAGCAACATAATAAATCATTTGCTGCCACCTACTGGAGTAGAGTTTGGACTAGGATATCTTAATACAGTATGCCTACTTTGTCAGTTATGAATAAATAAATAAATAAATGTTTTAAATAATAAATGTTAAAATACACTTTTTGGACATTTTAAAGGGAAGTGCACACTTGTGCCTGCAGTTTTATTAACAGGGAAAATCAAACAGGTTAAGTCCATAACCTCAAATATGTCTGAAACATTCTAATGCAGGGGTGTCAAACATACGGCCCGTGGGCCAGAAGCGGCCCGCCAGAGGGGTCTGATCCGGCCCCCAGGATTAGTTTGTTGTTGAAATACAGTTATTTTTCTCGTAATTTGTCAAATAGATACTTGGATATACTAAAATTTCAGTATTAACGGTCAGAATGACCTTTGCTGGTTTATCAATCAGGGGGAGAAACATACAGTTTTTTTTTTTAAACCGTGTATAATGGTTTATTAACACTGAGGTGACCACACAACGACAGACACACACTTCATGTTCACAATTCAAATGTATTTACAGAAACTTTTAGTCACAATTTGTATTTGAAGCCGAAAAATACAGCTGCACGTGGCAATGCGGCGCGGTAGTAAATTAAATAAAAAAAGAATCACAACTCTGCGTCACAGCAACAACATGACCAACGACATTTTTTGACCAACACAATTTTGGTATCAAAACAATTCAAAGGGATGGAGCTCACGTACAAACACGTTACCTGCACTTATTTAAGTCATACAGGGGAAAAAAGCACTGAAGCTGAAAGTGAAACTAACAATGGCCGCAGGTTTGGCTCATCGCTGGCACATGCTAATGCTAATGCTAACACGCTAGTCTGATGGTGGAAGGCGGGAAATCAACGACAGACATAAGAACAGTAACTGTGGTTAAGTTCACTTTCACCAGTGGATACAGAATATACTACGACATGGTATATAAAACTATGGTAGGCCCGAGGTGCAAAACACAAGCGCAAAATCAAGAAACACAAACGCAAATCAAAAAACACAATCACAAAAGTAGAAAACACAAAAAACATCAACTTAAAATGGAAATGTTTTTGTGTTTTCTGCTTTTGTGTTTGTGTTTTTTGATTTGCGTTTGTATTTTGCATCTGTGTTTTGCACCTCAGGGCCACCGTATAAAACACAGTGAAAGCAGAGTTCAACCCTAACAACTGTACAAAACAAACCAAAGACTTAGTTCACGATCAAAACAAGGCCTGTGGCTGTTTATAAGAGGCAATGTGATCATATCGTGGTACTATGTAGGTTTCTAGGTGTATTGTCATTTTGGCATTGGGCAGCCTTGGCGGAGGTCTGCGCTCTCCGAGTGCTTTTCTGCTTCGACTCTTCACAAACCACATTTATCAACATCACCAGGTTTAGTTTCTTTGCCCTTTTGCAAAATCACCAGTCCCCAAAAGACAATAAAAGTGAATACACATTTTAATACTTCAGATTTCAGAAATATGACATAAAATACATAAATAAACACATTAGGTGATGGAAAAATGATCAGCTCAGACTTTTTTTTTTCAACTCAGTAGTATCACGATCGGCTGATTTATGAACACAGTGGGTTGTTGTACAGCAACTGTATTTTTTTATATAAAAAATATTTTTATTTGCCTCACTTAAGCTATGAACAAAACATTTACAGTATTGGAAGAGTGAATATAAGACAAAAGATCAGTATTTCAGCTTTTTACATTAGGAAAGATTAAATTTGTTATATTTTAATTGTCTTTTTATGGTGTTACAGCCTGTTGTATTGTATTGTTTACAGTATATCATATAATATACATATATAATAACAGTCAGAACTGATTGTCCAAAATAATAGAAGCAGTAAATTGGATTTACTGCAACGCTTTCTCCCTAATGTTAAATAATTCAGTATATGGGCTTAAACCGACACCGTTACCATCTCAAATGTATTTTGTGAATTTACTCATCATCTGCAGAGAAATATGAGAGAAACGAGATAAGTTGAGGACAACACATGAATTTACAAAAGAATATTAAACAAATGTCATATTACTGAAATGATTATTTCATACTTGAACGTGAACCAAAACCAGACAATTGTGAAGTGCGTTTTTTCGTTGTACCGAGCTTCAATGATAATTACAGTTTATTTACAACTCAGATGTTCCCATCTGCAAATATATATTAACACTGTGAAGTAACAAAACATGGCAACAACACATTTCAATATCGATCACCTAAACCCCTTGATGCTCCTCAGACGAGTCTGCAAAATTCAACGCAGCAGCTCAAAGGTAAATATTTAAAACACACTGGTACAATTTTAGCCGTTGTTTTCTCGCTAACGAATGCGAACAATTTGTAGGTTATGTTTGGAAAATGTTCATCAGATGCTCGTGTTACAGATCACTTATTTTGTCATTTTTGCACCTTGACAGAATGAGAAAACCACTCGAGTTCCTTTTACAGTGAAGGAAGAAGTGTTCTTTTCTGAAATCTGACCAGCTCGAGGCCTAGGTTTTAAACAGTTGATCAGTGGTCAGTATACTTCAACAACCCTAGTGTTCATGGTGTTGCATTCATTTGTACAAGCAAAATAGTTTGAAGTGATTGTGTTACCA
This sequence comes from Microchirus variegatus, assembly GCF_963457635.1. NCBI lineage: Eukaryota > Metazoa > Chordata > Actinopteri > Pleuronectiformes > Soleidae > Microchirus > Microchirus variegatus. Next base: position 41,280,770 of record NC_139802.1, read on the forward strand.
TTAAAAAAAAAAGTTCAGATGGTTTCCCCCAAATCAGGTTAATCACTGTGTACAGTGCATCTGGAACAAGTTAAAATACAAGTCATTAGATAATAAATAACCATGAATATTATTATTATTATTATTATTATTATTAATGGACTTGCGAAAAACCAATGCAAAAAGGCTCAGTAGCGCCCCCCACAGGTGAAACCCGTATGGAGCATTGTCCGGCCCGAGACGAAAAAAAAATCCTCTTGACACCATGACCTCAACTAGACAGTAAGTCGGCCATCTTGGATTTGGCGTATATCTTGGCGTTTCACAAGTTTCGTAACTGAGATTGGGAGCTAGGAACACGAAAAACGCGTCAAATTGTACTAGTTGTTATTATACTTTTTTTTTCTTTTTAAGCCGATTGCACTGATCAAATTAATTTCCAATCGTGAATCTGCTCAACGTCGTAAACATCACAAAACCTGACGACTGCACCAATATAAATACAGTTGCATTTTTAAAACATCCTTTGTCGAGTTGAGCAGAGCGACACTGACGGAAACAGTTCTGTGGCGTTGACGCAGAGTCGACGGATAACCTGGATGTGCGGGGTTTGATAAAAAACGCACAGACCGACTGACGCAGGCCAGTACAGTTCTGCACTGTACGCATGCGCTCAGACATGGCGGTGTTGCGCGATAGTGTTATCACAGCACCACTTAGCCGCCCGGCATGCATACCTAATCGAATTCCACATACTTTTGCGTCCCGAAAACGCCCGTCGAAACGTAGAATAAAAAGTGAAGACGCGACGCCACTTTAGCGTCTTCTGTTCAGACCGTCATCACGTAAACGTAGCCAAAGACGCACACATTTTCCCTATGAACTTTGGAGGTTTCGAGTGAGCGGTTTACAGGCGTCGGTGTATAGTCGGATAAAGGCACCGAGACAAAGTGGCTAACATTTGCTTACAATAGTCGTAGACTTGAGCCGATAACGTACCACAGAGTCAACACAAATAGTACCTCATACAGCACACTTCAAAAAGCCCACACGTATCACTTTAAACTAGGACGAAACTAAACAACGAGAAAAGAGTCTTTTAGAGTCTCTACCAGTGTCCTTCAGTGTTAGCATGCTATTCCACAAACGGTTTCTCTCAGCAGCAGGTGGTGAATCAGTGATTTGTCCAAAAAAAACAAAAAACACTATTTACTGTACAAAATGTCACATCATCACACACATCGTTAAAAGCTTGGTACATCATTTTAGATTGCTTTAAAATCACTCAGTTAGCTAACCTAGCTAAAACACAATAGCTGGCTCTTCTCTGCATTATTGACAGTAATCACCATGTTCAATATATTTGCCATGGTTGGTCGAGTGTATTTTGATTTAACTTTTAGAACATATTGATTGTTGTAAACCCTGCTTCGTCGATTAGCAAACATGGCTCAAAGGAGGAGGATTAGCGACGTAGCAGGGCAAACGCATCCAGGGGCCTGTGCTCGGACTCCTTAGCTAAACTAACTAAAGTGGCAAATACAGTTCTGCTGATATTTAAGACATGAGAAAGTGGTTTTACTTGAGATTTTGGATGGTTTAGAGCCAGAGAATCAGCACAGACATTCCAAACAGAAGGGCCCAACTTAGATTCAGCTCTTTGCTAATGCTAATGCTAATGCTCGGCTCAATAAAGCCAATCACACAAAAAGATATCCACTAGCACAGGCCCATAGATTCTTTCCTCTCTTTTCTTCTAAATTAACAATTCAAAGCCGAACTCATGACTCTGATGACAAATGATCTCTTTTTTTGGTACAAAATCAGTCCAGCTGGATGTCAGTGAAAGAAGGCGAATCGTTCGCTGTGATGCTGGTCTTCAATGACAATAATGAGGCCTTTGAAACAGGGTCACGTTTTTCATGCTCATCCGTCCACCCTGAAGATCCAAGATCAAGTACATGGGAAGTCTTGGTTTTCTTTGTCTTTGTCCTTGACATTGCGATACAGGAAAAAAAACTAATAAAATCTTTCCCCATGTTTGATAAAAAAAAAAAAAAGAAGCTTTTCATCCTCTGTTTTCTCAGATGTTTTTTTTGCGCTTGCAGTTTCATGACTTAGGGCGTCTTCTTACTTTCACTTTAGAAAAACAGAGCTCCACCTGAAGGCAGTGGAACAACTGCTGCTGTGTAAACTAAACATCAGTCAACAAACACTGTTGTCCATGTTTGTCATACGCTCCTTCACGTCTTTATAGCAGTAGAACAGAGTCAGTCAACAAGAAGCTTAGAAAGAGAAAGAAAGAAACGACAGCCTCACCAAGTCTTCTTAGGCGTTTGCAGAAATGTATATTACACATGGTCTATATACAGTGGCACATCCAGTATCGGAGCTTCTTCAGATACTTCTTCATACTCCTACTTCATCTACAGGCGATGCTTCACAGGGTCAGCATTCGAATAACATCGTGTCATTCAAATGACATAAGGTTTGCTGGTATCTGTTGACAGAACAGAACAGAAATTCAAATATTCACCAAGATCTTGTATTGACATTGGGAGTATGGTGTCCCTGAAGGTCAAAACACAAACGCAAATCACAAAACGCTACTCATTCTAATTCCAAACAAAGAGGTGTGTGTCTCTTCCTTCCATCCATCCTCTACCACTTTATCCTCCACAACCACGGCCAACACACGTATTTAACCTCCAATTAACTTCTGCATGTTTTTGTGGGAGGAAACTGGAGAACCTTGAGAAAACCCATGCACACATAGAACCAGCAACCTTACTACTGTGAGGCAACAGTCTTGGTGGTAGCATCGGTTTCCAAATGTGTTCGTATTAAAGGGGGCATATTATGCAAAATCAACTTTTTAACCATTTAAATCCTTATATTTGGGACTCTGGAAGCCATATCAGTCGGCAAAGTATGACAAAAGATGACTCAGTCATGCTTTTGTGGTCCTCCTCAGTCTAAGTACAGGAGATATAACATGCGATGTTGACTTCCGCGCTCATTGGGACGTCACATTGCGCTAAATTCCTGGAATCGTTGTCTCGCGGAGCTCCGCGTTGTCCTCAGGGGGATTTATCTGTCCAGTGGATACATGTTATATATGACGCCAATGTGCCTGCTAGAGCCTGCAAATGATCATTTTTCCAAATGCTAACTGCCGTTAGCTCCCAGTAGCCTCTGGGGCTGATGTCATATCCTGTCCCTTAAGTTTCTTTTTAAGGTGGACCTTTAAGGTGGACCTAAAGAGATACTACTAAACAGAGCGTTCTGAACAGGGCTGTTTTGGCAGAGTGATTGAACTGCTGTGGTGCTTCATCCTCATGGTATTTTGACCAAAGCATGTCACAGACATGTTCATTAGGACACCAGGGAACTAGTTTATCTTGGAGAAATAGGGTATAATATGTCCCCTTTAATCAAATCATGAAGATGATACATTTCTTCAATGTATTCTCACACAATTGGCTGTAGTTTTCATCTTGAGCGAGTGTGTGTGTGTGCTGAAAATACCTGAGGTCTTCTGCTCCTACAAGCCTCTTCCAGGTTTTTGTGCCAGATAATGGCTGAAAATCTGGATCCTGTCTGGAATTTGTAAATGTTGCCTGTGAAGAGACACAGACGGCTCTGAGTGTACGAGGTAAATGAAAGTGAAGCAAAATGAAAAAAAGGAACTCCGAGTGAAATTGTGTCACTGACCTTTGTCTGGGTCATTGAGGTGGAAGATGTTGGGTCTGGCTGGGTCATCTGGCAGCACGACTATCCATCCGGTCACACACATCTTCTTACAGGGTTTGGATTTATACTGACAGACACGTGACAATGTAAATTCACAGAGTTTATCCACTGGCTTTGGCCTTCATCATCATATTATGCAGATTATACCAATTCAGAGAAAATTATCGCCACCTGTGCGCTATATATAGATATTTCCGAGATATCAGACTTTCTTGCAAATATAAAATATAGACGATAATTCGGGTACAAAAGAGACATAACCACCTCATTAGTTTATGGTTTATCAAAGGTCCTACTTACATGTTTCCTTTCAGAAGCTCTCAGTGCTTTTGCCCCATAAAAGGTCAGGGTCGATCCTGACAGAGTGATCCAAAATCTGGTCCATGAGGACAACTGTAAGTGAGTAAAAATATAGAAATGTTAAAATCATCGTGTTCAGTCATCATTTATCATTATTTATACCTTTAATTATCTAGGATCGATTAATAATCGAGTCATCGTTTCAGCTCTAAACTCATTATAAGTTGATATTAAGTGGCAAGTTTGAGACCACAAAAAATAAATAAAAATGAGCTTACCTTGGGTTTCCGTCCCTCCTTCAGCATCGCTTTCCTTCGCAGCGGTCCTTCCATGATCACATTGTCGGCCTCACAGCAGCCATAGGAGGAGTTGGCAGCAGAGAAGCTGAAGGTAACGAGCAGCAGATAAAAATAAAATCATTGCTATCTGTTATTATCTGTAGATTGCAGTGCAGTGTTGTTACGAAGACTCGTGCTCTTTGCCTTCACTGTACCTGTACACATAGTTGTAGCTTCGGGGGGAGTTGTGAGTTGGGACCTTCCAGTTGGGGCCCAGTGTTGCGTACATGCGGCCCCTGTTTGTCACACATTTCATAGTCAGTTTGAGCGGCCGATGGGATCGATTGGTCTTCTTGGGTTAGTACAAGTGTGTAAACGACACTATAAACTATAAACATGCACTACACAGAAATATATGGTGAAGAACACTGAAATTGTGTGTATAAGCCATTTGCTACAGACACAATATGTTTATAAGATACATATTAGGTTACTTTTTCCAATAGTTATTATAATCACTGCAACCCAAGCAATATTTCATCACATAAAACCAACAAAGACACATTTTACGCTCAATGAATAAAATCTACACATCTGAAGTATCCCTAAAATATAGTAGGCAAATTTACTTTCATTTAAAGTTATTAAAACAGTATAAAATATATCTTGTATGTGACAAGCAGCTCTCACTCACCTCTCCATTTTAGCAGATAGTTCCTCAGAAAAAGAGCTTTCACTGCTGGCTAAAAACAAAAACAACAACAACAACAACAAAGTCAGGGTTATCCATGTTATGAACGAAATGCAGCAGTCTGTAACGGTCTGTTGATTGTAATGGCAAATTCAATTCCTTTGTCTCAGAGCTAGAGCCTTTCCTAAAACAAGATAACAGGTCCTTTTGTGTATTCAAATTAGGATGTCTGGACTCAACTTGTACTTAACTACAACATCCTGCAATAGCCAAAGGGGTGTGAAAGCTTGGCCTGGAGGGGCAGACCCCTTCAACAGACATGGGATGTGAAAGGGGTGTTCCTTATAAAAGTTTAGCTCTCGCTACGCTCTAGGTCATTCTTCATCTTTGACTACTCGTGTTTAAATTGACCTTTTCGGACGGCAGAAGTCTCCATTTCATTCTTCACCAGCAGCAGAGAATTTCCACAACATGTGGTGAAAAGGGAGCTAAACCGAAAGAAGAAGCTCCCACTTTACAGTTCCATCTACAGCCATTATGAATTAAAAATGGCTGACTTCCTGTTGGGTCTGGCATATGTCCACTGAATTTGGTACCTCTGATACAAATTAGTGCCAGGGAATGACTGTAGAGGACCACAGAACATAAAAAGGTTTATCTTTTATGTATGTTGGGAAAATGTTCATGCATGGTCAAGCCCTAAAAAAGGCCCTCATTTTGGGTAAAAGGTGAAGAAAAACAATAATCAAAGCAAAAACAAAAAGAACTTTGTTACCAATCTGTGCTCAAGACTTACCTAATGACAGGCCGTTAGACACAGATGTAGTGTGTGGGTCTATTCTGACAGGACTCTGAGACTCTAAGAAGCTGTCATCCAGCAAGTGGCGTGCTTTCTCGGTAGAAAATGTGGCACTTCTGCTCTCCGACATGCCGTACTGACACATCATACTGCAGACCAATCAAAATAAACACAAACGTGCAATTCAATTAGAACAAAGATAGAATATATGCAAGTAGTTTAATACAGGCAGAATGTCTGCAGTTGATTTTTCTAAGAAATATTTTAGTATAATCAAGATTCACACATATTCACAACGTTTGAGAACAAAACTAGCCGGTGTTCACACGTGATGGATATTGAAGATGCACTACTACTGCTATTGGAGAGGATAGTTTAAAAAGCCCACATGGAACCACTAGTTTAAGTCTTAAATTGGTGCAACTCAAGAGAGAGGCCCACGTTTTACTCACTTGTTTCCCAGACTATGGCTCTTCCTGTGGTGGGAGGAGGGAGGGCTGGGGATATGTACCCCCACAGATGCGTCAGGACAGGTAGGCCTTCGGTTATATCTGAGAGAGGCTGATACCTCAGACAGACCTGAAACACAGTAAACAGGTCTCAAACATCACCATATATTAATACATATATATATGCATGTATGTATATATATGTATGTGTATATATATATATATATATATGTATGTATATATATATATATATATATATATATATATATATATATATATATATATATATATATATATATATATATATATATATATATATATATATATGACCTATAAACATGGTAAATTGCACTAAGGCATGTTCTCGCAATTTGGTGAGATCTTTGCTCTCACCATGAAGTGCTTAATAAACCTAAGTTAACAGTTAACATTTATGATGCACAAAAAGGTCACACAGCTTTGCACTAATGTTTTAACGAGTGCAAAGTTTGATCTTGTAATTGGCAATGGGCGTGGCATACAAACATAATAGTGGCTGGAGGACACTGGCAGCCTCACGGGGAATTCATGTTATCAAGGAGAACTCATTCTGCCTCATTTATACATTTAGCCTCAACAAGAGTGGTCCAGACCTGTTGTATGGGTGAATTTATCACAAATAATAATATTAACATGGTTCAAAATAAATAAGATCCATTTGATCAGATGGGTTTTACCTGCCAGGTCCTCTTTAGAAGAAGCAATGCGAGGGGAACTGTTGCCCGGTTCAATCTTCAGAGACAGCCTGCAACACAGTTCATCAAACACACAAATTATCAAATAAAATATACATTTTAAGTGTGGTTTGAAAATATTGACCCAAATCTAATCCAATATAATTGTGCTAATCTTATCTTTAAAATTGCCAATGAGTGTGGGGGTCTGTTAAATGCAAAGCAAATGCAAACTGACTGAATAATTAGCTAAAAAGTTATCTCCACAAGCTACTAAGTCACTCCATACTCGGTTCCAAAGGTGAGCTAGCTAAGCTACGATTAGCATTAGCGTACGGCTAACATAATACAAACACTGTGCAACCTCATTACAACACATCAGGTCCATCCTCTGAGGCTTTGCTTACTTGAAGTTGTCATCCTCTACAAACTTCTGGAGTTCCTCTATGTAGCGAACCGACAACAGGTATTTCTGGACATGTGGCAGCATCACAAGATTATCTGAAAGACAAGTTTGGAGGAAATCATTTCAAGATAAAAAACACCTGACATTCTATGTCCATGTATGTTTCCATGTTCCGGCTAAAAGGAAAGATACATGAAACACAAAATGAATATGATGGGGAATCATCAGAATGGAAAATGGGTGAAAAGTGTACTCTCGTCACACAGCGCGTCTGACGGCTATTTTGCGGCTAACTTGGCAAACTTATTTTAAAAGGTAAGCTAGTGAGGCTACGATTAGCATTAGCCTAGGGCTAACATAATACAAACCACTGTGCAACCTCATTAGGCACAACGCACATTTTTTTTACATTTTCAGTTAGCATTAGCGTAGCTAGCTGTTTTGTGACTGTCAGACACTATTTTCCAAAGGTAAGCTATTAAGGTTACAATTAGCATTAGCATAGGGCTAACATAATACAAACCACTGTGCAACCTCATTAGGCACAACGCAATTTTTGAAATTTTCAGTTAGCATTAGCATAGCTAGCATTACCATAACTGAAAAATATTCTTCAGCCCCCACTATAGAAATACATACTCCCTACGGTCACCGCACTAGTTTCAATAAAATGGATGTTCTAAAACTTTTGACTGGTAGCGTACGATTAGTCGCTGGTTCTTACCATAGTTACATGACATTTGAAGGTCGGACAGGACTCTCAGAAGATTGTTCATCTGATTAGTTCGCTGTTGTGTCTCCATGATACTGTCCGACGCAGGATACGCTGAATCAATGTAGATCATATCCAGCAGGTATATCCCTGAATGAGACAAAACAACAAGGCACTGTAAAAGTTGGAACAAATTCATAATGACCCGTACATCGTTTCAAATATATTCAACACCCGCGAGCGCATTTATGATAGACATTTGATTTGCTAGCTTTGTAGGAACCCTGGAACTCACCAAGGTAAGGAATACAGGGCATCATCTTCAGGGAGCGGGTATGTTCCCTCATGTGAGTGTAGTTGTCCTCCTTGGATGTCAAATAGTTGAGTTTCTCAAACGTGGCCTTGTCTTTGCGACTGGTGAGCTGCGACGACAGAGAAGGAAAAATTACAGTGGATCGGTTGACATCTTCCACTCTCTGCAAAAGTCAATGTCACATGACATGACATACTGAAATAACTATCTAGTAGGGCTGTCAATTTTTCTCTATAATCCCATTCAAATTCCAGTCCTTATTATTTTTAATACTCAAATTATATTCAAATTTTTTATAAAATGTAACTTAATATGTGGTTGTTACACGTTCTGTCCACTGGGCCATGGATGTGTGTTTCATACACTTTCATACATTTAGAGCAACATAGGGTTAAGTGTCAAAACTGTTGAGTTGAAAGACGACTCGTTCCACCAGTGAGCTACCGTCGCCCCAAAAACATGCAATAGTATCTATTAGTCCAACCATTAATCTGTCCTTTGTTCCTACATGAAGAAGAAGTGAATTCATCTCATATCTTACTGCCCAGGTTTTGCTGAGTCTGAAGATGGGAGCGCTCTGCAGAGCTGACACCACTGACACGAGAGAATGAAGATTGTTCAACTCCAACAGTTTCTGTGGAAAAAACAGATCACATGCAACAACAATATAGTCCAAAGTTGAACATATAACCTTACGGTCTCATTGCACCATGAATAATGTACTATGATTTTTTTTTTTATATAAGGGATGCAACAAATGTTTATTGATGGGAACTACAGGCAGTATTGTAGTTTACACAACAATTTAGCGAGAAAGAGAGCCAGAGTGGCTGAATGAATAGTAGTGTATAATTAAAAAGTGCCATATAAATTAAGGGATAAGGAAAATTGAAAAACTCACCTTTGCTATTTTAATGAAATGGCTCAATATTCCTGCACGGATTTTCAGCGTCTGGGCTGTTAAGATTTCCCTCACCAGCCAAAAGCTCACCTGAAACAACACAACATAAAGAGACAGCACACGTACACATGATGAGATGATAATATGAGTAAAAGAAACTTAAAAATAAATAAATAATTTAATTGATTAATTAATCAATTAATTAATCAAATAAATAAATAAATAATTTAATTAATTAAAGAATACTTATTTTTATAGACTGTATTTTATTTGACTTTATTTATTTATTTAATTCATTCATTCATAAATAATTATTTTTTATTGACTGTATTTTATTTGACTTTATTTATTGAATTAATCTTTAATCAATTAATGAATTAAACATAAATAAATAAATAATAAAATAAAGTAAAATAAAATACAGCCAATACATATAATAATAATAAACATGGCCATCAAATTAATAATTCTAATTTATATGTAAATTAGTCCAAAGAACGTACCTGGTTGAATCGACGTGTGATTGCGACAATATTGGGGGCCAAACTGTGCTTCTCTTTCCCATTCCAGCCACAGCTGGCCAGCTCCTGCAAAACAGAAATGCATTTTGTTCATTTATAATATATAATTGATTTAAAATGTACGTGTGTATTCACATAAATATATGTATGCATATATATGTATGTATGTATATCTGCATACATATGCAGCAGACCCCTTAAACATAATCACAAAGACACAGCACAGCTGGAATTCATGTGAATGATGAAATGTGATTAAGTCAGAAATGAAATGTAAGCTCAAGAGGCCAAGCAACTGACAACATGGTTCTTACCTCTGGCTGTATTGCCCTGAAGACTGGTGCGTCCATTAGCGTGATTTGGCTCTAAAAAAAATAGGGATTAAAGCAAAAATCAATAAAAACATAACTCAGAGGGGCTGTGTGGTACATGTTTGCTCCGCTGTATGAAAATAAAGCGCCTCTGTTCACATAAGAGTAGTGGTAAAATAGTGGTAAAAGGCTGCAACTGTCGTTATAAACATCAGATCCATTGCTTTAAATGCTCCGTTGAGAATTTTCGATGAAGTCACCAAGACATTTGGATAGTGTGGGCTGGATCTGGCCAGTGGGCCACCAGTTCAGAACCAGAAACACTGGTATGCTTGGTTTGATCCTTTATGTATATTTCAAGTATACTCACAGCAAACTCCTCCGGCGTCACCTTCAGTACGTCAAAGATGACGGCATCATAGCTCTTGGCGTAGTCTACACGAGGTCCATCCAGAGAATCTGAGCTGCTGCTCGCCTAAGAGGCACAAAATTAAACTCAGAAATGTTTGTAATTAAATCCTGAACTGTGACCAGACACTCCTATGGTTTAGACTGATCGTACCTGTAAATTACTATAAATAAATATAAATATTTCTATTATTATTATTATTTTATGGTTGACCATAGAGGAGTTCTTTCTTTTGGATACAAGATTGGGCTGGGGTGGTATACAGGGTCTCTGCAGGATTCAACAAGTCAAATTTAAGACTTTTTAAGACTTTTTTTAAGACCATAATGAATACAATTTTACGATTTGAGCCACGAATAGTTGCAACTCTTGCAATTCGGCTTAGCTGTGGGCTTTCATTAAGTTTTCTCCGCTACTATGCTAAGCTGTCACACCCTGCGGCGCGCGCACAGCACGATAGCTAGTAGTGCTCGATAAATTCTCACCGGGCAGCACAGGTGACCTACTTTAGTTCCGCGTTGTAGTTATGTTATCACATCCTCAAAAATAGAAACATTTCAAAGCGAGACCGAAGTTTATGCATGTTTTAAATTAAAATTAATGTTAATAGATTTTTAAGACCTTTAAAAATTGTATTTAAGACCTTTTAGGAGATTTTAGGAGAATTCAAGACATTTTATGGCCTTAAAGTCAAATTATTGGATTTAAGACTTTTTAAGACCCTGCGGATACCCTGGGTATATCAAAGACATAAACAGGCATAGATCCATGTGTGGCAAAGTCAGCACTGACTATATCTGTATACAGATATCTCTTTAATATCTCTATCAGCCCAAAACAAAGTCTGTATCCAAGTGTTCTTACCTCTGAAGTGACTGAATTGATGCTGGTGTCATCTGAGAGTCCGTTTCTGCGATACATACTCGCTGAGGGACTGATGAGATGCACAGGTCAAGGCGACAGAGGTTTTCGGCCGGGGGGCACACATATCCTCTCATTCATTCCTAAAAGAGGACACAGCATTTCACTTTTCAAATTTTACGTGCTCTTTTTACATTTTTTTTTTAGCTTTGTGCTACAGAAACAAGATTCTAATTTGTGACAGCATAACAGAACATTTCCCAGCATGAAAGCAATACTCAAGTGTAGAGGTGTGGTCATCAGTTTGGTGTATGATGCAGAATTCTTTAATGAATCAATGAATTGATTGGTCACTAAAATGTCATTGATCAGTGCTTGTCAAACCTGGAAATTACGATTGTTTTTTTGTCCACAAACCAAAATGATTGAGTTTCGATGATTTCTTTGAGCAGAGTCCCATAAGGCCAACCGTTCTCGAGCATTTTGACCAATCTTTGGAGACCCACAGAATACTGTGCTCTATGACTATGTAAACAATGAAATTACATAAAGAAAGAGTAGACTTTCTTCTTTCATCTAAAAAAAAAAAAGTTTGTTTCTACCTTTTTCCGTTCTTTAGTAATCGGCATTAGAAAATTGGCTGATTTCACCAAAAACAGCTTTTGACTAAAAAAAATGGAGAAACCGTGAGAAATGCGGCTTCTCACCGATTCGCCTCGTTTCCTTTATGAACCGCACAGCTCCATAAACTCACCCGTGAATGAGTTAAGAAGCTAAAGCTAGGGATGTGAATCTTTGGGTCACAATTCGATTCAAAATCGATTCTCGATTCAAAATCAATTCTCGAATACAATGCATAGCGTGTTAAGGCAAATTACGGCACCAAAACAATACAGTTTGTATGAGATAATGTGATAATGTGATCACACAAAGGCAAACTTAAGACAAAAGTTTACATTAATTCATTCAAAACAAATAAAAACTTACTTACTGTACGAAAAAATAACTTGCATAAATAAAGCTTAGGCTAGCTGCCTTTTTCTCCCAGAAGTTACAAAAATAAACTGTAAACAAATAACACAAACTGGTGTTTTGTGTGGTTTTTCAAAATAAGAACTCGATTTTTGACGTTTATGAATCGATTCAGAATCGTGGATGATTAGAATCGCGATTCCTATGTGAATCGATTCTCCCCCCCCCCCCCTAGCTAAAACAATCAAAAATCTTGTTTCAATCATGAAAAAAAGCTTCAAATCGCTTATCAAAATAGTTTCATTTAGTAATCGTTTCATCTTTTCAGCTCTAAACTCATTATCAGTTGATATTAAGTGGTGAGATTTGGGGGCCGCTAGTTTGAGACCATTCTGACATCTTTAAACGCCCCCCCCCCCGCCCCCATACACCTGTGTATTAATAACACAAAGGTGTGTGGGGGGGGACCTTAAAAACGCTGCGACGCTACTGCGCCTTCACCACAGACGTGTTTTTTCAGTCAGTGAAGATGAACGACGAAAATGTCGCAATACAGACGAACGAAAAACGTTTTCCATTAGTGTTCTGTCACGACAACAACGTAGAATACGAACCCCCCGCCCCGTTCCCCACAGTCTGAACCAGAGCCAGAGCCAGAACCAGAAGAGCCAGGCCCGGGGCTTCTACAGCGGCAGTTCAACAACGTACATACCGCTCCACCACGCACAGTCCCCCGCTGCTGCTGACGTCGCCGCCGCCGCCGCCGCCGCCGCAGAATTTAACAAAAAAGAACAAACGAGAGAAATAGTCCACATGTAAACAAATAAAACCGCGGTGCTTAATTAAGTCCACGTAACGTCCTGGCAGCGGGGCCCGGAGAGATGACTCTTCCTTTGAGCCGAACATGAAGCCAAAGTCGCTGTGTTCGGTCCGTGAGACCCACAGACCGCGGCGGGAACATGGACCGGACTCATTGACACATGACAGCGAGGTGCCACGCTCAACGTCCACCCGGGGAAAAACAGATAAATGAAAACGAACACATATCGAAAGCAGGAAGTGGCCCGGTTAGGTATGTTGACAGCAAGGTGCACCGCCAAATCATCTGCTCGGCTCCACACCGAGAGTCTCCCGGCGGACCAATCAGAGAGCGGCTCTCAGACGATGTCCTTCAGACGCAGGTGCGTCACTGTGTGTGTGTGTGTTCAATACTGACCTTGTCAGGACCAATAGTCCTCATGGAGCCCAGAGGCGATTCTAGAGTCTGTAGGGGCCCTAGGCAAAAATTCCCAGGGGGCCCTTCCTTCCAACCAGTGTTCATCACCATTATGTTATAAATAATCTGACACCAATGAAAAATGCATGACTTCAAAATATTTTTTTTTTCAAAATGAATGAAATAACATGTAACTTGTAATGTTACAGTATTACAAAGTATGTGAAAAAATAAACGTAAAGAACAATAAAATACTGCTAAAATAGCTTTAAAAAAAAAACTATATAAACTTAGTAAAAAAAAATACATTACACTGTAAAGAACCCACCCATTATAAAACAATCTAAATATATAGAACAATGGTAGGTAGGTGGCGCCACATGAAGCCACAAAACATGATTTCAATACATAAACATGATTTGCAGTCTGCAAAAGATTATTTTTAATGCAAATATTTTGGCTGCACTGTTGTTGTTGGTGAGTTCAGTTTGTTATATGAACATTATTCCTGAGGAGGATTTTATGGCCAGTTGCTTTAGATTTATTACATAATGCACCTTTAGGGTATGCACCAAGAAAAAAGCAAAGGAAAAATTATTTCTTTGCATTTTTTATTATTTTAATTTCATTTACTTATGATAACAATAATGGCAATCAATATATATATATATTTTTTTTAATTAGACCCTATAGTATTTTAGATATAGGCCTCTACCAAACGGTTGAGACGTCTGTTCATAATAAACCTGGTTTGCATAATTCATAAAGTACAACAGTCAGAACAAGTCACGTTAATTTAGTGTTAGTGAGTTCAGCCTGATGCATTTTTCAATGACATATAGTGACTTAAAGTGTGGTCGACCAAATGGTTGAGTAGTACCTTAAAGGGTTAAATGTGTTTTTAAAAAATAAATGGTATTGTATTTGAAGGTTAGGTATAACACTAACACTAACAATTTGCATTAAAACAAACAAACACTGGAATCACTATAAAATGTTGCTGCACTTGAGAGGTCTATAAAGACGAATGGCTGACATCAGCGCAACTGGGGAACATGTCCCCCAAATTGGGGACACATTCTTCCGAGAGCTGATGGATGCAAGCTTCTTCTCATAATAATTTACAACATTAGGACATTAGTACAACCTGCTCTTTAACTCGATTGAAAGCCACTCATTTCTAACAGAGGGCTGCAGGGAGCGATACTGTCGACCCTTCTGATCCATTTCCCAATCCCCTGGCTACTCACCGTTTCCTATACAGACCAGTTTAGCCAGTTTTAGGGTTAGGTTTGGAACAGCCCCGGTTGGAACAAGGGAACTTTCTGCATGGAGTTTGGAGTATGTTCTCCGTGTGTGTACATGTGGGTTTTTCTCCGGCTTCCTCCCACAGTCCGAAAACATGCAATATGGGCCACATTAGCATAATGGTTACCCTCAAAGGGCCAGTCGTACAGAATAAATGTAGCCAAATATAACGTAAAATAAAGGTAACTAATCCGTAACATTATTGCCAAATAACTCTCTGTATTTATAGATGTAACCAGGTCCGCGATGGTGTTTCTTGACAAACTAACAGTCGCATAGTGCATATACAATGATACGCTGCCATCTAGCGGCGGGATGCATTGTGGGAAATGAAGTTTATGTAATATTTTATTCAACGCGCGCCTTAAAGCAGCATATACCTATTTCTACGCCGATTTTTAAGACCAATTAATCACTTGCGGGCCACATAAAATGACGTGACGGGCCACATCTGGCCCCCGGGCCTTAAGTTTGACACGACCATTTCGCGTCCTCGGTCATTGTGAATATATTTCTTCATATTCCCGCCCCATTCGACTGAAACAGATTGTAAATAAAAGACGACAAAAGAGGACGACAATAACGATAATTATACATTTGATTAGAATGGCACATTAAAACTCTTTTATACTGCAAAAACTAAATGAAACCCAAAAGCTGAAAACCTGACCTTACCGTCCCTGAGAATACGTCTCATAGCACGAAATTAGTTGATAATTACAGCATTTATTTAGAAGTAGACCACCACACCAGATATTTTGTATTCATTTATTAGTGTGTGTGTGTGCGCGAGAGGATCGGTCAAACACGGATTTGTTTATTTCTTTAAAAATACATCTCGCTGGTGTGTGCGCAGTAATAACTGAATGTATTTTACACACACGGGTGTCATTTTCTGTCACAGTCTGTTTTTATTCATCCTTCTGCCATCGGAGTCGCAGTTCCTCCGCTCTCTCCCGTTCATGTGCGTACACATGGATCAGAGTTTCCGTTAAAAAACAAAGGACCGTTTGATTTCTCGTAAAAAGTGTCGTACGCCTTCTTCTTCTTCTTTTGTGTGCGTACGCAAGCTTCTGCTATCCTGGAAAGAAAAGGTCTGCGACCAAATCTGGGAAGCTAAACCATCGTCGCTCGTTGCTGGCTTCACGTCATGGCCAAGTATTATAAAGTGTTAATTTCTCTGATTATCTGACACTAATTAAAAACAAGGTGAAGCATCGCGATTGACATCTGAGACAGCTCATGCTTGGTCGATGTTTATCTAAAAAGCCCATGTGCTGGGCTAAAACTCAACGTCCATATCAGCCATGACGGGAGAATGTAAACACCTTTGATGATGTTTTTAGCTGTTGAAGAAGAAGAAGACGACGACGACGACTGTATGCTGTGGAAGTAACTGATAAAAACAAAAGGCTTTGGTCCATGCATGCTCTGTCGTCACTGTGAAGGTGTATATATCCAAGAGTGCTTATGATAGCGGCTCATTTCCTTTACAGTCTTGAGTTCGGAGTTCCTCGCCCGCTTCTACCCGTTCTCTTTCCACAGTACTAAGTGAATGCTATGGTCAGGCATGCTGGTCGCGAAAACCAGTCCAGAGTCATTGCCCCCGTCCAGCCCGTGAAGCCAAGAAGTCACGCCTGCCAAAAAGCTGGATCCTCGTTTGGATTTTCTGTAGGCCGGTAAAGGCCAGCGTCCCGAGATCCTCTCTGTCCTAAGGTCCATCACGTACAGGAAGTGGTTGTCAAAAAGGAGCGCAAACACCTCGCCGTAGCTGAGCAAGGACATGTTGGCTGGGTCCGGCATTTTAATCACCCTGAGAACAGAAAAAAAAAGTGATAAAAAGGTTTATTATAATGTCACCGAGTAATAGAACAATGTTTTTATTCAGCGGCTCATCAGCAGCGGCTGCGCTGTCTGGAGGTGGGAGTGAAGAAGCTGTCCTCGCGGTGGGTGAGACATTTTCAGAACATGGTGTTATACTGAAACGACGAAATCATTCACCAATAAGCGAGCACATATCTTTGTTGCATTAGCATGCTACTACTTTGCGAACTTGGCAAAACCCGTTTCCAAAGGTAAGCTAGCGAGGCTACGATTAGCATTAGTGCAGGGCTAACATAATACGAACACTGTGCAACCTCATTAGGCAGAACGTGAATGTTTTCATTTTCGATTAGCATTAGCGTAGCAAGCTGTTGTGTGGCTGACAGTCACAACAGCTAGCTACGCTAATGCTAATAAAAAAGTGAAAAAATTTGCATTGTGCCAAATGTTTTCATTTTCGATTAGTGTTAGCGTAGCTAGCTGTTGTGTGGCTGACAGTCACAACAGCTAGCTACGCTAATGGAAAATTAAAACATTTGCGTTGTGCCAAATGTTTTAATTTTCGATTAGCGTATCTAGCTGTTGTGTGGCTGACAGTCACAACACAATTAGCTACGCTAACGCTAATCGAATATGAAAACATTTGCGTTGTGCCTAATGAGGTTGCACAGTGTTATTGGATTATTTTAGCCTTTACATTCCTTAACATGCATTACCATAACTGAAATATCTTCTTCAGCTCCCGCTATAGGAATACATACTTCCTACGGCCACTGCACTAGTCTTTAAAACTCATAACGTACTACCTTTTAGTGGATGTTCTGTATGAATGTCATGCAAATGTTATGTACTTATTTTAAAGTACCACAAGGGGAGTCCCTCCAGGACCTCATACTTTCAAGTGATCTGAATTTCATTTTCTTTTTCGCTTTAAAATAATCAGCAACAAATATGTCTCCTGCAAGTTTCTGCAACAATAAAAAAAATTTGTTTAAGTAAGCCAGCTTTTTCTTGTTGTGTAACTAACTCTAGTTCCTCCATATCCATATGTTTCCGCATGATCCATACAAAAGGGTAGAGTCCAAACAAAACACTCTGCTAACCATAGCTGTTCTTTGTCGTGCTCTACCTGAGAATCTTAAAACTGGCAAAGTCCCACTGATAAACTCCGAGGTCAGAGCTGCAGACGATGTGGCGTCCGTCGAACTGCAGACGAGGCTGAAGGCTGATGCTGCGATCCTCCGACACCGACAGCGTCTTTAAACACTTGCAGTTGATTTCTCTCCC
The DNA here is from genome assembly GCF_963457635.1 of Microchirus variegatus. Classification (NCBI taxonomy): domain Eukaryota; kingdom Metazoa; phylum Chordata; class Actinopteri; order Pleuronectiformes; family Soleidae; genus Microchirus; species Microchirus variegatus. Next base: position 41,298,773 of record NC_139802.1, read on the forward strand.
TAAAGGCCAGACCTGCACGGGAAAGTGTTCAAACATGAGAATAAACACCCACAACAACAGCTGATGTTAATGTTTCTTTACTTTTTGGGAAATGAACACTCGAGTCATAATAAGAGTTACCTTAATTTCATACTTATCAGCACTTAAGAGGATATAGTCGCCACAACTGTGCATCATAGAATCAACTTCACTTTTCTGCAGTATCACCTGAGGAGGGTAAACAACAACAAAAGATGTTTTGTTGATGAATTTCAAGTGCACAGATCTCTTGACAGTAATATCTCACAATATGAGACAGAAAGCATGCATGAGCTGACCTTGGTGACCCACTCAGTGTGCCCGGTCATTGTGTTGAGACAGGCACCGGCAGACAGAGCCCACACCTTCACGGAGAAGTCTGCAGAGCCACTGACCAGAACATCCAGTTCATCATTGTAGTCCACACTGAAGACTGAGAACACACAGGAAACAAGAAAATGTAGAGAAAGTAGATCCAAATGCATTTACACCGAAACCCTCGTATGTAAGACACAGCAGGAAACACAGATTTCAGCTTGGAAATCAATAAATTTACTGCTTTTTCAAAAGTTGACAGACATTTGTCGTAACAGCAACTAAGTCATACTAAAAAGAAACAGGTAATATGAAAGACCCCAGAAGAGACATCTGTGGAAAACTTTCAACTAACCTGCGCCTGTGTGGCCACGGAACTGTTGGATTTTAGCTCCTGTGCTCCACTCCCAGCATGCAATAGTGTTGTCAAAGGACCCAGTCACCAGCTTCTGTTCGTCGAACTTCACAGTTGCGCACGTGTGAGTCTGAATTCCATAAATGCATTGCCCTGTACGAACATCCCATAATTTGGCAGACAGGTCATCGGAACCTGAAAAAGATGAGATGAGATCTGTGTCATTGCTGGAAAAGTCGACCTTCGTTCACATATTAAGACGCCCTGTTCACAACGCTCCGTTTAGTAGTATCTCTTTAGGTCCACCTTAAAAAAAAAATTTAAGGGACAGGAAATGACACCAGCCACAGAGGCTTCTGGGGGCTAACAGCAGTTAGCATTTGGAAAAGTGATAATTTGCAGGCTCTAGCAGGCACATTGTCGTCATATATAACATGTAGAGTTCTAAGTTTGTGTAGAACTCTGTGCTGCACTGTGGAGCTAACTTTTTGCGGACTTCCTCTTGCACCCTGCACCGTGAATATTTACATTGCGTGTTCAATAAAAACAATTGCTTGTGAGGTATTAGTTTAAGAAGACCGTGTTTGTCTATTGTTGTGACTTAGATGATGATCAGATCAGATTTTATGACCAATTTATACAGAAATAGAGGTAACTATATGTGACTAGCATTAACGAGAATTAAAGGCCGGTATTAAATGAGCCCTATGTAATATAAACGTAGCACAAAAGGTAAGGAAATTTGTGTTTGATTTTTGCAGTCATGAAAAACCTGCCAACTTTTCTCTGCTGATGCCAAACAGCTTATTCTGTTATTGACTCATTTGGTGTTGTTTATTGGATTGGACGATTAAAGACCGAAGAAACACAACATTCTGGCAATTTAACAATTTATTAATTTAACAATCAGGGGCCTCAGTAGCACGTGGAAGAACCACACAGAGCCACAACAGCCGACTCAACTCTGCTGCTCGACCCACAAATACATGTTCCATTTTATTGCCAAGAAGCATTGTTACAACAGAGAAATAATGGAGCAAACACAAATTTCCTTACTTTTTGTGCTAAGTTTTAATTAATGACAAGTCTCCTTGTATTCATGGGCGAAATGCAAGCACCTACGGAAACATTCAGATAAAGAAATGCACTTTTTCAACTGGCCAGCTCACTGGTATTCTATTTCAAAATGCACTAATACAATCTGTTGTATAGGATCTTAAAGTTCTTCTGGAAGATTTCAGAGTTAGCAGGTTATCTACTAAAAGGTGAGGATATCAAGATTGGAGCATCTAAAGGTTTTGTCTTTGCAAGAATTTTGTGTCCGTCAGTCAGTGTTCTGCCCATGTGTGCGTGGGTTTTCTCCGTTCTTCCTCCCACAGTCCAAAAACATGCAATATGGGCAGAGTGAATGACTGTTTGTCTCTATATGTGGGGTGTGACCCTGCCTATCACCCTATGTAAGCTGAGATTGGCACAGCACACCTTTGACCCTCCTGAGGAGGATAAAGCGGTAGGAAACTGGAACTGTCAGTCAGTACGAGGTCAATCTCAGTGCATAAAAGCCAAGGTTGGAAACTGCTATTGAATGTGTGAATAGCAAAGCCTTAAGTGGTTTTATATGAGAAACTGCCGTGCCAGTGATGGATGGCCACACAGGGCTTTCAGACTGACTATAATGTCAAACTGAACCGCGCTGCCGTACCGTGGAAAACCAGCGTAGTTTACCGTCAACATGCATGGCTTCACCCAGCCTGATTGTCACATTAAAAATAAACAAGGCGTCCCGTGTACCTGTGCAGAGGAGGCCGTCTTTATAGTAGAGGGCATAAACTCGAGCACTGTGACCGATGAGGGACGACGTCTCAAAGGCCTCCTGGTCCTTCAGCTGTGTCATACGCAGTTGAGCCTTCAGGTACACGCCCTTCCAGTGCGATGCATCCTGAATAGACTCATCGATCCTCCAGCCCAGCTCCCGACACACACTCTGCCACACCTCTGTACATGAGTTTATCACCTACAAGGAGACAGACAAGCAACCATATAATAAATTCTATAATGAAATGTTACATAGTGGTCCTTTTATTTGACAAAATGGTCTGTATTTTCAGGGCCCAGTCTAGTCTTGATGACCACTCAAAGTGCTTTTGCCTTACAGTTTTGCCATTCACCCATTCATATAGTGCATCCACAGCTCATGCAGCACTTTTTCTATCACACATCATTCACATGCATCCAAAAATGGCCACACATAATGAAGGCTTTGCATAGATCGTACACAAATCAGGGTTAGGACAATGCAAGCGTAGACGTTTAATTAAACGCGCCACAACCCTACCAGATATTAAGATGAATGATACCTTATTCCACTGCTTGCAGACCAGACAGCAGGTGAGAAGTGTCTGAGGGTCTAGCCACTGAAGCACATAGAAGGCCAACTCCAGAGGAAGGAGGCGCAGGAAGTCACGCTTGAGCAGCGTCTCCAAGCCGTTAGACAGATGACGGAGCTGTGCAGCGCCACTTAGAGATATGAGGTGGTCCAGAGAGTAGTTGCGGTCCTGGTCGTTTAGCGTAAGGAAAGCGGCAGAGACTGACTCCAGCCACCCCTCAAATGCCGCCTTCTCCATGCGCACATGAGAGCAACCTGCAGCACCTGGTGGAACAGTGTTGATCTTACTTGAGCACACAAGGCAATAACTTCTGAGTATCATTAACAAGTAGTGTAAGGAAGTAATACATAAAACCATAAACAATATAATTTAATAATGTATTTTTCCTGACAACTACTGGTATAAAAAGCTTAGCGTTGTTTAGGTGATATGTGACATAAATCAACCATATTGAATATGGTTTTTGTGGCACTCTCGTATTCTAGATACGAAGCCAGTTGCAGTCATATAAATGTAAATATTAGGACATTTTTAATATCACTACAGTGAGTGTTAGATTAGATTGTTTACATCGGTGTCACTGGATCTAGTGTGCTACTGGCCTCTTCGGTTTACTTGTATATGTTGTACACGTTTATATTTATATACAACATCTACATAACGATTGTCGTAAAGTAATAGAATGCTGATTCTTGTTATTACAAGCCACGGTGTCTAATAATGCATTAATACTACAAGTTAGCTTCCGGGCTAGTTAGCAACTTTTGTAGCAAACGTTAGCAAAGCAACACTGCTAAAATAAAATAGTTAGACTACTAATGTCTCAGAAATCATTGAAAAGCACTAAATAATAAAACAAATGTATAATATACACTCGGAATGTTCGCCGTACCAGAGGGTTGCAGGGAGTTCCTTTATCGGCACTTTTCTGTTATAGTTAGTTCACATAGTTCACGAAGTTAGCTGTTTCAAGCTAACCAGTCGGCAAAGAAGTTGTCCAAGTACGATAGCTTTGTAGCTATCGTTAGCCAACCACCGCGGCGAAAGCATTGAATCCCGTTTATTCGTGAACTACATCACTTCTCTGTCGGAACAGTGGTCTGTACATTTCCCCCAAAAGAGACTCATTGCGCTCGGCAACACGACTGGGCGAAGGCAGGATCTGACATCTTGAAAAGTAAAAGATAATGGAAACGCTATTCACATCCTGTGAGATAGTTTTACCCTCCGCTCAGTCTTGCAGAAGGCGGCGTATTGTGAACCGAGCTCCAAAACAAGACACGCGTGGGCTAAGCACACGCTGGAGATTAGGTCCATAGTCATTTCCCGATGTTCTGTCCGCTATAATGAGAAACATCCACGTATAATGTATTGGTAGTTCTCATGTGTCCCATCTTGTCCCGCAACCTTGTATGCCTGTCAGAACAAACCATGGAAAAAACTGGGGGGAAGTTCATTTGCCCGGGTGAGGTAGCTTCCGGTGTCACGTCCAATCTCGTACGGCGTGAAACATGTGACGGGTGTTTCTTGGTCCACGCCTATCCCCATGTGTTTCTGATGTGTTTGGGTTCTTTGAAAGACATTTCCTTCTCAGGAAAACAAAACAAAGGTGTTATGAGAAACATCAAATCCAATGACGTGAATTAAATACTATTTCAAAAACAATGAGGCTATTTCTGTGTACATTTTTTGTTCCTGAGGTTATATAATGGCACATAACACAGAGTGTAACAGTAATTTGAAGGTGGAGTTTCAGTTTAATATACATCCATCCATCTTCTACAGCCTATATATATATATATATATATATATATATATATATATATATATATATATATATATATATATATATATATATATATATATATATACCCAATCCCCATATTGCATGCATTTGGACTGCGAGAAAAACCCACGCACACAGGGATAACATGCAAACTCCATGCATAAAGGTTATAGAACATGTTATAGTCTATGTAATATTCTAAATAAGGGGTCAGCGATCTGTGGCCCATGAGTTGACGATTGCATCTGTGGTAAAGGCGTGAAAATGCAATATCATCCACAGCTTTTCACTGTGGCTATCTTCATAAATAACAGTACATAGTACAAACAATGCAAACTTCATAACAGTAATTCCAAAGATATGAAAAGTTATGATAAATGTATCCCAGCAACACACATGTAGCAGATTAGCATTTTCCTTAATAGTTTTACTGTATCTCCAATAACTTCATTGTTTTGTTTATGGAAATGTTTACATGAAAAAAACATAAGTTTACATCACATCCATGTGTGTGACACAGAGCCAAAGGGGCGGGGCTCTGCTTATAAATACACCCGTGCGTCAAACCAAGCGACGTCGTATAAATTCCTTACGTCATCACAGAGCGACCACATATTGGTGTCAGAGAAGGAAGAAGAAGAAATGGCTGCAAGGTTACTGCTCCGCTCGGCTTTCAGGGTCTCGATGGCCAGCCGGATCGCCCGGGTCCCTGCTCTGACCCGCGGCATGGCGGCTGGAGGTGAGCATCGGAAACCGCCACAAAGACTTTAAAGTAGAAAACGGCGATGTTGTCGTTCTCTGACAGCGCGTGTCTGGTGCCACCGCGAACAAGCGGAAGACCTCCGTCTGCTCGATCGTTAGCATTAGCGGCGTTAGCAGCGTCGGTTTTATGTCTTTGAAAGGTCAAATGATACTGTCGGTAAATAGCTTAAGTCAGCGACTCGGTCATTTCACAATTGTGTTTTTGTTTTTTATTGAAGTAGATTACCAGTTGAGGAAGAAAATGACTTCCTTTTAATTATGGTGAATCCTCTCAGATGACGTTAGCTAACGGAGCTAACGAGTGTGCTAAAACGTAAAACTTCCTGTACACCGGACCCTTTTCAGCTGTATATATATAGACACACGCAGGGTATATCCTAAAGTTTAACGAAAAAAACTTACCTTGGACAATGCTAACTTTATAACAGTAATTTCGAAGACATTAAAAGTTATGATAAATGTATCGTAGCGACACACGTAGCAGATTAGCATTTTCCTGGATTTAAATGAATAAATAATAGTTTTACTGTTTCTTAAAGGTTAGCTGCTATCACATCACTAGTGTGTGACCCACGGAATTTTCTTCAATATCAATATAATATTTGTTTTGAATATTTATAAAGTTATTAATGAACTCATTCATATGCGTTTCATATGTCCTATTGTACTATCTACTAACCCTTGTATGTAAATGTTAACCTAAAGCTGAATTTAACTGCAAACGTTTTACAATGGTATCTAAAACGAACAATAATTAACAAAACTAGTTGAAATACAAACACACCTCTGGACAACGGTCTCTTTTAACCAAAATACAACCAAATATATTGTGTGGAAACCACGGTGCAACCACGGGAGAATGTTTCAGTTTTTGGTTCCTACACCCATGTCCTGTGCTATGCTACATGCTAATAACATGCTATGCTACATGCCTATAACATGGCTTACACACCGCGGTTTGTTGACAAAACTCACAAGGTTTCGCGTTAGTTCAGTGTGTCGCCCAAATCAGCAGTTGCCGTGGATACTATTCGTCGGCAGTAGCTTCAGTTTAGTGGGATAATCTTAAGTGTTTCTCTCCCCTCTGGCGCACATGCAGGACATGGGTGTGTGGTTGAATTTTTTTACAATCGAGTTTGTGACACCTCCTGGTATATCCTGTATGTCCTCTCACCTGTTGCCTTTGACCTTTTTGTTTTGCAGGGATGCCCACTGATGAGGAGCAGGCAACAGGGCTGGAGAAAATTATTATGGACGCCATGAAGGAGGGAAAGGTACGACAACATTTCTAAATAAGCTGACTTTTTGATTAGTCAGTCTTGTGTGCTTGGACTGTGCTATTAATCGAGGCTTATGTTTCAATTCCGATTATGCCATTTGTGTGATGCATTCTCATATTTTCTACTAATGCGTTTGTCTGACCTGCTGTAATCCTCCCCCCTTTTCAGGATCCCTACAACATGTTGAAGCCAAAGTCGTACAGTGGTACCAAGGAGGATCCCAACATTGTTCCTTCCATCACAAACAAGAGGATTGTGGGATGCATCTGTAAGTTTCTTGAACGGGCCTTGTAAACATTTACTTTTATTTTTGCGCTAACTTCCTGGAATTGTTGTCTCGAGGAGCTCCGCTTTATCCGTAAAACACGAGAGAGTGCTGGCGAGGGCAACGGTATCCAAAAACCTGAAGTTGGCGTCTATTCTTGGCTCCACAGTGCAGCACAGAGTTCTACACAAACTTCCAACCTCAGAGGATTTATCTGTCAAGTGGATACATGATATATGTTATATATGACGGCAATGTGCCTGCTCGAGCCTTCAAATTATCACTTTTCCAAATGCTAACTGCTGTTAGCTCCCAGTAGCCTCTGTGGTTGATGTCATTTCCTGTGCCGTTAAGTTTCGTTTTACTTAATTTAAGGTGGACCTAAAGAGATACTACTAAACAGAGCGTTCTGAACAGGGCTGTTTTCACAGGGTGATTGAACTGCTGTGGTGCTTCATCCTTATGGTGTTTTGACCAACACATGTCACAGACATGTTCATTAGGACACGAGGGAACTAGGTTAACTTAGAGAAATAGGATATAATATGACTAATTTTCAACACTACCAGGTTGGTGAAGATGGCAACACTCACTGTCCTGCCAGAGTAGTTCTCTTGTTCCTGACTGTTTTTAAAAACATGTTATTTGTCCCCTCCTCTCTTTAGGTGAAGAGGACAACACGGCAGTGGTTTGGTTCTGGATTCATGAGGGCGAGTCCCAGCGCTGCCCATCCTGTGGTTCCTATTACCAGCTTGTGCACCACGAGATCCCCCACTAACTCCTCCTTACCTTCCCGTCTGTCATTTATAGACCTCAGTTACATGGCTGTCTGCACAGCATGAGCGTTTCTCTAAAATATTCCATCAGAACGAGCTGAAGAAGAATCAGACACCGACTGTTTTTCCACTCTTGCATCTCCAGGAAGATTATGTAGAGAAGACGTCGTCTTTCTTTATTTCCTGGTCTTAATTCAGGAGTCTGTCTGGTTGCTCTTCAACTCGCTCCGTCTCAATACTTGATCCACTTGCTAACCTCAGTCTTTTCTTTACATGTTACATTCACAGATGTATCAGATATGAACATTTGAACATTTCCATTCCTGCAGTTTACGTTGAACTAATAAAGTCCTCAATAAGTAACCTCAACGTTTTCCCATTCATTGGAATGTATTTGTATGCACTTTGGTAGTACCTTCCATGGGAATTAATGAGAAACATCACATTTTATGCAAATACAGTTGAATATCCATGCTAAGGGTATACAGGTGCATCTCAATCAATTAGAATACTGTGGAAAACTCCATTTATATCAGTAATTCAACTGAAACAGTGAAACTTGTGTATTATACAAGTTCAATACACACGCACTGAAGTAGTTTAAGTATTTGGTTCTTTAAATTGTGATGATTTTGGCTAACATTTAGCAAAAAGGGCAACATTCAGTATCTCAAAAAATGTCAACGCACCATAAGACTAATTAAAAATGAATAAAATACCAACCTTTGGCCTTCTGTAAAGTATGTTCGTTTATATATACTCAATACTTGGTTGGGGCACCTTTTTATATGCGGCCTGTATGATAAAGTACTACATGAAGGTAGTGACACAAGACTGTTCAGAACTGGGATTGAGGGCATTTTCACACCTATAGTTCGATTGCTTTGGTCTGCACCAATACGAAAAAAATGTTGGGTGACGTGGGTACGGTTTGCTTTCACACATGCGTAGTTCTAAACGAACCAAAATAGAGCGCAAAGACCACAGGAACCAGACTAACCCCCGTTGACGCAACTGGTGGAAATTCGGGGTAATCCCGTATCTCATCTCATACCAATAATGCATCACACTATACCGTTTCGTCCCATTTGGTGCGGTTGCTTTCACACCGGAGGAAACGTACCAAAGTAGGGCAGATAAAGCGGTCCAAGACCACCCCCCAGGTTGATTTGGTGCACACCAAAGTACCGAGATTACGTTCACACCTACGCAAACGAAGTATTGTTTCTAGCTTCTGTATGTTTCGTTCACATCCAGAAACACACAGACATGCACATAAATACAGTCAGAAGATCATTTTATTTCCCAGACCTGAACTCATGTGAAATACCTCGGTTAACTGGAAAAAAATATCCACGTCTTCATGTTGTGGGATTTATTAATGAAACGAGTCCCTCATTGCTCAATCTCAGCATGTCGTACGATTGGTTGTGTGGTTATTGTGACCTCCAGTGGCCATGTCAAGGTGCTGCGGCGAATCGGGCACCGCTACCCTTGACAGCGGTACAGCATACGTGTGGTTTTCCCGCGCTTTGTTGGCAGAAATACGACTCTGGTCATTGAGGAAAACCTTTAAACCCTCCATCATGGGGTTGGTATCCTCCTCCTCCTCGCTCTTCAGGTTTGCACCGTTAGTTTCCTCCTCTGTCTCTTTTTCTGTGGCATCTTCAGAAAACGGCAAAGGACAAAATTAAAGGCGCCATATGTAAGAATGTGGCCAAAAACAGTTACTACACTCAAATTCAAAATACCGAGGTCTTTTAGGTTTCGTTTTTCTGACGAAACTGGCAACCCGTGGTTGCGCGGTAGCTGAGACTCTACTGACTGCAATGACTGGTAGACGGCAGTAGGTGGCGCCACATGCCAAAACATGATTTCAAAACATAAACATGATTTGCAGTCTGCAAAATATATATTTTTTAAATGCAAATATTTTGTCTGTACTGTTGTTGTTGGTGAGTTCAGTTTATTATATGAACATTATTCCTGAGTCTCTGTGACATATTAGGAGAATTTTATGGCCAGTTGCTTTAGATTTATTACATAACGCACCTTTAAGCACAATCCAGCATTTAGCTCAAACGACAGTTACAGCTTTACATGAAGGTACCGTTTCACGGTTGGGAAAATAACCCGTTTCCAACGTGACAAACGTGCACATACTGCAGCTGTAGAGGTGATGAACTCTCTGGAGGTCCAGCTCCGTCAGCTTGTCCCTCTGTCCCATGTCCTTGACGTCCTCCTTTGAGACGATGGTGGGCAAACCGTTTGCTGAGAAAAAGCCTCTGACATAGAAATAAAAAAATCAATATATTACTGCAACTGATGAAACAAACTGATTTTGAAGACTTTACCGTCCGTAGTGCATGATAGAAGCGACGTCGTAAGGAAGGCCAAACGTTTTCCCCTGTTTCTCGCGGAAGTTTACCTCCTTCCCTGAAACGACCAATTTTTAATCCCGACGAAGATGCAATGGCGGTGAACCTTTGGAATTACAAAAAAAAAAGCAGCCGTTACCTGTCATAATATTTTGAGAGAGAATGGTGATGTACTGCTCGCGGTCCGTCCTCGTGTGTTCGTGGTGGAAGCCGAGCGCGTGGAGAATCTCGTGGACGACGTTACCCACGGTGCACAGGGGCGATACGAACACAGGCTGCCGTCCGCCGATGCAGCCCACGTAAGAGGCGCATCTGAAATGTAACAACGGTCACAGCACAAAAGTTCATTCACCAACTTAACCGATGGAGCGTGTTGGTCTTCTCAATCGCCGTCCGGTATGGTAAGTCCACCTCTTCAGAGAAGGTGGTGCATTCCGTATCCAAAGTTATAGGACGTGCCATCCCATGTCCAAGCCAGTGATCCAGATGGATCCTGGCATTTAAAGACTTTTTTACTTTCTATTTCTTTGTAATTGTGTATTGTATGTTTTGGATAACATCTACCCTCACCTGTGGTTCTCCCTAAGGTTTCTACCTTTTCCCCCTGGTGGTTTTTCCCTTACCCTGGTCGAGGGTCTAAGGACAGAGGATGTTACCAACCCTGTAAAGTCCTGTGAGACAAAGTATGTTTTGTAAACTGTGGGCGATACAAATAAAGATTGATTGATTGATTCCATTTGTAGCCGCTATTTACGCCACACGGACCAGCCATAAAGCCTGGAATGTACCAACTGACCCCTCCCCCAACCTGCCAGGTACCTCTTCCAAAATACTACCCTGCCACTATTAGGCTCCTTAATGCTCCTAAATGACCTTTAAAGAAATCACACAGACCCTTTGCCAGGCGTGAAGATCAGATGGTTTTTCTCTTTGGTTTGCAGCTGGAAGGACAGACAGGTTTTTCCAGACAGCATGGACATAGCTGAGAGGATGTCGTCTTCCCGACCGGCTGGAATACGGTAAAACAAAACAAAGATTTTGGTGTAAAGACGTGTGTGTGTGCGAGTGTAGACATGGATCAGTGAAGTCACTTCATTTGAATTTGAATATCCACCGACAGCTCACCTAACTCTGGACTGATGACGTACGGGATCGTACGTGTTGGCCATGTATTTCCCACAAAATTCCTGTCAGTCTACGTGAAAATAGAAATGAACGCAGTGAATGGTGAAAAACCATAATATTCTTTATAGCATACAAAGTTTGACAGTGGGCAACGGTATCCGAAATCCGGAAGTCCGCGAAAAGTTCTATTCTTGGCTCCACAGTGCAGCACAGAGTTCTACACAAACTTCCAGCCTCAGAGGATTTATCTGTCCAGTGGATACATGTTATATATGACGGCAATGTGCCTGCTAGAGCCTGCAAATGATCACTTTTCCAAATGCTAACTGCTGTCTTTCGCTTTACTTTTTTTTTTTAAGGTGGACCTTTAAGGTGGACCTAAAGAGACCTAGACTAAAGTTGCTGTGAATCAACAACAAACTTCAGTTTCTTTCTGTATTACGGTGAGACAAAGTGGCGAACATATTTTTTTAAATATTATTAATTTTAGCTGGCCAATATTTTATTTAGCAAGTGTTCTGTGAATTGGTTATAATCTGTTTTTCCTGGCAGTCGTCTTTTATTTGAGAGCAAACGTCTACGATGGTTCGCAGTGAGACAGCATCTTTGCGGTGTAATCGGCAAAATACACTATTTAATAAAATAATATTAAAAATAAAGATAATAAACAAAAATATAATAAGGAAGAATAATGAGGTAAATTTGACCAAAAAAAACCCAACAGAATTGGAAACCATTATGTGTTGTTTCTGTTTTCAATTTAAACATTTTAACTTAACTAATATAATAATAATCAATTTAATAATAATAATAAAAAAAAAAATGACTCACTGACAGCACCATGTCCCCTTCCATCATTGCGTATTTCCTGGTCATCAGTTCTGTCAAAAACAGGGGAAAATGACAATGCAAATATATTTCAATTTTCCTGCTTAATTTAACAATTTTCTGCCCAACTGCAGACTTTAAAACCGTGAACTTTCTCTGCAACAGCAATATTGACAGTATACATTTGTTTTTAATGAATTAACCTCATGCCTAGTTTCTATTTTTCTGGATAATACAGTACTTAAAAAAAACAACATCTTGAAAATCTGGACTCACCTTGTAAAGTCTCTGGGTTCGACTCCATGTATTTCAAAGCAGTGATGAGCCAATCCTCCTGAAGCGCTGGAGCATTTTTTTTTTTTACCATTTAGGTAGAACAGTGGAAATCAGAGACGTCAACAGAATCAATTGAACACACTGTACCTGGCTCAGAGTCACGAACTGGACTGGAAGAGACTGACGTAGTGAAACACGGGAAAGAAAAGTCAACATGTGTTTAGAAACCAAATAGGAAAAAAACAGCTTAAACCAGCATTTCTTACCATATTCAAGCTTAAGGACAAACAACAGTGCAGTGAGAAGCAAGAGCAGCATGACTGAGAGGCTCTGCTCACTCGTCATCATGGTGAGTTAAAGCACCTGTGAGCTCCTGCTGCTGCAGATGCTGCTGCCTCCTTTATGTTCCTTTTACCTTTCATCAGCACTTTTAGCATCATGTCTGGAGACAGAAAAGTAAACAAGTCCAGTAAAGAAAAGAACATATTTTCTTTTTAGTTGACATGGTAGTTTATTGCAGTTAAAACATTTCTACTAAACGTATTAGACAAGTGTTTACATATGCTGGGGAGCAGCTCCATAGCATAGCATATCCAGATCTAATAATACATCCATGGTTTGAAAGCTTTGAGGACGAAATGTGACGTAATAATAATAATTTTAAAAAATTAATACAGGAATAAATAAATGTAAGTGAACAGAAATATAGAAATAAATGTAAAGCATTTATTTATTTATTCCTGTATTTATTTGGTTATTAAATATATAAATAACTAAATAAAAAAAAAATAGAAAATAAATAAATAAATAAAATTAAATAAAAAAAAAAAAAAAAAAAAAAATACATAACTACATTTATTAATTACATTAATTAAATTAAATTAAATTAAATTAAATTAAATTAAATTAAATTAGATTAGATTAGATTAAATTAAATTAAATTAAATTAAATTAAATTAGATAAAATTAATGTATTAATTTATTAAGTTATTAAATAATTCATATATGTATTTATTTGTTTATTTATTCCTGTATTTATTTATTTCGTCAGGTTTCGTCCTCCATACTTCGTATTGGTAGTAACGTCACTCAGCACATGGGCGCGCTTTGGTGTGCTCGGAGCACAGCAGAAGTGGAGGCTTTACACCAGTGTACCGCATGGGGGCAGAAATGAGCCGTTCCTATAGTCTGTCATACCAGGGAAGCAGAAGAAGAAGATGAAGGTTGTTTCCGGGTGAAAATCTAAACACATGAGGACGCAGTGAAGAGGTAAACGCGTCTTCGTTCGGAATAACAACAACAACAACAACAATAATAATAATGTGTATAAAAATAAAATTGCTCTTTTTATTGTATGATTTTTCAGCAGCAGTCGAGCTGTGTTAGCTTTCATCGCTCGTTGTAGAAGTCGTAAGTCACGTACTGAGCTAACGTTACGTTAGGTGTTTGGGCTAGCTGCTAACATGTTGGAAAACAGAAAAATACAGATAATGTACCGATAAAAGATACGAACCGAACCGTTCCAGTCGCTGGAAACACGCTAATAGATGTTAGCCGTGCTACTCGGGGCTAACGAGTGAATGGTGTTGTTGTGCGGCTGTGGTAGGCTAGCTTCTCTACAGCTGTGTACATACTGCTTATGGTTAAATAACATGTATAACCTCACGAATAAACATTTGATTTTGAGAATTTGATGTTGATATCACAACTGTTTTACAGCAGCTTACTTGGCTTGAGATACTTGAGATACTTTGGCTTTGTATTTGTTTATGTCGATAAACACATCTTTTTCTGGGTTAAATTCAATGACACAGTGATGTGTAAATGGTACAACATTGCCTAATATTATAATCAAAGGCTAGAGACACTGTAGATCATGTCATGTTAGAATAAAAAACCTTTGAGGGGATAAATATTGGGTCCGAAATTTCCACGTTTCCTGCTATGGGTTAATGAAAGATGATGCAGCTTGTGTGATGATTAAGAGTGCACAATATTGTGAGGATGTATTGTGATCATGCTGTCGGCATCATGTGCTAAAATCAAACTCAAAAAGTTAGTTTTACCCTACCGATTATGTGTTGTTGCAATAGTAATCCTGCTCTAAACTAAAAAAATGTTTATGCTTACTTATTTTTGCAGTGTTGTTGTCAGCTGAGGGTGCAGTCATGACAAGGTGGGCAAGAGCCAACAATGTCCACAAGCACAAACCATCAGAGGCCACTCCATGGAGTCAGCTCAGAGCAGGGCAGCGATCTCAAGCAGGTCACTCTGGTTCTGGTGAGGGTGCTGCTGTTAGACAAGAACCTCAGAGGGACTACCTGAGGAGAACTTATCAGCCCAGTGGATCAGCTGTGGCAAAACCCAACCGTAAGAAGGACTATGTCAACGAGGATGTCAACGGTTTCATGGAGTATCTTCACCAGACTGGACAGCCGCTGCCCAGACAGCCTACAGGAGGGAGGGACTGGGACCAGGATCTCAGGGAGGAGGTCGGTATCGCTTTGAGGAAGGACCAGAGAAGAGAGGACAGAAGGATCAAAAGACAGACGGACAAGAAGAGCACAATGGTGAGTTATTTCAGACTGTTCATCATTTCAGTTACTAAGAATTTGGTTGGTCCCTATTACAACAGTCTATCCAGGAAGTCAGAAATATCTGTGTGTTATTTTTAAACAGTCCCAGGGTGGTGTCAAGATCATTTAATAGCTGTGGGGAAGCAGAAAAATCTATAACTTTCAGCAGTTTGAGTTAAAGGGGACATGTTATGCAAAATAAACTTTTTAATCCTTGAATTTGGGACTCTGGAGGTCCTATCAGTTAGCAAAATTCCTGGAATTGTTGTCTCGCGGAGCTCCGCTTTGTCCGTAAAACACGCGAGAGTGCTGGCGAGGGCAACGGTATCTGAAAACCAGAAGTCCGCAAAAAGTTCAATTCTTGGCTCCACAGTGCAGCACAGAGTTCTACACAAACTTCCAGCCTCAGAGGATTTATCTGTCCAGTGGATACATGTCACATATGATGGCAATGTGCCTGCTAGAGCCTGCAAATGATCACTTTTCCAAATGCTAACTGCTGTTAGCTCCCAGTAGCCTCTGTGGCTGATGTCATTTCCTGTCCTTTTAAGGTGGACCTAAAGAGATACTACTAAACCGAGCGTTCTGAACAGGGCTGTTTTGGCAGGGTGATTGAACTGCTGTGGTGCTTCATCCTTATGGTATTTTGACCAAAACATGTCACAGACATGTTCATTAGTACACCAGGGAACTAGGTTAACTTAGAGAAATAGGGTATAATATGGCCCCGTTAAGATAAACACTGACAGCTGCTGTACCAGTGCTGTGTTTGTTTATTGGTTTTTGTGTTTAATCCTGCAACTTAACTGTTTTAAGTGTTGTAAATCGAGGAATCGCTTTTAATTTGCATAATAGAGCATGTCGGTGAGATCTCTTTGCGATTATGTGTTTTTTTTTCTCTCCGCAGGTCTGCTTTAACTGCAGGAAGCCTGGTCACGGTCTGGTCGACTGTCCAGAGGCAGACCGAGATGAAGAGATGGGCCGAGGCATCTGCTACCGCTGTGGCTCCACCGAGCACGAAATCCACAAATGTAGAGCGAAAGTGGACCCGGCTCTGGGTGAGGCCAAGAAGGACTCCGACAACCGCAGATGTCTGCGATAAATGAATAAATAATGCTTTTTTAAACTGCTGTTTAAATGCTACTTTTAAACTGCTGTTTCTCTCAGGTGATTACCCGTATGCAAAGTGCTTCATCTGCAGTAAGACTGGACATCTGTCACGCTCCTGCCCAGATAATCCTAAAGGACTGTATGCACAAGGTAAAATTGTAGACATTCTATACACTATTTTCCTGCAAAAAATTTTTTTTTTGCAATCTTGAATGGATTGTGTGTGTGTGCAGGAGGCTGCTGTCGTGTTTGTGGCTCAGTGGAACATTTTCAGAAGGACTGTCCGGAACACCAGGCTGCATGTGAGTTTCTGCCGTTTCTCGCCACTAGATGTCACTAAATCCCACGTGCATGGCCCTTTTGATGTAGCATCTGTGGTTTACCTGATGTTTCAAACACACCCTCACCGTGTCCCTGCAGCTAACTCTGTGACAGTCGGCTGGTTGTCCAACAACATTAGCGCAGACCATGAAGAAGTTCATGTTCCGGTGAAGAAAGCCAAACCCAAACAGACCAAAGTGGTGACGTTCTGACCTGAGACGATGGACATCTGGATCAACACGTATCTATAAGTGACTCAAACGGACGAAAGTATGTTATGCTCTTTGTGTATGACCAAGGTCCTTTATTAATAAATTGCTATTTGTGTATATTTACAGCCTGGTTTTATTTTACTGCATCTTTGAGAACGACTTAATTTATGAAGGTGAAAGGACAAAGAAACACAGAGTGATTTTGGGGAAAAAATAACAGGACTTATTAAGACGATAATACTGAGCAAGTGGTTTTCATTTGGCTGTAATGTTAAGAGTTTGTCCCTGAGGGGCAGTACTGAGCTGCAGCTAGGGAACAGGGATGTAACGCTGAAACATCTGCACTGACTCCCTGATGAGTTCTGGATCATCTCCAAGCTTCTCTTCTGCACCTGCAGTCAAAACGCTGTGTGTGAGCGTCGCTGTGCCAACACTCTGGAGCTCACTCTCTCTGGAGCTCATTCTCTCTGGAGCTCACTCTCTCTGGAGCTCACTCTCTCTGGCTGTTTCACCAGCTCTGCACCAGCTCTGCACCAAGTCTTTTAAATCAATGTTGAAGCAGCACTTGCTCCTACATATGTTTTTGCCACCTGATTGTTTTTTTTATATATATGTTCTGGTTTGTCTTTGTGAAAGGTGCTTTACAAATCAAAGTTATAACGATTACTGTTAAGAAGACAGATACACAAATGTGATTATGTTTATTGTTCAATTCAAATATATCTATTAGTGGGTATACTACTAATAACTATAATACACTATATAACTATACTTTCTAATGGTAGTTATTAGAAATTATTAGGGATCATGACGGATCAGGATCATGACTGGGATCATGACTGAGATCAGGATCGTGACTGGGATCCGGATCATGACTGGATAGGGTCGTGACTGGGATTATGGCTAGAATCATGACTGAAATCATGACTGAGATCAGGATCATGACTGGGATTAGGATCGTGACTGGGATCATGACTGCATAAGGATCGTGACTGGGATCAGGATCGTGACTGGGATCATGACTGGGATCATGACTGGGATCAGGATCGTGACTGGGATCATGACTTGGATCAGGATCATGACTGGGATCGGGATCATGACTGGGATCATGACTGAGATCAGGATCATGACTGGATAAGGATCGTGACTGGGATCGTGACTGGGATCGGGATCATGACTGGGATCATGACTGAGATCAGGATCATGACTGGATAAGGATCGTGACTGGGATCATGACTGAAATCATGACTGAAATCATGACTGGGATCAGGATCATGACTGGGATCATGACTTAGATCATGACTAAAATCCTGACTGGGATCAAGATCATGACTGAGATCAGGATCATGACTGATATCAGGATCATGACTGGCATCATGTCTGGATTATATCTGTTCTGACTAATTTTCTTTCACTTACCGTTACACTTTTGAGGACGTTGCCTACAGAGAAACTCACCTGTGAACATTGCGATCTGAGTTTTATGGCGATTCAGACTCACGTCGTCAACCTTTAAGACCAAACCTGCCCCTCATGACTGTATATGAGTTATTCACATGCAGAGGGAAAATGCTAAAGCTGTGCATGTTTTTGTGTTTTCGCTTCTTTCTTCTTGTTCACATGAAGCAGAGTTGGGAGTTTGTTCTCAGCAGACTCCCCTATTGGGCACATAAAGTAAACAAGTGTGTGTGTATGTGTGTGTGTCTCTCTCGGTGTGTGTGTGTGTGTGGTTTGAGGGGGTTGGATTGCTTCCTGGAGGTTACCCCCAGAAGACCCCCCCGAACCGGCTGTATGCTGCCAGCTCACAGCTCATTTACACTGATTACACAATTTTACCAAAGGTTTCGTCTGCATGAGAGAGAACATTCTGTGTGTGTGTGTGTGTGTGTGTGTGTGTGTGTGTGTGTGTTTGTGTGTGTGTGTGAGGCACAGAGGGCTCATTCACTGATGTCTCCTGGTTCCAATTTAACAGCGCTCAGTGGTCTTTCCTCCAACTATTGTCTTTCTCTATGTGGATTGCCCAACATCCATCCCTTTTTCCTTCCAAATGTGATGCATGTACAACATGTATATTTTGAATACCTATATACAAATGATACACTGTGTGTTATACCGTATGTACATATAAGATACCATATACTGTGCAGGACATAACGTAAACATACTGTATATATATATATATATTTCACAGGAAATATTTCAGGGTTTTTTTTAATCTCTCAATATAATGTAAAACTAAAGGTAACTACTCTGTAACATGTTGCTAAATAACGTTCTGTATTTATTACTTATTCAAGTTACAAATATGATGCATTATAGATGTAACATGGTCCGCGATGGTGATGCCGTCACCAACGCAATCGCCATGCATTGTGGGAAATGTAGTTTTTGGTCAATGCACGCCGTAAAGCAGCATAGACCTATTTTAACACCTTTAACACTCTAACCCTTTGAAATCATGTTTTGTGGTTTCATGTGGCGCCACCTACCGCCGTCTACCAATCATTGCAGTCAGTAGAGTCTCAGTTGCCGAGCGACCGCGGGTTGCCAGTTACGTCGGAAAACGAAACCTAAAAGACCTCGGTATTTTTGAATATGAATGAAGTAACCGTTTTAGGCCACATTCTTACATATGGCGCCTTTAAGGTCATGTTTCTCGTTTCCTGTTTTATTGTGAAACCCTTTTTAATTTTTTTTACTTTTGAAATGACAATTAAAGGTTAGAAAATTAGATATGATTACATGAATCTAATGTTTTTGTACATATTCAACTTTAATTTGTATGTCAAATGTAACATTTTTTAATTGAAATTTTTTTTGTTGTTGCAGGTTTATCACCGTATTCCATAAATCAATGCAATGACGGTAGATTTGCAGATACTTGCAACTTACCCTTAAAATTACAAGTAATTAAACATATTATGCCATTACATTATTATGTGGTAACCACTGAGAGTTGGATGCTAACTCGGCGGAGCAACATGTGGCTGCCTTCTTCCGATCCAAGGGGATGGAAGTGGATCTCAACCACATCAAGGCGTCTCTATTTATGTATATATGTAAAATTATGTGTACTTTAGGAGGGACAATGTCCTCTTGTTTGACAGAGTCAAACTGGGAATAAACCAGTGAAACAAACCAAAGGCAGAGTAATGGTTTAATCCACACATTGTTGTTCATGTTGTAAGCTCAACCTGGGTGATGTTTGCTCTCCTGCAGTTTTGCAGCTGCCCGTCGCCGTGTGCTTTATTGGAGTGAGATTAAACGAGTGGTTTTGGGGGGCGATGAATGCGTCCTTTCAAGCAGAACGCTGTCCGCCTTCCAAAGACACCAAACGCAACAATCTGGATCATCCAGTCCTCTGTGCCTGTTCTCACTGACACCTGTTACACTGAGCAGAGACCACATCACATCCTGCGAGCGCCAATCTAAATAAATGACCCAGAGCCTGCAGAGCGCTGGTTTGTTGACTGTTTTTATGTCCAGTCTCTAAGAGGTCTGTCTCAACATCAACTGACCCCCGAAAACACTGCTGTGAAGCTGCTGCTGTGAGTATGGTGTAATGGGAATCCATGCAAAAGTTATGTGTTCCGGGCTCCGGGTGGTGGTGGTGGTGGTGGTGGTGGTGGTGTTGTGAAACCACAGATGACTGTGGTTTTTTTTCTCTGCAGACGTTTCCACAAGAGATAGAACTTGTGTTTTAGAGCTTTGTGTGGAAGCCTGTTTCTGCCACTTGGGGGGTAAAAAAACTGCCAGATACTAAGTCATAACTAAAAAGTCGAAATTATGAAATAGAAAGTCGTAATTATGAGCTAAAAAGTCGAAATTATGAGATAAAACGTCATAATTTTGAGAACCAAGGTCATAATTATGAGATAAAAAGTCAAAATTATGAGATTAAAAGTCGAAATTATGAGATACAAAGTCATAATTTTGAGATAAAAAGTCGAAATTATGAAATAAAAAGTCGAAATTATGAAATACTATCTCATAATTAGGAGATAAAAAGTCGAAATTATGACAGAAAGTCAAAATTATGAGATAAAAAGTCGAAATTATGAGATAAAAAAGTAATAATTATGAGATATAGAGTCGAAATTATGAGATAACAGTCATAATTATGAGATAAAAAGTCGAAATTATGATATTAAAAGTCATAATTATGAGATAAAAAGTCAAAGTTATGAGATAAAAAAATCGAAATGATGAGATAAAAAAGTAATAATTATGAGATATAAAGTCGAAATTATGAGATAACAGTCATAATTATGAGATAAAAAGTCGAAATTATGATATTAAAAGTCATAATTATGAGATAAAAAGTCAAAGTTATGAGATAAAAAGTCATAATTGTGAGATAAAAAGTCGAAATTATGACCAACAATGTTTGAAAAATGTTGGAAATAATAATGAACATTATTATTAACTCAAAATCATGTTTTTTTCTGTTTTACACTTTAATATTATTATTAAGAGCAAATCTATCACTTCATTAAATTGAAATGATTCACTGCTCTTTCACGTACCTCCAACTCGTCTGAAACGCGCGCGCGCTCATTCACAGCATTCGCGCGCGTTCGTGAAACCTATTTTTTTTTCTACCCGACAACAAGGAATACTATTCTCTGATTGGCTGAATTGGTTTCTCTACTTGGAGAGTCTGCTCAGCTGTTCAGCGTCGTCGCCTAGTGATGACGTAACAGGCAGTGCCCGGTCCAGCTGAGAGTCGAAGGTAGGAACGAAAAGACACACAAACAAACAAACAAACAAACACACAAACACATACATACATACGCGGTGTGTCTTCAGTGTGTGTGTGTGTGTGTGTAGACCGCCTTCAGGAACAACCGCACACAGTTTAGTACAGTTTGGTTTTGTACACTGTTTTATGTTCCTTGTCCTGCGTATGTGTTTAGTTGTGAAGCAGCTGTGAAACGGATGTTGTTAAAAGACGAAGCTGCACAAAAACACGTGTCCGTGCTTCTCTCTGCTGTTGTAGCCTGTACTTACAGCTAAATAAGAGGCTGTGTGTGTTAGTGCATTACAGTGCTTACAGAGCTCTGATGACATGGTTGAAAAGGTGTTGGAATAATCATTTTTGCAACAGTCCTGCTCGCTTTTGTCATTACATGAAAGTAGTGTTTAACAATTATACAACCTTCAGTGTAGCACGCGGTCTGTACATGTTTGTGTGTAATCGACAGGTAATAAAAGTCTAAAGCTGTTTTGAGGTTCCAATAGAGGTTCAAATCTTGTTCAAATTTTACTTCAACACATTCTGACTCTGTCAAACAAGGGGAAACAACGAGGTAAAGAAACAGCAACATCCTCTGTTCTCTGTGTAAATCACACGTACTGTACATTCAACAGCATGTCAAAGACGTTAGGCGGTACAACCAGCCCCCGCTCTTAAGAGCTTTTGGTCATATTTGCTCTGAATTTGATGCTTGACGCTACAAGTGTTGGTTGGCGCCGTGAACAGCAGGCCGCAGATGCCAGGAAAATCGTGTAATTATAGGCGTCATGATCGGCGCGTGCACCTGGTCTAACATACCAGTTTGTTCTGTAACCACAGACGCAATCCGGTCTGTGGTTACAGAACAAACAAGTACCTCATTACTATACAAAAATAAAAGTGGAAGTCTGTCAAGTTTCTTTAATGCAGTCGGTCACGTCCCAGTTGTCATGACATTCAGCATTTGTGATGTCATATGATTGACATTTCTGCAACCTAAAGGATTCTGTGCTGTACGACGGGGGACCCTTCGAACATGTTAACTGCTAGTAGAGAAAAGCAACAATGAACTGAAAGAACTGAAGCTCTGCATGTCTTTCTTTTCTGCGAAGATGCCGACTTCTGTGCAGGAAATTCCCATCTCCTCCAAGCCTGACTCCGTCTACTTCCTGCGAGTGGACTGGCGTGGGCCGGACTTGGGTTTGGGCTTCTGCTTGCTGCTGACCGATGGACAGAATGCATGGAGAGGAGAAGGTAAAGATCTCATGCAACACATCACTGGCATGTTTTACACCAAGATTGGCATATAGACCTGGAAAACCTCTCCTGTTTGACCACACACACACACATCCCTCTCTTCACCTGTACTCATTTAAAAGACTCTCAGGTGACCCTAACGACCCATTCACACCAGGTAACAACCTTAAATTGGGAGGGGTGAACGATTTGCTGTTTAAACGATTCTCAAACGAGCCTCAGAGGTTAAATACCAAGCAAGTCCAGTTGCCTACAGCCAACTACTGAAGAAGATCATGACCTGGAAAGGTCCATATCGTAAACTTGTATGTGTCGTTGACCCACATTGGACGTATACTCTGTGTGCAGTGAGTGAGGCGGCTGTGTCTGGTGAGGCAGAGGAGCTGGAGATGCAGAAGGAGCGGTACATCCAAGACCTTCAGCAGGCGCTGACTGGGACTGAGAGCTCCGTCATCTACAGCTTCACCCTGATGCCATCTTCTCCAAACCACGGCTCCACGGTTACGCTGGGATACGAGAAGGTGCAGAAGGACATCTCGGTGAGTATGACACCGACATACAGTCCCACAATCTCCCTGTGCTTCAAATGGCTAATGGCTTGTACTACTGCATCCCACTTACCCTGGACCAAACCAATGTTAGGACCTGGACCTTGGTGTTTTGGATGGTCAGATCAGATGGATTTTAGTGTGAGCGTCAGAACGCTTCTGCCAAACGGCGCCACGTTGGAAAAGGCATTGTGGGAAAGCCAAGCCATTAGTGGATGAAATTGTTGGGAGAGGGTGTTCTGGTAACACCAGATCTTGAACAGTGGCAACCATGTTCTTGGACTTGGCTGAAAAGAAAATCTTCCCTCTCCACAGTCTAGTCTAGACTGACTGATGGTCTGCAAATCCTTCTCTTTTTTTGAATAAATCCAATCCAGTCCAATTTGATTTATAAAGCACAAACAAGTAAACATCCACAACAAACATCTCATCCATAAAATGCAGAACAGACTCGCACTGTCTCAGATAGTGCTAGCGCTCTTCCATGCGGTTGGAATGGCTCGAGTTTTCCAGACGGCACTGATCGGCCAACACGGTAGCTTCAATAGCCTGGGGCAGTTGTTGTACTGTGTACTTTGGTGCCAGGAAAGCTAGCAGTTTTCAAATAACACACACACGTTTCCTGATGGGGGGAAAAAACATGCCTAAGATTATAGATTTATGACGTTACCTTGTTGTTAAGTGTCTAAAATCAGTTTTTTTTCCTAGTGTCCAGTTCCTAAGACAACCACATGTCATAAAAAAAACGTGAACTACTTAAAGAATAACAATGTTCTGGTTTGCGCTTGTTGCGTAAAACAGTGATGATGAATTCCGCAACCAGATGGTGTTTGTCCATTCTACTGTTTATGAGACCATCGGCTTCGTGGGTTCCTTGTATCCTTTTTTGCCACGTGATGTGTGTGTCTGTTGCGGTAAAAAGGGAAATTAGAAGTGTGTGCAGTAATGTGTTTTCAGGGATTTCACCATATAAATATGTATGTCATGATGACAGGCTTTCTTTTAATGCCTACTTGCTGCCCCCTCTCTCAAGAACAGATCCACGGACATGTGCAGGTGTTACCCGAGTTGATTAGCATACCAAGCAGGTGTGTTTGAGTCGTGCTGTATTCATGCAAAAATATTTCCTATAATTAGTCTACCGAAGTAAATGCTGGGCCAGCATTCACACTATTCTTCTTCTTCTTCTTCTAATTATCAATTTTTCCGGCAGTCTGTTCACTGAGAGCTGTGCTGTAAGATGTTATCAGAGGATATTTTTTTTCCTCCTCGCGCTTGAAACTTCGCCAGAGCAGGTACTAAAAAAATGCTAGTGGAAAGGCAACTTAACCGTGCCGAGGTGAGTAGAGCCGGTGGAAATGTACCACAAGTCTTTGAAAGATGCAAGAAGTGTCCTTTTGAGTGTGTGTTTGTCCAGGAACTGTATATTCTGGTGTCTGTTCCTCCTTACAAAGTTAGTTAGTTAGTTATTCCTTGGTTGATCCTGCACGTAGGTTACGCAGAGCCCTCTGTGTTGACACAGAGCCTGTCGTAGAGCCTTTTGCGTCGTGTTTGTCACTCCGTCAAGGGACAACGGAGACGGCAAGGTCTCGTGTTTGGTCCTCAGGACAGGCCGAGCTAAGCTGCTCTGTGCCGGCTCACAGTGCGCACCGAGCGTCCAGAGCCGGAGCTGATGCGCACCACCGACAACTTTGCTGCCAAACTATAAATACGTCATATCTTAATACACACACCACATGTTTAGACTCTAAATGGCTAATTTCTCGCCGCAAATTATCTTAAAACTGCATTCTGTGACACAGAAAAGTGAGAAACGGCAACTGTTTCAACAACAACAGTCCTTCTCTCTCGGACGAAATAGCAACCTTGCGCAGCGACCCCTACTGATCGGGAGGGAAATTGCAGCGCGTATCCGTCCACGATGCAGAAGTATGAAGGCTCAAGGGGTCGCCATGGTTACGCAGTCGGATAACGCATTACGCAGTCGGAGAAGTATAATGTGGATTTCACTGTCTCTGATGGGAGCATAACAGGCTACTTCAAGTAGGCCTGCTTGGAGATCTGCAGAGGGTTCTCTTGCTGCTGGGACCTTTATTTAGCTCTGTACTGAAGGATCTTTAGTTGAAGAGCTAATGTCTGGACCTTGGATGGCCTGACTGGAGAGGTGTCCTTCCTCCCCCCAAAAGGACAGGGTAGAGAAGAGGAGTCGGTGTCCTCTGGTGAGATGGAGAAGAGAAGATAGTGAGGAGGAAGAGGAGAAACCTGGCTTTGAGTTGTTGGAGACACACGAGGCCACACTGAGGTGGGTTTCACCCCGACGTGTGAATGATAAGGGATCTTGAGACAGTTTTATGGCTCTCTTGTCTTTGAGCAGGGCCGTGTTGTCTCTATCCAAGATGCATGTGACATGATCTTTGCATGATCTGATCCCCAACATTAGAAAAACAGTGAAAGCTGTCGAGACCAAACCTTCTTCTGAGATAAATGTGTTGCAAGTCTTAGCATTTAGCATGATTTAGAAATTAGATTTTATAGTCTTTATAGTATTTATATCTATAGTCTATATAGATATAGTGTTAGATCACAGAAAAATGACTTATATGTAAAAGAAAAAAAAATGCTACTATTTTCCTGATTATTATTCTAAAAGTCAGTAAGTTTTTCTGTAAAAAAAATAAAGTGGGATGAGTTTCACAATGACATTTTCACAGCAAAATGTGTTCCTGCCTGCTTTATAAAGAACATTCAAGGTTCAAAGTTATTTTTTCCTTTATTGTTATATACACGTTTGCTCATGTCAATTAAATTTGTCCTCATAATAATAACGATAATACTAACAAAAGCCAACAATAAAAATAATAAATAATGTTATATTATATTAAATAAATAATACATTAATAAAAACCATGTCTCTAATAATTCAGAAAACAACAGATTAGCAAGATATAATACAATCATAGCAGCACAGCAGTGCAGTCAACAGTTTATGGGTCGAGTGGGTGGGGTCCCCCATGATGTAGGCTTTACTGCTCCTGCACCTGCTGACATATTATGTCCGCAATCGAAGGGAGGCTGGTGCAAACGTTTGCTTTTTACAGAACTGTTCCCGTACCAAGTGGTAGTAGGAAAGGTAAGGCGTACTCTCTGGTGTGTCGAGACCGACCTCTCTCAGCCTCCTGAGGAAATAGGTTCTTAACGTTGTTGGCGGTGTCTGTGGTCCAGGAGATGTGGACTGACGTCTTTCCCACATTGATACAGTGGTCATTCTGGTCTGGTGCACGGACTCTTCGTTTTTGGTATATCAGTCCCACCGTGCTTTGTCATCAGCAAATGTCACATTAAGGAAGCCCAAGTGTTCAGCTGAGCAGGCACTGGATAGTGTGCACAGCAGATGGCTTAAGACGCAACCCTGGGGAGCGAGTGGGTGTTCAGGGTGATGAGGTAGGACGAGATGCCGTTGGTTGAAGCCAAAAGGGTCCTTCTACAAGGGCTGAGGTTCTACCTGGAACCATTTGCTTCTGAAAATCCCTTTCCCAAAGAGTCCCAAAGTTCTTGGTGGAACCCTCCAAAAGGGTTCTCCTGTGAGGACAAGCCAAAGAACCTTATATGGTTCTACTAGCACTTTTATTTCTTAGAGTGTAGATCCGTTACGGAGCCCCCTCTACGTCGCCGGAGAGCCTAGCCTCTCTGTCCTGCTGCACGAAATATTTGTGTCCGTCACTTCGTCAAGGGTCAACGGAGACGGCAAGGGCTGCGATTGGTCCTCAGCCAGCAGTCTCTGGGCGGCATCAACGGGCATGCGGTGGGTGCCCTGATGATTCATATGAGGTAGCACACGGCGTAGAAGGTTCAGCAAATTTGCTACCCGAAAGTGGGTTTCTTCGTCCATGTACCTTATCGGTCCAATAAGACATGTTAAATCCGTTTACATGGTCTTTGGCTGGTGTGTCAAAATGTCCAGGACCCAGTTGCAGAGAAAGGTACAGTACTGACAAGTATCTGCAGGGAAACCATTTTGAAGGCCCGTCCCCCAATTCCATAGGTGGGAAAGAGCAGGGTGGATGACTGTTGGCATACTGGTATGGGCCCAGAATAATGTCCGTATTGCTCTTTTTATATAAGCCATGACCGCCTGCTCAAAGCATTTCATATCTATCGAGGTGAAAGCTACCGGGCGATAGTCATCCGTGCTTTATCCTGATGCACTCTTGGAAATGATGGTAGAAGAAGTCCTGCAACTGATGACAGTAAAAAGGCAAAATCAAACTACTTTTCAAAAGTATTAAACATCAAAAACATCACATTTAAATGTTGTTAAATGTGTCGTACTACTTACGCTTTTCACGAGATGTTTCTTTGCCTGCGTTTTCCTGTCTTTTACGGATTTAACTGTACAGACACTTTGGCCAACCGTGTTATTTTTAAAACCCCCCTTTATACACGATTGGGTAGATGCTGCTTTTGGGAGTTCAAAACAACAGCTTGCTGTTCATGGTGCGATGTGTGCCAGTCGTGCTTTAAAGCACATAGCTATTTGTGCGACACAAAAAATCTTGCAAGGTCAGAATTTATTTATATAGAACATTTTTAAAACAGCCTATGAAATACGAAGCGAAAATATGTCATCTGTACAAAAGAAACTTGCTTAACACTTAAAAGCGTTCTAGTATTGGGTCAGGCTTATTTAATCCTTTTCAGCTATGTCATCTATGCCATAAGTGTTTGGCTTCTTTTTGTGCGTCAGTGTCACTGTTTTCTAAAGAATTCAACCTATGGCAGTAGCCAGGCTTGCCAATGCACACGTCGTCTGTCGTGTGCCGTAGCCCTCAACAGAACCCAAGAGTCAGGTAGAGTGGGAATAAAAAAAGTTTGCATCTCAAATTTTAGCCATTAAGGATGTCAACATGACAAAAACGGAGGAAAACGGTGGTGAGGAAAAGCCTCCCGTTACAGCGGCTGCTACTGCCAATATAAGTGTGATGCAGACGGCCAAGCTGCTGCTGATAATAATAGCTGTAAAATTCCGTTCTTTTCGGTCCAACCACTTTACGGTGTGTTTCTGTATGCTGCTAGCAATGATGTCCTCTACGCCCAGGTCTTCCATGATCAGCATGGTTTTCGTCTTGTCGCCGAAGGTTTTCCGAAGATCTTTATAGACGTCGCGAGCCACCGGCTTGTACTTGCCGATGTTTGGAATGCGCTCCACTGGATGCTTGAATTTTTCCACTGTGCAGAACACCAGACGTTCGACGTGCTTGGCCGTCATCTCGGCAGGGATGTCGCGCAGTATGCCGGCCTTGCAGAAGACATGGTGGATTGTCATAATAAGGTACATATGAAGCTCCGGCTTTTCCGTTAGCGTTGCCTCCACATCAATGGTCACGACCACCGAGTCCTCACTCGCGGGCTTCTCTGTGCCACCCTCGCCGGTGGGGTTCTCTGTTTCCTCCCCGCCACTCCTCTCTGTTTCACCATCCCCAGTTAGGAAAAAACCCGTGTTCCCAGGATCATTGTTGAGGCTCCCTGTGTTATCGTCCCCCTCACCAAAGAAGTTGTTGTACCTCTCTCCAGTGGATTTCCCCCCAATATCATCTCCTTCACCACTGGGTGTCCCAGAAATGTTGTCCCCCCTACTTGCAGGGTTTTCGGTGCCCTCATCATCATCATCAGGACATAACACAAATGTTGTACCTTCCATGTTCTCCTCAATAGTACTGTTTTTGTCCTCTTGGTCTGCGTCCATGGTCTTCTTCTAAAAAAAGTTATCTTCTTTTTTGGTGTTTTGCATCAGCTGGACTACGGAATGTTGCATGACTTCCACTGAATTGCCTTTCATGAAGACTGGATCAGCCTTTTATCTCTTATGCTAAACATATGTGATGTCATTTTAGGATCATTAAATGTGACATCATTAAGTTATGTCATAATGGAATCATTGAATGATTGCTTAGGAGGTTCATTGGAATGATTTGAGTTAATGGTGTGCTAACCCTAACCCTAACCCAATAAAAGTCTCCCGCTATCAGCGGATCATCTGCCTCCATCTTGCCCTACCCGTCCTTGCCTAAGTCCATGAACCTTCTCTCCGGTCTTCCCCTTTTCCTCTGGCCTGGCAGCTCCATCTTGAACATCCTTTGTCCAATATAAATTATCTTCTAAAAACTGGCAGTAGGTTTGAGTTGATTTGAAGTCCATCTTCAACCCCAAAAAGGTCCAACTACAGGTTCATCCTTAATAATAGCAGCTCATACCAGTACCCCGCCCAAAGTAGTTTCCTTTTGCCTACTTCTTGGTGCCCATGCCATCAGTTCCAGGACTTCTACCATCATCTGTGGGCTAAACACGGGGGGGGGGGATTACCGGCAACAGGGGCGTAGACTCGGGGCCTGATTAGGGCCTGTTGTTAATGATAGCCACAGCGTCACAAAGAACAGTATGAAGCCCTTCATCATCAAGGTTTTGCGTTCTCAGAATGGAATTCAACACTTTACGAACTGACCTTACCAAACGCTCCCAAACTGTACCATGAAGGGGCGACCCAGAAGGGGCATTGAAAATCCACTCGATCCCTTCCTGTAGGAGTGCATCGCTAATAGCATTGTGATTCCACTTTTCTATTGGTTCTCTCAACGCTAACAAACTTTGCGCCATTGTCTTAGCGAGCGCATTTCCAACACCTGACCCATTCCGTTGTTGACCCCATCTTGGCCAGGACTACCTTGAAAAAGGTTTCTAATCTCAATTTCCAGACTTTCCTGGTAAATAAAACATGTGTCAGTGGCTGGGTCAAAAACTACAGTGGGAAGCTAAATATATGCTAGTAAACTGTTGAGCTAAATTAAGCTGTGCTTACTTTCATTCACTCCAGAGTCAGATGAATGGCTTCAGGCTGACCACTAACATTGACACTGAGTCCCATGTTGTTGTTGTTTTCTTCTTCCAAATGTTTTTTTTTGTTTGTTTGTTTGTTTGTTGACTGCCAGGAGGTGTTTTCGCTGGAGTTTGTTTGTTTGTCTGACTGTTGGCAACATACCTCGAAAAGTCACGGACGGATATGGATGAAATTTTCAGGAAATGTCCGCAATAGGACCAGGAACAAATGATTACATTTTGGGCGTGATCCGTGGAGGGGAGGGGCGAGGGATCTGAGCTGCATTGGCGGAGGTCTGCGCTCTCCGAGTGCTTTTCTAGTGTCTTGAGCTATCTTGACATCACAGTTCACACCCGGCTGGTTGGTCAGAAATGCATAAAGTAATATATGATTTACGAGATAAAGGCACATTTTGACCTTTATTGTTTTTTTTTTTCCCAGTTCAGGCTGGGTTCTGTGGTCCTGATATCCGTCCCAGAGCCGGCAGGGGCTGTGAGGGAGTTACTGATCCACACTCTGCAGAGGGGAAATACATTGGAGCACCAGAACCAGAGCCTGGAGGACAAAAACTGGAGACTGAGACAAGAACAGCAGCGCATCACTGCAGAGTAAACACACACACGGAACACCACAAAGCAGCACCTCACCTCAGGGTCATTTCAGAGTGTGATGGAATAAGTCCAGCAATTTATTTGTCCGTGTTTCCACCAATTGGAACGATTCAGTATGTTTTTGCATTTCTATGAGGAAAAAATTATTTGGCACCCTTCCGTTGGGGTAGTGGAGTAAAATGGTACGGCTCCACCCCGACAGTCAACTGAATGTAAGGTGTAAATAATCCCATGAGACAAAAGCCTGCAGTATATTCTCATACAAAGCTTGACGTCATGTGGAGAAAAGCAGCCAGAAACTGAGCCTTTTTTTCCCCCAGAATACAACAAAAACTTGATGAATGCCAGGAAAAACGCGATCATAGAATCGGTCGGTCTTTGAGTCACTGAAATTAAAACTAAGGAACTAGAGAACGACACACAAATGTTGAAATCTTTGAGTTTCAGTTCCCTGGAAATCCATCACAGGACCCCCCCCCCCCCCCCCCCCCCGTGATGGATTTTGACTAATGACTAATGCCAGTAAACTATATTCCACCCGATCACGAATAAGGACAGACTTTTGACCGACATATGAGTGTATGAGCAGAGCAGTTAGTCACTCCAAGGAGAACCGAGGCAACTGCAAGACCTCCAATTCTGAAGATTAGTCTTTAAGATGACGAAGATAATCATCTGTTTATTGAATGTTTTATTAGAATATTCTGCTCCCAGCTTGCTCATTATTTATATTTTGGTTAATACCCGAAAATCGTACACTTAGCGCCAACCTTGAAACTAGCTCAATCTCTACAAAAACTTCCACGATGACTTCCCTTCCCTAAGTGCCAGTGTCAGGGAACTATGGTGGGCTTTACATTCTAGAAAGGATGCCATTCCTTCTGTGTTTTGTGCTGACTGCTGTAGAAACCGATTTTTTTTTTTATCTACATGCTTGCTTCATAGTAGGAAATTAACAATGCGTGACACACTCGTTTTTCTTTGTTTCCCAGACTGACGCTGTATGCCCATGGTAAGGAGGCCTTGGAGGCCGAGCTCTATTCACAGTTTGTCCTCATCCTGAATGAGAAAAAGGCAAAGATCCGCAGTCTGCAGGAAACTGTCTCACACTTGCAGCCATCCAGGTTTGATGCTTTCATGTTCTTTCAATTCTGACAGCCTGAGCTGGAGGCACTGTGTTTTTAGGCTGTTCTTTTGAATATGATTTCTCAAATCTTGTTTGGCCTTGAGTGAACTAAAATGAATCGACCTTATCCATCCATTATTGCATGTTATTGCATGTTTTTGGACTGTGGGAGGAAACCGGAGAACCCGGGGAGAGAAAGTGACCTCCTGCAGAAAAAGCCTTGTTCCAAGCGGGGCTCGAAACCCGGGTCTTCTTGCTGCAAAGGCAAGAGCGCTAACGTGTAGTAGTTAGCGCTCTTGCCTTTGCCTTTATCAATATTATAGAGTAGAGAATGAGAATGTTGAGTCACATCAACCCAGAGTTCACTGAATTCTACTTGAGAAGTTTGAAAAGGGAAAAAATAATGGGTGCAAACCAATGTTGTGAGCTAGCCATTGTTAGCAATACCAGTTGATAGCAATGTTCTTTGGGGTTTTTTTTGCACACAAGCAGCAAAGCTACATGTCTTTGGTTAAAACACAAGTGCTATGAATGGTAACAGTAGCAGTATTTGAAGTATAGCATTTGAGTTTCCAAGTCGGAAATTCAGATTTCCGGCTACAAATGGAACACACCGCAACATTGTACTTTTTGTGTCAAAAAGATGCCAAACCAGATGTTTGTATTTCCCTGTCCCAGACATGTTTTAAATGAGTATGCTACAGTACAGTGTAAATCATGTCAAAGTATAAGCTTTGTAGCTTAGCTAAGCTTAACGGTTGCCTCGTATTGTTGAGCCAAAACACCGATGTAGCATTTCTGGTCTCTTCTTGTAGGAATTCTGATGGTGAAAATAAAAGGGATCCAATAATATCAAAGCAGAACACTGGTGAGGAAGAGGAGGACGATGAATATGGAGGGAGCACTGATGAGGAGCCAGAAGAAGTGAAGATGACCCCAGCTGCCTCTTCACAGATCTGTGGTAAGACTGTTTGGCTTTATGGTTATACTATAAGGTGCTGATGCTTAGTGAGCATCTCATACAACTATTGCAGAGATGTAGGAGGAGCTTCTGTCCAGCAGTGTTGCCTCAAAGCAAGAATGTTGCTGGTTCACGTCCTGGTCCAGGTGTTTGCATTTTCTCCCTGTGGTTGTTCTCCAGGTTCCTCCAAAAAATATGCATGAATACCAAAATAATATTTGATATTTGAAGTTCCTGATGGAAGCAAGAGTGGATAAACAACTCCTTTGTTCTGTGATGTAAAATTGTGGATTTTATATATGGACTGTGGTGCAAAAGAGTGAGCTGTTTACAAAGGAACACAAGCTTCGGATCCCAGCCAGAAAAGGCTGTCTAATGGTGAGATAAAGTGGCAACTGTATTGAGAAATTCTATTCTTGAGATGGTATCCCCACTGTGCACCATGTCTTTAAAGGGGACCTATTATGCAAAATCAACTTTTTAATCATTTAAATCCTTATATTTGGGACTTCCGTACTCATTGGAACGTCACAATGCACTAAATTCCTGTGCTGGCGAGGGCAACGGTATCCGAAAAACCAGAAGTCTGTGAAAAGTTCTATTCTTGTCTCCACAGTGCAGCACAGAGTTCTACACAAACTTCCAGCCTCAGAGGATTTGTCTGTCCAGTGGATACATGTTATATATGACGGCAATGTGCCTGCTAGAGCCTGCAAATGATCACTTTTCCAAATGCTAACTGCTGTTAGTTCCCAGTAGCCTCTGCGGCTGATGTCATTTCATGTCCCTTAAGTTTTGTTTTACTTATTTTTTTAAGGTGGACCTAAAGAGATACTACTAAACCGAGTGTTCTGAACAGGGCTGTTTTGGCAGCGTGATTGAACTGCTGTGGTGCTTCATCCTTATGGTATTTTGACCAAAGCATGTCACAGACATGTTCATTAGGACACCAGGGAACTAGTTTAACTTGGAGAAACAGGGTATAATATGAACCCCTTAAAAGAGAATTAGCCTCGGTGTCTCAGGATTTGTGTACAGCAAAAACAGACAAGATTCCGTAGGAAGGGGAGACTTTTCCAGAAACCATAGTTCCAGGACGTTGTTTTGGTAGTCATGACAGACTCTGTAGTCTCTGTGTAAATGTGTTCTCTAAATCAAAATAATGTCACTTCTCAGACTGGAATGTTAACACATCATCTGCAGAAGCTTGAACAGGTTAGTCAGCATTAAATCACAGGAAGGGAAGGGAAAACACCTGCTGTAACGTCAGTCAGTATATTTCCCCGTTTTTTTTGTTGTACTATTTTATTCATCCCCCTAGGGAAACTCCTCCTCTGCATTTAACCCATACTGTGGGCCAATTGCTCAGGGATACCTCAGCCCTTTGACCTAGTGGATATTCGAACCGGCAACCCTGGACTGGTCCAAGTATGGAAATAGATTTATTGAATAAGGTGTGTCGGCCTCTTTTCAGCTTGTTAATATCTGCCATTTTCCAGTTGACCTTTTTATGTCACACAGAACCTTCACAGACGGAACAAAAAAGCATTTTCTCCTTGTATTTTTTAGCGTTTAATATTTGGTCTCAGCATTACTGTAACTTCCTGCACAACACGTCAAAATATAATGCTGTAAAGTTTACGTTTTCGCTGTCGTCATGGCAGCAGCGTTATATGTTTGCCCACTCTGTGTTTTTTTTTTTGTGCCTGGAAACTGAGAATGACATCACCGAGGAGTTACATAATACAGAGTCTCAGTGGCTCTGTGAGCTGACAGCTCCAAACACCTTTAAATACAAGCAGCGACTGACGCTGGTGTCACGCGTTGACTCGCGTTCCCGTGTGACCTGGACGCGACTAATGTGCCGATGGATTTCAGCAGAACATGGAATTGAGAGGGGATTTTTCCTTCCCTCATCCCAGTAGATTTTTTTTTTTTCCACTTTCTCACACATTAAATTGCCCAATCTATGTTTGTCTGGACTTTTTGTGATGTACGTGCTCCTGTGTCCTGGGCCTTCCCCTTTTTCTGAGGAGGAAAATATTGAAGAATTTGTGTTTTTTTTTCTGTTGCTATTGGGGATGAACCGATACAACACTGAGGACTTTCAAATGCCAACTGTGTATAACTGTAATCTTGATAAAACACAGACTACACTCTCAGAAATAAGGGTCCTTCTACAAGGGCTGAGGTTCTACCTGGAACCATTTGCTTCTGAAAAACCCTTTCCCCAAGAAAGGGTTGATCAGTGTAATAAAACCCTGACTAAATAATGACTTTTTCCACAGTTTCCACGACTCCGAGCCCACTGGATGACAACCTGAAGGACATCACTGATGTGGCTCCCTGTCGCAAACGCCGCTTTCGTCACCTCGCCCCCTCTGACCCCGCAATTAAAAGGCAAACCCCACAGACCTCCACAGGGAAGAGGTATGGATGTGATTACCTTTAAAACCATGTAATGCCATTAACAGGTGTGTCTCACTGAGTCAGCTTAAAAAGGGGGACATATTATGCAAAACCAACTTTTTGAATAATTTTAATCCTTATATTTGGGACTCTGGAGGCCCTATCAGTCGGCAAAGTGTGAAAAAAGATGACTCACTCCTGTTTTTGTGGTCCTCAGTGTAAGTACAGGATATAAAACACTAAAAAACAATGCGCTAAATTCCTGGAACTTTTGTGTCTCGTAGCTCCGCTTTTTCCATAAAACACGCGAGAGTGCTGGCGAGGGCAACGGTATCCAAAAACCATAAGAAAGTTCTATTCTTGTCTCCACAGTGCAGCACAGAGTTCTACACAAACTTCCAGACTCAGAGGATTTATCTGTCCAGTGGATACATGTTATATATGACGGCAATGTGCCTGCTAGAGCCTGCAAATTATCACTTTCCCAAATTCTAACTGCTGTTAGCTCCCAGTAGCCTCTGTGGCTCATGTCATTTCCTGTTTTTTTTAAGGTGGACCTTTAAGGTGGACCTAAGAGATACTACTAAACGGAGCGTTCTGAACAGGGCTGTTTTGGCAGGGTGATTGAACTGCTGTGGTGCTTCATCCTTATGGTATTTTGACCAAATTAGGACACCGGGGAACTTGGAGAAATAGGGTATAATATGGCCCCTTTAATATTTGTTCTGTGTGTGAAAAGATGGTTTTATTATGTCTCTCCATATCTTTTGTGGAAGGGTCTGCTCGCTCATAAACGGTTCTTACAGTTATACTTAAAAGTGTTGGTGTAGCCAGGGTGTGAACCGAAGTAGCACTAAGACATAAATGCTCTTTACTGCTCCAACTTTAAAAACACACTTCCCTCTTTTACAGTCGAGCAAAAATCAGCAGATGTAGAACTACTTCACTTCATACTTTCTTCATTCTTCAGTTCCTCCTTTTTGTCTTGTCTTGCATTTGCCTTCACCCTTTTTTCTCTCCCTCTTTCCTCCTTGTGAATGAATGGGGAAAATCAAACATCGTAAAAATTCCACGCCATAGAACTCTTTTACGTCGGGCAATTACACCAAATCTGCAGCGGCTCTCTAGGAAATTTAACCTTTGGACTCAAACATTCGCATAGTTCGAGGTTGTTGTTTTGATAGCTGGTCCGACAACTGTATTTAAGCATCGTTGGAAACACAAGACCCTGTAAAAATGGGGTTGTTTGTCATGGGACAATCGAAGAAGTTCCCAGCTCTACTAACCGTGGATCAGTGAATTCATGACCACATCTGTATTCTTCTCTGAACGTGTCCATGATCGTCATCGATCTTCTGTTTCCAACTGTTCAAGCTTGTTTTCTGCAGGGTTTGTCGTGGCTTTATCGGTGCCTTCATTGATCCGAGAGTGGAGGTTAGCTGACGAGCAGCTGGGAAACGAGTTGCAGAGGTGTGGAATGCTGCGGAGTCGGTTTAAATCTGGGATGTAAAAGTCTCTGCGGAGGCAGGTGTTCATGTTTCTGGATTCTTTCTATCGCACTTTGGAGGTTTTCTCCAAAAGGCCAGAGTTGAACCTGTTCCTGCTGAATGGAATCGCTTCATGAACTGATTTTCGTTACTTTTATCGGTTCAGTTGAGCTCGGCGGCGAGCGTTAGCCGGCCCCGGGGAAGTGGAACTGCCGTGTTCTGCGACTCACCCGTGAATCTTCGTCTAAAACGACGTTAGCCAGACTGTTGAACGAACTACCGATTAGCGCTCAGTCGCTCGCTCGCGATTCGCGAACCTACTGCACACAAGAGAACTGTCGCTGAGGACGTGAGTCAAAATAACAGTTGATGCCGCCCAGAGACTGGCTGAGGACCAATCGCAGCCCTTGTCGTGCCCCTTGACGGAGTGACGGACACTTCAAGAATGTTTCATGCAGCCGGAGACGACGGAGAGGCTCTCCAACGGGCTCTCCGGCGACGAAGAGGGGTCTCCGTAACCGACGTAGAGCACTTTACGCAGGAGTATGAATTGGGCTTAATGCCCAAAATGCATTATGAAAAACAGGTTCTTCTCTGATGAAATGGTGGGAGGTTGCGAATACTCGGAAAAGCAGCAGTTAGAGATGTTGAAGACAACATTAACATCATTGAGCCCAAACACTGCCAGAGACTACTACAGAGGCCACTTCAGGAGAAGAAACTAGAGCTGATGAGTGTCAGGGACTCCCATCAGATGCAGATATGTTTCCATTAAAGACACTGCGTTTCTTTCTCCAGAGGTCAGAGAAGAGGTCAAGGCTTCAATGACATTTGCTCATGTAGCAGCTTTTCCATTTCAGACCACACAGCGATGCCTGCCCTGTACCGCTGTGGAGTCAAATGGCTGGAAAACAGTAGGATTGTTGTTGCATCGTGTGGGATGGCTGGGTTATGACAAGCAGCTGTTTTTGCTACACCTACATCTACTGGAAGCTTGGTGGGTCCTAAAAATAATATGAAACCTGGCTGCAGGCCCAGGATCATAACTGTTTGAGGACCCACTCGTTTTATAACGATCTGATAACATTCTTATGTCGTAAGATCTGCTATGTGGGTGAATCAGGGTCCACCAGCCTGCAGGACAGGAACCTCCTGGACTCTGCTGCCCATCATTGACCCTGCCTCCTAATGTTTGAGATGGTAGACCAGGTTGAAGACTGCTGTCTCCTGTCTTTTCGGTGCTTAAATGTGGGAGATTTCAAAAGTGTCCAGAACAAGGAGACCTTCATGCTCCTGTGTGAAAGTCAGACATTTTAGTAGACTTAAGAGCTGATGAGTAAAGGACTGTTAACGCGGGTGAAGGTGGACATATTGGAAGATCCACATGGTCCATCAAAGTGTGTTCTTGTATTTTGGGCTTTGTGAGGACCAAAAATGGTATAAACCATACAGCTTGTGGACATTTTGGCTGGTCCTCACTTCTTTAAAGAGCTTTTTGGGGGTTAAGACCTGGTTTTCGGGCTAGGGTTAGAATTTGGTTTAGGATAGAGTTAGGGTTTTGGCATTTGGCACTTTTTTATTTACATGTAATGCCACTTTTGGTTGAATTGATTTTGCGCTTTATGTCGCGTCACCATGTCTGAATACACTCTTAGAAATAAGGGTTCCAAAAGGGTCCTTCTACAAGGGGTGAGGTTCTACCTGGAACCATTTGCTTCTGAAAAACCCTTTCCCAAAGAAAGGGTTCTTCAAGGGTTCTTCAAGGGTTCTTCAAGGGTTCACTGATGGTTCCAGTAAGAACCATTTTGATCCAGAGAACCCTTTAAAACCCCTTTCCTGAATAAAAGTTTTTTTTTAAAAAGGGTTGTTGGTGGAACCCTCCAAAAGGGTAAAGGTTCCACCTGGAGCCAAAAATAGTTCTCCTATGAGGACAAGCTGAAGAACCATATGTGGTTCTACTTAGCACTTTTATTTCTAAGAGTGTAGAACACGTTATTTTTGGACAAAACAAAATACGAGACTGTGAACATGTGAACACAATGTTTTTCGTGCTCCTCGATGTGCAAAATATAAAAACCGAACCAAACCGGAAACTGACCCAAAAGCACCATACAAACAGAACCGTGGGCTTGTAGAACCATTGCACCCCTAGTCCTAACCTCTGAGTTCATTTTCCCTTGTTTTTTGTATTATTGAATGGTAAATAAACTCCCACAAAACATGTGTTTCAAATGGGAATGTTTGTGATGGCTTTTCTCAGTCATTCAAGGCAAATAGAGTTCTATCGTCCTGGCAACCCCATGGACAAACGATGCGCACCCACTAATCAGCAGACACGTTAAAAACATTTTGACCTGGAACATTTTTTATTTATTACATGGAAATTTGTCTCGTCTTCAAATCACATCACAACACAGCTGGTGTGTGATGGTTGGTCGTTTCAATCCTGCCTTCCCAGCTTTGATGAAAACGGTCCCAGTCCGCTTGTTAAATGCCAAAAGCGAAATTCTTTTGTCTCACTTTGACGTATTAGGTGTTTACTGAATAACCGTGCCCTAACCGCTTGCAACTGTTTTGAATGATTCTGTTTGTGCTTTTGTTTGATTCATTTTTTTTTTGTTTGCCTTGATGTTGCTGTTTATGCCAAAACATCATGGACAACGGGGGTTTCCTTGAGTTTTAAAGCTCTAGTGTGCAACCTCTATTACCAAAACACTGTGGCTTCCCCCCCCCCCCATCCCACTCTCTCTCACACACACACACACACACACACACACACACACAAACAGGAAGCAAGGGAATGTTGGACGTAAAAACAACAACAGAAATAACTGCTATACTGAGAAACACAGTCATGGACGTTCTTTACCTTATGTTTTAATTGGCTTGGGTTTATCTTTGCTCTTACTCCATCACTCACCTGAGGGTTAGCAGTTGTGACAGCAGTTTCCACTCGTGTCCCCTTCTCTTACGCCTAAAGAGAAAGGCCAGCTGTACACCTTCAGGACGTTATCACGTCAACAGCATTCCTCTGAGAAGGAATATCGCAATCGGATGATAAAAGAGCGAAAGTGTTGTCCAGCAGGTTTATCGTTTCAATAATCCAAGTGTCTGGTGTATTTCTTTAACCACACAAACACATGCTGCTGTGGCTGTCGGCAGCCCAGCTGCTGCTGCCAGGGAGAAGAGACTCCTTTTCCACTGTGGACTTTGTGAATGCACAGCTCCACTAATTAGTGTGTGGAAACCATTAGGAATCTCTCCACATGGTGTAATGTTGTCCTCATGATATGTTTTCAGAGTTGAATTAATTCCAATAGGTGTATTCTCACTTACCTGGACAACGTCTCCGTGCAGAGAAAGGTTTTTCCTGTACATGTAATGAGAGTTGGAATGATTCAGAAAACACGCTGTGTAGAGTTTTTCCTGAAATTACTTCCCGCATTTGTTGACAAACTTACTTAATTGTAGACAAAAGGCTTCATACTTGCTTGAGGACGTTTTTGAGGTTATACCCCACGTTCCTAGTTCCAAGTGTTTTATTTGCGACACATCTTTAAGGGTGTGTTCAGACCTAATCGTCCACTTTGTGGATCTACACCTGATCATTAGTGACGTAGTGCTGCAAAAACCACCGGCACGCTGCTGTTTCTGCCAGCGGGCAGGAGGTTCCTGTCACGGCTCATCATTCTAAAATCAGAAAAAAAACACCTCAAGACTGAGTTTTAGATAAAAAGGTTTATTTTAACAGTTGCTGGTATGCGAGTGGTCAGTGGATCCACGGGATTATCCAGGTGTGAGGTGAGAGCCTCCACAGAAAGGGTATTTATGTCAGGAAGTTAAATCTTACTGCTGCAGATACTCAACAGGATTTTGAGGGGAGCCACTGGTTGCATGAGCCGTAGGAGAGTGATCAGGTCATCATCACCCCCACCTTTGTTCCGCCCCCTGTGACCTTCATATATAAAGCAGTAGAAAATGAGTGATTCTTCCTAAATGTAATTTACGTTCAATGTTCACTACCTTTCGCCAAATTGAAACAAAGCTGTGTGCAAGAAGTCAGTTAGGAAGTTTGTATTTTCATTGTGGGTTAACCAAAAGTTACATTTTTGGATGTCGATGAATAACATTATTCTGTAGTCTGAACACAGTGCTGCAGAGGCAGAGGTACTTCTAAGTGGGTTCTTGGACACGAAATGAGTGGCCAAAGTCGGTCACTGTTCTCAAAGTCCTAACCTTTTTTTCTCTGTTGTGTCTACGGTAGACTATGCTGAGTCACACAGCTCTGAAGCCCCCACAGCCTCACACCCAGAAACCCCACGACACTACTGCTCTTGTTTCCGTGTCTCCTATTTGGCAGTTTTTCTTTCTGGGTGTGGTTATTTAAGAATTCTTCCAAAGACAAGTCTCAATCTAACGCTGTCTCTATAGCTGTCCAGCAAAGGGTGAATGTACCATCATCTTCAACCATCCAAATGATGTACCAAACATCCAAATGATGGACCAA
This sequence comes from Microchirus variegatus, assembly GCF_963457635.1. Classification (NCBI taxonomy): domain Eukaryota; kingdom Metazoa; phylum Chordata; class Actinopteri; order Pleuronectiformes; family Soleidae; genus Microchirus; species Microchirus variegatus. The sequence goes on from NC_139802.1 coordinate 41,340,055, forward strand.
AAGATGTACCAAACATCCAAATGATTGACCAAAAGATGTCCCAAAAGATGTACCAAAAGATCCAAATAATGTCCCAAAAGATGTACCAAAAGATGTCCCAAAGGATCTACCAAAGGATGTACCAAACGTCCAAATGATGTACCAAACATCCAAATGATGTACCAAACATCCAAACGATGCACCGAAAGATGTACCAATAGATGTCCCAAAAGATGTACATAAGATGTACCAAACATCCAAAAGATGTACCAAAAGATGTCCCAAAAGATGCACCAAAAGATGTACCAAAAGATGTCCCAAAAGATGCACCATAAGATGTACCAAACATCCAAAAGATGTACCAATAGATGTCCCAAAAGATGCACCATAAGATGTACCAAACATCCAAAAGATGTACCAAAAGATGTCCCAAAAGATGCACCAAAAGATGCACCAAAAGATGTACCAAACATCGAAAAGATGTACCAAAAGATGTCCCAAAAGATCCAAATGATGTACCAAAGGATGTACCAAACATCCAAATGATGTACCAAAAGATGTACCAAACATCCAAATGATGAACATCTTCTAGCATTAGTTCAGCTGTGAAGTGGTGCCATCCATCCCCAGCTACTGCCAATATTTTAGTAGCAGTGCTCATTACCAACTCAGGCTGCAACAAGAAACAGCAGTATGTCTATGAGCAACTGTGATCTGTTAATCACACCCCAGTCCCAAACTGGCAAACACTGACTGTAAAAGCAGAGACCTTTGTCTGAGGTGGCAAACGTGGGGAGCAAGAGCTGCTGGCAGCTCTACACCCAGCTTCTGCCTTCCTGTAAAACATCTTTAGGAGGAGACAGAACAGAAAGTGAAGGCTATATGACCGGGATGACTAATTACAGGGATTGCTCAACATTTGGGAAATACCTAGTTTAATAAAGGTTAAATAAAAAAGACTTTCTTCTTCCTGTGAGCTTCCACATGTAGCGCTGCCCCACAACCAGACAGCAACATGTCAAAGGGATAGTTTTGTTTCTTGGTTGGTACAGCTGACAATGATGTGTGCCCTCTCTGGGTTTATTATTGCACTGTTGGTTGTGTTGTTAATCCCCTTTTTAACTCAAGGAACCAGGCGAAAGTTGCATGGGAACACTCATCCTCCTTTTCATGGGAAATACTTCTGTAAGCAATCAAACTTTGCTCCTAGCCATCACAGATAATAACTGCAAGACACAGGACTGGTACAGTTTTAACTGTGTGTTTGCATTTTTGCCCTGCTCTGACCAGCACAGTTTTTATAGGTTGTTGTATGAGCTGCTGCCCTCAAACGTACAATTCCACCGAGCTGTAAAATCTATAGATACATAGATAACCGTAATTGATCTCCAAACTGGGAGATGTTTGAACTATGGAATAAAGGCAAAATATACATGTATACAGAAAAACACAAGGACGACAGTATGTAACATGACTTTTACAACAGATGTGTTCAGTATGTTCAGTGTGAAGCTGTCTGCAGTTAAATGCCAGCTGAAAGTCATGAGACTCGTGTTCATTAGGGTAACCTGAAAGTTTTCCATCACTTCAGTCCTGGAGTCTCTTCTGTGCTCCTTCACTACACTATTTAAGCTGAAAGAATGAAAGCAGGTCTCCTTCTCTCTACATATATCTATCTTCAACTTTTTTAATCATTTAAATCCTTATATTTGGGACTCTGGAGGCCCTATCAGTCGGCAAAGTGTGAAAAAAGATGACTCACTCATGTTTTTGTGGTCCTCCTCAGTCATTGATTTCCGCACTCATTGAGACGTCACAATGCGCTAAATTCCTGGAATCGTTGTCTCGCGGAGCTCCGCTTTGTCCGTAAAACAAGCTAGAGTGCTCAGCGAAAAGTTCTATTCTTGGCTCCACAGTGCAGCACAGAGTTCTACACAAACTTCCAGCCCCAGAGGATTTATCTGTCCAGTGGATACATGTTATATATGACGGCAATGTGCCTGCTAGAGCCTGCAAATGATCACTTTTCCAAATGCTAACTGCTGTTAGCGCCCAGTAGCCTCTGTGGCTGATGTCATTTCCCGTCCCTTAAGTTTCGTTTTACATTTTTTTAAGGTGGACCTAAAGAGATACTACTACACCGAGTGTTCTGAACAGGGCTGTTTTGGCAGGGTGATTGAACTGCTGTGGTGCGTCATCCTTATGGTATTTTGACCAAATCACAGACTGTTGTTTACTAGGACACCAGGGAACTACTTTAACTTGGAGAAATATTGGTGGGTGGAATAATTACAAAAAGTACCAAACTGTGTCATAAGACACGTTTGCTAACGTGAAGTGAGGTTAATTACTGGAGTAGCTGTATTGCCTATTTTTCAGTTTTGTCAATAACGTTACTAGTGTTTGTTCTGAATAAACTGACTAATCAAAAAAATAATCAACTGATTTATTGTCTACCAATATAATTAAAGGTGCCATGTGTAAGAATGTGGCCAAAAACGGTTACTACGTTCAAATTCAAAATTCCGACGTCTTATAAGTTTCGTTGTCTGACGTAACTGGCAACCTGTGGTTGCTCGGCAGCTGAGACTCTACCGACTGCAATGATTGGTAGACGGCGGTAGGTGGCGCCACATGCCAAAACATGATTTCAAAACAAAAACATGATTTGCAGTCTGCAAAATATTTCTTTTAATGCAAACATTTTGTCTGTACTGTTGTTGTTGGTGAGTTCAGTTTGTTATATGAACATTATTCCTGAGTCTCTGTGACATATTAGGAGGAGTTTATAGCCAGTTGCTTTTTAGATTTATTACATAATGCACCTTTAATCTGAACATTGCCAAAATCATAAAAATCCAGGTCTGAAAGCAACTATACATAAACATACTTATTGTCCCAAAGTCTGAAAACAGTCTTGCATATTGAGTCAAATCATGCATTATTTATGTTAATTCAACATTTAAACATCAATTATCACAATCATCATTATTTAAATATGCGATCAATCATAAAAAGACCACGGCGAATTCTGTGATTCATTTCTCATGTGTTGATCGATTAACTAAAGCATGAATACAACTGGTGGAGTTAATTCGGAACATGTTCTCGGTACAATATGGTGTACCGAACATATAAACAATAGTTGTTTCCCCCCCCCCCCCTTTTGTTTATACAAACACAAAGAAGAAGAATCCCCTCTGCCCAGCTCGCTCCAAACCGAAGCGGTGTTTAACGTCATAAGCCAAAACAATCCTGTTTGTGGGGGGGGGGGGGTTCCTGTCCCGTATACCCAATGTAACCTCACCTCTCCAGGTTACAGCAGCTCTCATCATGTCACCCTCTCTCTCTGCCATGTGTGGAAGTCTCCAGTGGTCTTCAGTGGTCTTCTGTGGCCACCATAGAGCTGCTTTCCCGCCGCACTGAACATGGCTCTTGTTTCCCCGTTAACTGATTCCAGCAGTGTTGCTCTCTCTGTCATGCAGTTGGTAATGATTTAAACAAGCTCAGGGCCTCTCTCCTCTCTCTTCTCACACCAGACTTTCCTTCTTTCGTTCCCGTTCAGGTTTCGTCGTCGTTACAAGTGAGGCTTGTTTGGAAGTAGAAATGATGGGGGTTCTTGTATCGGAAGATGCTTTCGTGTGCCAAGTGTGTTGAGACATTTACGCCATAATTCTGCAGAAAGCATTGAAAACGGCCAGTGAAAAGCTTATTTGTGGGTGGTCCTCGTGTGTCTTTGCCAGTCATTCGCACAAAAGCCATCGAGGTGAAAGGTGAGAGGGTTAGTGTTTGAATGTTTACAGCACGCATATTTCTACTGTGGCCCTTTTAAATGAAAAATAAAGTGAAAGTGAAAAAAATTGATTAAAACAAATACACTTGTTTATGCAACGGATGATTCGAGGAACCTCTCCATCTCTGAAATTCTCTGACGATACTGACACCGCTGTCAGTGCTGTTTTTGCATAGTAAACCAGTTGTTGCCAGTAACTGGAGTAACAGTCTGTCCACCAATGGGACCTGGATTCCTTGAGCCCTGTGACTGTGATTGTTCAGTCTCCTTTGAACGGAACAAGTAGCAAGTTTTCCAATCTTCCCTTATCCTTGTCTGTCCACTCCCCATCCCCCATATACTGTGAGTATTTGATGTCCCTCTCATCTTCTGTATCTCTGAATCTCTAATGTCCTTCTCATCTTTGGTATCTCTGAATCTTTGATGCCCCTCTCATCTCCTGTATCTTTGATGCTCCTCTCATCTTCTGTATCTCTGAATCTTTGATGCTCCTCATCTTCTGTATCTCTGAATCTTTGATGCTCCTCATCTTCTGTATCTCTGAATCTTTGATGCTCCTCATCTTCTGTATCTTTGATGCTCCTCTCATTTCCTGTATCTTTGATGCTCCTCTCATCTCCTGTATTTGAATCTCTGATGTCCCTCTCATCTTCTGTATCTCAGAATCTTTGATGCCCCTTTCATCTTCTGTATCTCTGTATCTTCAATACCCCTCTCATCTTCTGTATCTCTGTATCTTTGATGCCCCTCTCATCTTCTGTATCTTTGATGCTCCTCTCATCTTCTCTATCTCTGTATCTTTGATGCCCCTCTCATCTTCTCTATCTCTATCTTTGATGCCCCTCTCATCTTCTCTATCTCTGTATCTTTGATGCCCCTCTCATCTTCTCTATCTCTGTATCTTTGATGCTCCTCTCATCTTCTGTATCTCTGTATCTTTGATGCCCATCTCATCTCCTCTGTCAGAATCTTAGATGCTCCTCTCATCTTCTGTATCTCAGAATATTTGATGCTCCTCTCATCTTTTCCATTTCTGAATCTCTGATGTCCCTCTCATCCTCTGTATCTCTGTATCTCTGATGCTCCTCTCATCTTCTGTATCTCTGAATCTTTGATGTATGTGTGTTGCTACAGGAGCGTCTCCCCTGCAGGACCCAGTAAGCCTCAGACCCCACAGAGCTCTGTCGACGCTGCTGCAGCAAGTCCAGCAGCCGAGGACCTGTTTGAGGACTTTTGACCCTTCACTTCTAGAGGACACTGTACAGATTAGAATAATTACACCACTCATGTATATTTAGTAAAACATAAAAAAATATTTTTTTTACAACAAGAAAAATAAATCTTTGAAAACTAAGTGTGTCCAGTGTGTTAGAGTTGGTGAGATGATGATGATGATGGTGAGACTTCAGACTGTAACACAGGACTCCTCTTCTCACCCCTCCCTTTGAACTACGGTGGCCTTCACATACCAGAAACCATCTCATCATCATCATCATCAAGTTCCCACAGATACAGATGTTTTCCAAAACTTAACTGAACTCTGTTAGCGCTGCTTCACAAACTCTTTATATTCTCACACTCTGCCGTTTCCTCCTCCTTCTTCTTCTTCTTCGTTGGTTTCCGCATGAGATCATGAGAGAGGTTTCTCAGGTTTCCTCCCATGTTTCCCCTGATGGAGGCAGCAGTGGATCAACAACTCCTGTGTGCTGTGATGTGAAATCATCACAGACATTACATAGTTTTCAAAATGAAGACTTTTATTTTCAATTTTTCATATGTACAGGACTAAAAAAATCGAAATACAGTTTCTCTTCTATCCTCAGTAAAGTTTAAATAAGACAATTTTAAAAAACTAGGTAAAGACGGACAATAGACAGTAGTGCAAAAAAAAAAAATCAGCAACAGGATGTGTAATGGTTAGCAGGAGTTATCACAGTAACTTATTGAGTACGTAGGCAAGTAAAGTACAGGTGCAAAAGATAAACAGAGTGCAAAAGTACAAAGACAGTCAGTAGTAGTAGTAGTAGTAATGGTGGTAGTCATCCCAGGTGTTGAGTGCAAGAAAATCCAAGTCCAACCAATTGCCTTAAGAGGTCACATGACTAAATCCAGTCCATCTAACAGGGTGTCTGCACATCATTAAAATGTCTTCAATTCATGAAAAATGACTCGAGGACAGGACTATTGTAATGTTATATTTTTCTTCGAGAAGGAGAAGTAGAGAGTTGCTGATATGAATGGTTATCTGCATGAATATCTGAATGAGTCTCATGGAATGACACACATGCTATGCTTGGGTTGTAATACAGCGGGAATCAGCCCCAAATATAGCCTCTATTTATATCGTTTTCAGTCTTAGATTTAATTCAAGATGGCATTAAAAAGGGTCTTAAAAAGTCTTAAATTTGTCTTGCTGAAACCTGCAGATACACCTGTTCTGAGAAGGTCTCATTCTGGTCTTCATCAGCATCGTGAAGACCAGGGAGCTCACCTGACAGATCAGGGATAAAGTGGTGGGGAAGTTTAAAGCAAGGTTAGGTTATAAATAAAACTTGGAGCACTATTCGTTCCATCATTCAACAATGGAAGGAGGGTTAGTAACTTCAGGCTTTACACTCTTAGAAATAAGGGTTCCTAAAAGGGTCCTTCTACAAGGGCTGAGGTTCTACCTGGAACCATTTACTTCTGAAAAACCCTTTCCCGATGAAAGGGTTTTTCAAGGGTTCTTGGTAACACTAATGGTTCCAGTAAGAACCATTTTGATCCAGAGAACCCTTTAAGACCCCTTTCCTGAATAAAGGGTTTTAAAAGGGTTCTTGGTGGAACCCTCCAAAAGGGTTCCAGGTGGAACCTCTATAAAAAGGTTCTACCTGCATCCAAAAAGGGTTCTCCTATGAGGACAAGCCAAAGAACCTTATATGGTTCTACTTAGCACTTTTGTATCTAAGAGTGTGGATGTGCAAAGCTGGTAGATACAAATCATCACAGACTTTGTATTTCTACAGAGTATGGACTTCAAAATGATGCATTCTTTTGTTTCGGTCTATTACATCATGTCTAATTGTGTAAAAGTTTCCGGGGGGGGGGGGGGGGGAGAGACTTCTACACGACACTGTAAGTAACATTTGGAAAATGTTGTCTAACACAGATAAATCAACTGTGAGCTACAGGGCCCCCCCAGGTCTATGTCGCCTGGAGCCCCCACTGAAGTCCCTCAGTTTGCCCCTGCTCATGTGAGTGCTCCAAATGAGGTAAACACACACACACACACACACACACACACACACACACACACACACACACACACACACACACACACACACACACACACACACACACACACACACACACACACACACACACACACACACACTGTCTGTCTCTCTCTCTCTCTCTCAGGGCTTCCCCCACTCTCACTTCTTCCAATTGCACCTCTCTCTCTCTTCCTCTCTTTTTTCACCCATTCACTCCGTCACTCTCAGCCTTGTAAGCACCGCCCCTGCTGCTCGGGTGGGAGGTGTACAGATATGTGCGGAGCCTCCTCTCCTCATTACATGTGCATCTGCGCTGGTGTGAAGTGCTTTTGGTTTTGAACTTGTGAGCTGCTGACACTGACCTGAGGGATAAACCAGGTCAACTGGATGGTTCAGACGTTTCTTGTAGGACCTCTAAGGTAAGATGATGAATCTCTCTCAGCTCTCACTTATGACAACTCTATCATCTTCATCATCTCTAGTGTCACTCTGCATCCTCTCGTCATGCTTTCACTTTGTTTATGTGTCTTTGTGTAAGTATTTTACCAGTGTTTATTTTGCGTGCAGGGACGTCTCAAGAAACTTTGGGGCCCCCAGTCAAAACAAGGGGCTCCTACAGAGAAAGTAATAATGAATGAATAACAAGATTTTTATTTATATTGCACTTTTAACTTCCACATAGTTAACTTACTGAAAGGTCAGAGTTTGATCCCATGCTGCTCAGTGGTACATTCTTAGAAATAAGGGTTCCAAAAGTGTTCCTTCTACAAGGGCTGAGGTTCTACCTGGAACCATTTGCTTCTGAAAAACCCTTTTCCTGAAGACAGGGTTTTTCAAGGGTTCTTGGTAACACTAATGGTTCCAGTAAGAACCATTTTGATCCAGAGAACCCTTTAAAACCTCTTTCCTGAATAAAGGGTTTAAAAAGGGTTCTTGGTGGAACCTTTATAAAAAGGTTCTACCTGGAGCCGAAAAGGGTTCTCCTATGAGGACAAGCCGAAGAACCTAATATGGTTCTACTTAGCACTTTTATTTGTAAGAGTGTAGAGCGAGTTGTCTTTCAATTTGAAGGTTGTGGGTTAGATTCCCAGCTCCGCTAGTCTACAAAAAGGTGTATGAAAGTGGGAGTGAATGGTCATGGTACACTCTTAGAAATTAAAGTGCTAAGTAGAACCATATTAGGTTCTTGGGCTTGTCCTCATCAGAGAACCCTTTTTGGTTCCAGGTAGAAATTTTTTTCTCAAAAAGATTCCACCTGGAACCCTCAGTGTCACCAAGAACCCTTTAAAAACCCTTTATTCAGGAAAGGGGTTTTAAAGGGTTCTCTGGATCAAAAATGGTTCTTACTGGAACCATTAGTGTTACCAAGATCCCTTGACTGAAGAAAGGGTTTTTCAGAAGCAAATGGTTCCAGGTAGAACCTCAGCCCTTGTAGAAGAACCCTTTTGGAACCCTTATTTCTAAGAATGTGGTTATCTCCAGTCTTTACGGAAGAGGAAGCTGAGAGTGATGTGTCCGAGATGAAAGAGGATAATTATGACGTTAGTGGACTGAAACGCAGCATGTTGCAGTACAGAAGCCTTCTGCTCTATTAGTTATAGTAAAGTCACAGACTTTAGGCGTCATAAACGATCTTCTCTCCACACTAGTGTTCAAAGATTCATCTCCAGAAAGAATCTCTACGTCTACTTCACTACATTTCAGAACTTGCATATTTTTCGACACATGCATATGGTTATTATTACAATATTTAACCCAACATCAACAGGCCAAACAATGACATCATTAAATATTCCTAACGACAATACTGAAAAGTAAAAACTCATGTATTTATTTCACCGTCCAGCCGCAGTATTGTCATCGCCCACTAGGGGGCCACGGCCCACATTTGGTTCATAGAGGTACATAGGATATGGAACATATTGAATTTGTTTTCTTTTTCCAGTGATTTTGGTGGTTTTGGCACCAAACGGCAGGTAATGTCGTGTGTGCACGTTTCTTGTGAAATGAGGTGATGGACTGATTCTTCTGTTCTTGCAGCTCGCGTCGAGATGATTCCTCACGTCCTCGCACACCTGCTGTGTCTCGCGTGTCTGTGCTCCGCTCGTCCTCAACCAGGTGAGTCATCTGCTGCAGGAAACTGGAAACATTTGGAAAGACTGAAATTTCAAACTTCATCAGAGCTTGCATCATAACACAGGTGCCAGATCGCTGGTCCAACACTTCTGACTAACTCTCCAGCGCAGCTCGCATTCACGCTGTATGTTTTTCCAGTAATTAGCCTCATGCTAAACATAGTTTCTTGCATCTGTTGTGGAAGCCAGAGTTATATTCCTAATGACATGCAGATTTTGTGGATTAGGTGATTGGACACTCTGAAATGTGACAATGGGTGGTTGTTTGTCTCTACGCTCTTAGTGCTAAGTAGAACCATATACGGTTCTTCGGCTTGTCCTTTTTCCACCCACCTGGAACCCTTTTGGAGGGTTCCACCAAGAACCCTTGAATAACCCTTTCTTCGGGAAAGGGTTTTTCCGAAGCCAATGGTTCCAGGTTGAACCTCAGCCCTTGTAGAAGGACAATTTTGGGGGTGTTTCAAGAGACTTTAGGGGCCCCAGGGTCATTGAGGCTTTAGGAGATTTCCAACAGTTTCCTGTGCATAGCCAATCATAAAATTCTAGGCGGTTCTCATATACTTGGCATTTGTGTAATTTTCCATAATGAGCTATTCTCTGGGGTCCCCTCTAGGCTCAGGGCCCCAGGCCCTTGCTGGGAGTGCTCATGCATTTTCACCTCTACAAATGTACAATAAAGAAGAAAATGGCTGTTAAGATTATAGATATATTTACACGAGCACCTGTGGCTGTATCTCATCATTAGACAGGAACGTTAGTGAAGCTTTAGTGAACCAGAGAAGGTCAGTTGATCCACTGCTGCCTCCATCTGGAAGTTGCTTGAAAAAGTTGTTTGAAATCGCTTTTTTTTTAGATTTACCTCAATGACACAAAGTGACCACACGAGGCAGCAGTAGACAAGCAGAGTTAAAAAAAGCTTTATCTGTGGACTTTGGTTCGAAGGCAACGGTATCCAAAAACCGGATGTCCGCGAAAAGTTCTATTCTTGGCTCCACAGTGCAGCACAGAGTTCTACACAGACTTCCAGCCTCAGAGGATTAATCTGTCCAGTGGATACATGTTATATATGACGGCAATGTGCCTGCTAGATCCTGCAAATGAGCACTTTTCCAAATGCTAACTGCTGTTAGCTCCCAGTAGCCTCTGTAGCTGATGTCATTTCCTGTCCCTTTTGAGTTTTTTTTAAGGTGGACCTTTAAGGTGGACCTAAAGAGATACTACTAAACCGAGCGTTCTGAACAGGGCTGTTTTGGCAGGGTGATTGAACTGCTGTGGTGCTTCATCCTTATGGTATTTTGACCAAAGCATGTCACAGACATGTTCATTAGGACACCAGGGAACTAGGTTAACTTTGAGCCTTTGATTGATTAAGGTATGGCTAATGTTAGCATCGTTTATTAGTTATAAATCCATCTGGAATGACTGCAAAGATGAAGGATACCTCATTAGGACCATCCCTACTCAATATACTGTCATGTTTTTTTTCCATGAAGTGAAACAGATTTGTCCTGTTTTCTAGCACCACCACACTCCGTGAAGATGAAGGAGAACCCTCCTGCAGTCGGTTCTCTGGCAGGCCGGGTGGTGATGCCGTGTCACTTTTCCATGACGGAAGTTTCTCCCAGCAGCGTGACCCACGGTCCCTCGCTGAGCACCCACGGCCCTGCAGCCGCAGCTCTCCTCAGCCCCGAGCACCAGCTGAGGATCAAGTGGACCAAGCTGGAGGGAGAGGGCGAGAAGGTGGTGCTGGTGGCCCAGGCAGGAGTGGTCAAAGTGGGTCAGGGGTACAGGAGCAGGGTGTCGGTGCCCAGCCACCCGCTGTCTGTGGGCGACGCTTCTCTGATGATAGTGAGGGTCAGGGCCAGCGACGCAGGACTGTACCGATGTGAGGTGATGCACGGGATGGAGGACACTCAGGACACTGTTCGCCTCAATGTCACCGGTGAGTTCTACACACACTAACACACACACACAAAACTGTGTTTTATAGGCAGAAACTGAATATGCTGCACATAAGTATGTTTGTATAATAATTACACTACCGTAAAAGTTTGGGGTCACTTAGAAACGTCCTTATTTTTGAAGGAAAAGCACTTTTTTTGTCAATGAATATAACATTAAATGAATCAGAAATACACTCTATACATTATTAATGTGGTAAACGACTATTCTAGCTGCAAACGTCTGGTTTTTAATGGAATATATACATAGGTGTATAGAGGTATTGTATGTATTTCCAGTGTTCTAATGGTACATTGTGTTTGCTTAATGCGTTACAAGGCTATTGGATGATTAGAAAACCCTTGTGCAATGATGTTAGCGCAGCTGAAAACAGTTTTGCTAGTTCTTTGACGAAAGGGCAAAATTATTATTTGGAATAAAAATCATTATTTCTCATCTTGTTAATATCTTGACTATATTTTCTATTCAATTTGCTACTCTTTTGATGAATAAAAGTGTGACTTTTAATGGAAAACACACAAAAAAATTGTATAGGTGAGCCCAAACTTTTGACCAGTAGTGTATGTGTACAATCATTTAGCTTTTTTTAGACCAAAAAACAAACAAAAAAAAACCAAGTTAAATCAGAAAACATAACAAACTTTCACAATATATGTGTATAATCTCGTGCTGGGGCCCCTTAACGGCGTCGACGTTAACGCACGGCGCGTTTCCATGACGACTGACCGGAAATAGACACGCGTGACGTCCTGTTTTACGTGACTCAGGATTGTTAAAATGAGTCTCTGAAGTAACGCTAAACTTTAAAAAACAGAGGCACACATACCCAGTACACAGGTACGCTAAACAGACCGCTCCAGTTCAACTGTAAGCGCGCTAACCGGCGCTAAAAGGAGCTAATGCGGCTAACGGAGCTAACTGGTAAACGGTGTCTGGACTCCGGTGTCGCGGCACGTAAACATGACGTTAACGTTAGCTTCTTTTAGACTACAAAAAAACCCCCAAAAAACTTTGGTTAAATCAGAAGAACTTTCACAATACATGTGTATAATCTCGTGCTGGGGTGCGTTAACGGCGTCAACGTTAACGCACGGCACGTTTCCATGACGACTGACCGGAAATAGACGCGGGTGACGTCATGTTTTACGTGACTCCCGATTGTTAAAATGAGCCTCTAAAGTAACGCTAAACTTTAAAAGCAGAGGCACACATAGACCGCTCCAGTACCACTGTGCGCTAACCGGCGCTAAAAGGAGCTAATGCGGCTAACGGAGCTAACTGGTAAACGTTTAGTGCCTGGACTCCGACGTCGCGGCACGTAAACATGACGTAAAAACATGGCGTTAACGTGCGTTAACCTAGTGCCCAGTACTAGTATAATCACTTAGAATACACCTACTAAAGGCATGGGCCTTACTTTACGAAGACCGCCATCTTTGGCTGCCACGTTTCTACAGTATGTTTCACGTGAGTGGGGGAGCGCTTGGTTTGTTGTACGTTGTGTATCATGAGCTGTAATTCCAACCACTCCTTGCCTGCACCGCCGCTACCCAACAGACCACAAAAGTGGCCGCATTCATTATTTTCTCAATTATTACTTTATGAGCATTCATAAAATAAGGCGCTCATTTGTTTATATTTAAAAGTTACGCACCAGAGCTTTAACCAGCTCCTCACAAATGAGGGTCTGCCTCATTAGAAAGAGAAATTTTTTTTAGGTTTTTGGTCTCAGTGAGGACGACTCGCCCCCGACGAGGTCAATGTTTATACCAGAAAAATGACCTAAAGAGGTAACACAAATGTACACGTGCACACGCTGTTAACTTTAACTGGTCACATTAACAGTCGCCGTGCACTGACTGAATCCAGATGCTGGCAGAGTTTGAGAGGACAAGGACTCCATCCTTAATATTAATTCAAGCGTGTGTGCACGGATCGTTTGGTTTAAAACTGCCAGCTCATTGTCAGATTTACAGTTTCAAAACCATCCCTTAATGATGACAACGCTTATTTACACATGATGGGAATTGGACGGAACATTTACAATGGTGACAACATCCCATTAAACCCATTAAAACTTATTGTCCTTGACTCACTGGATTAAATCCACTCACGGATAATCCGGAGCATTATAGAGAAACACACACTGCTCAGCTGTGTCAGATTTCAGCCTCAGACGACACTGTTGTTTTGTGTCATTAGCTCCTTTATTTTTCAGTTGCATAGGGGGGATTATTTTTGATTATTTCTGTCCTGGCAGAGCACTATAGGAAGATGTGAATAGACGACTGAACCGAGCAGTTCAACGGAGATCTGTGTGTCCGTCATAGGGAGCGTCTTTGTGAGGAGGTGCGCAACAAAGCTCTCTATTCACTATTAATGTGGAATCTGTGTAAATGTCTGAGAAAGAGGCTCGACAGATAAACGTCCTCGGAAGACTGGGGTGTTTCCACTGGATGAACTGTGAGGACAGGACCCCAGGAGTGGGGTCTACAAATCACAGCTCATGGTCCAGTGTAAGGGACCAGAAGGTTACCAGTCACCAGTCATGGTACTCTACCACCTTTGTTTTTTACTATCACTGTCGCTATTGACATGTTTTCACCGGCCTCGCCTCAGCACGGCAGGGTTAAGTTGTGTTTCCACTCGCATACACTCTTAGAAATAAAAGTGCTAAGTAGAACCATATAAGGTTCTTCGGCTTGTCCTCATAGGAGAACCCTTTTTGGCTCCAGGTAGAACATTTTCATAAAGGGGCCCACGGTTGGTGTAGTGGTTAGCAGCAAGAAGACCCTTGTTCCTGGGTTCAAACCAACCCAGGAACCCGGTTAGAACAAGGGCCTTTCTCCAAGGAGTTTGCATGTTCTCCCGGAAAAACTTTCCAGAAGAAAGTGTTTTTCAAGGGTTCTTGGTAACACTAATGGTTCCAGTAAGAACCATTTTGATCCAGAGAACCCTTTAAAACCCCTTTCCCGAATAAAGAGCTTTAAAAGGGTTCTTGGTGGAACATTTAGAAAAAAGGTTCTACCTGGAGCCAAAAAGCACTTTTATTTGCCTGTTAGCCTGTTCTTCTTAGACCCCAATAGATCCCCAAATGTATTACCACACTTGTAGAACCATATAAGGTTCTTCGGCTTGTCCTCATCGGAGAACCCTTTTTGGCTCCAGGAAGAACGTTTTTTTTTTTTTTTAATAAAGGTTCCACCTGGAACCCTTTTGGAGGATTCCACCAAGAACCCTTTTAAAAACCTTTGCTCCAGAAAGGGGTTTTCAAGGGTTCTCTGGATCAAAATGGTTCTTACTGGAACCATTAGTGTTACCAAGAACCCTTGAAAAACCATTTCTTCTGGAAAGGACGCAAATTCAAGTTCCAGGTAGAATCTCAGCCCTTGTAGAAGGGCCCTTTTGGAACCCTTATTTCTAAGAATGTACTACCTGGTACCTGGTACTTTTTTTTAAGTACCTGCTCTCGGACAACGCTCTGGCAATGAACCACTGCAGATACATTATATAGTGTCTATAGACCCTAGAATACATATCTTTAAAGTGGCACCACTGATAACAGTATTAGTCTGGTTCCCTATTTAAACCCCTTTTAAACAACCAAAGCCTCGTTTACACTTGTGCAAAGTACCACTGTTATCGTCGATGGAGAACATGCTTCAATACGCTCCAAACTGCGAGGCAGCGTACAAAGAAAGTAGTTTTGCGTAAACAGGAAGTCAACATGATAACGTCTGCCAATTGGTGCCAATGTACACAGTGACTGAATCACATCGTTACCCAAACACTTGTCACTTTCTCATATTTATACACAATTTGAACACGCTGCTTCTTCTGCTTGTGTCCAGGTGTCGTTTTCCACTACAGATCGAGCAACAGCCGCTACGCTCTGGATTTCCCTGCCGCCGCGGACGCGTGTCACCGGGCGGGCGCCGCCATCGCCTCACCGGAACAACTGACCGCTGCTTTTGAGGATGGCCTCGACCAGTGTGACGCTGGCTGGCTCTCTGACCTGACTGTCAGGTATACATACATTTATACCATATTCAGACATTTAGCCGTCTGCTCCCTAAACGGAGAAGCCAACAGAAGAAGAAGAAGACGTATCTGTGTCTTATTTGGGTCTCTTACACTCTTAGAAATAAGGGTTCCAAAAGGGTTTTTCTACAAGGGCTGAGGTTCTACCTGGAACCATTTGCTTCTGAAAAACCTTTTCCTGACGAAAGGGTTCTTTCAAGGGTTCTTGGTAACCCTAATGGTTCCAGTAAGAACAATTTTGATCCAGAGAACCCTTTAAAACCCCTTTCCCCTGAGTGCTTTTCTTCACATAGTAAATACTAGGCTATATTTATCTCACACACACACACACACACACACACAGTTGGAGTTAGACTTAGCAGTGATTACATTTCAAAGTCATCAGTCACTTTTTTACTGGGTTTAATTGACTGCGTGACATTTCCAGATCACTTAAATCCCTCTCCTGCCTGCGTTACCTTTGTCCAAACTTCAGGAATGAGGCTTGAGGAATGAGGATATTTATATAATCACCACTTTATCATTACCACACAGTTCATTCCTGCTCTGGTCTGCAGCAGATTGGTAATAATGTGGACAATTCTTACTTAAACAAATGAGTTTTGCTTTCCCATAATGAATTTTGGATTCCACTTTTATTTCTTCTATCGTGACAGACACTCTTTTCTAGAATAGTGTTAGATGTTCGTTGAAAATACCATCACTCGGTCTCAGATCTGGACAGAAAGTGAAATGTTGTGTGTGCTCCCTTTCTCTCCGTCTGCAGATATCCAATCACCGTGCCCCGTCCTGGCTGTGCCGGTGACCTGATGGGCCGTCCGGGTGTGAGAACGTACGGCGCCCGACCCCCGACGGAGAAATACGACGTGTACTGCTTTGTAGACAAACTTACAGGTAAATACAGATGTACAAGTACATATGTTGAACAAAAGACTCCCGGGAACAGCTGTAATAAATCAAGCAATACAATGCGAGACCACCCTTGTACGGTATTATATTTATTAACTAAGTTGTTAACAATATAAATCTTCAAATACATGAGACGAAAAGGGCAATAGTGATTTCTTGCTTGCCAAATAGTGAATCTGTACCATAAAAGTGGATGGAATCCAAGCAGGAAGTAACAGTTCATTGAATGGCCACCAGGGTGCGGTATTACTGGTTGTGAAAAGAACTCCATTCTATAGGAAAATTAGCTTCAACAAAAAGATGTTTTTGTTAAAAATGGGAATCACATAAGTTGCACCAATTTCTAAATATTGACGTATCCCATAGAAAAATGCACATTTGTACCTTTCTTCTTCGCATTGGTTCCAACCATTTACTCCAAACTTTACAATGTTTTTTTTGTTTTATTAAGCATGAACATTTAGAAAATGTGATTTTCACACCGCTAACTGGGCGGAAACATGGATGTAGAGAGTATTAATTGGCCCTAATATAAGATCTTTATACGGTCAAGAATTCACTGTCAAACTCTTTAACTACATATATATATTTTTTATAATTATATAATTTTATAATTAGCATGCTACTACTTTGCGGCTAACTTGACGAACCAGTTTCCAAATGTAAACTAGCGAGGCTACGATTAGCATTAGCGTAGGGCTAACATAATCCAAACACGGTGCAACCTCATAATGCCAGTGGTGTGGCCGAGAGTCACAACAGCTAGCTGCGCTAATGCTAATCGAAAATGAAAACATTTGCGTTGTGAGGTTGCACAGTGTTTGTATTATGTTAGCCTTAAGGCTACATTCAGCTCCCACTATAGGAATACATACTTCCTACGGACACTGCACTAGTATATATAAAACTCACCAGAAATCTTTAAAAAAGTACTCTAAACATGTGACTGTGTTTGTGTGTCTGTGTAAAGGCGAGGTCTTCTACCCTCCATCCATCAGCGATAAGGTCACCTTCCAGGAGGCAAAAGACGAGTGCGAGAAGCACGATTCCGTGCTGGCGTCGCCAGGTCAGCTGTTTGCAGCTTGGAGGGCAGGGCTGAACCGATGCGACTACGGCTGGCTGTCCGACGGCAGCGTCCGCTACCCCATCACTTTCCCCAAGCCTCAGTGCGGAGGAGGACAGCTCGGCGTTCGTACACTTTACAAGTACGAGAACCTGACCGGTTTCCCGGAGCCCACGCAGAAGCACGGAGCGTTCTGCTTCAAAGGTGAGGCTGAAAACACGCGCGGCAGCAACTCTGCATTTACCTGAAACCTATACACCGATCCACACCTGTGATTAGTGGGCGTTAAAGGTCCCAAGTGTAAGAATTAGTGACATCTATTGGAGAGACTGCAGACTGCAGAGTCAGCATAGCTAGCAACTAATACAGTGCTCAACCACTAGCTAATGACACAAATTTGTTTTCAGAACATATCAGATTATCGTTAAATCTCACTTCCTTCTGTTATGCTTCACTGCAGCTGAAACAAAACTGCACTTTTTGCTGTAAACTCTGTAATCTCAGTTTTGGACCCTGGGCAGTGTGAGAAATCCCATATTTTTTCCTGAGGGGACGACTTACAGCAGTGTTTCATCGTCCTTTTGGCTCGTGTCCCCCTAAAAGTGAAGCAATGGCTCTCATGAAGCTAAGGAACGACAAGTCTGAGGGACAACATTTTCTGTCCTTTCCTGTCCTGCTTTTATTAATATGCAGAATCTATCATGGACAGATATTTTTAAAGATACTTTTTTTCCAGCTGGACGTATTCAGACTGTTATTATTGGCACAAAGCTAAGTTACTCTAGGAAAGTCTAGGTCTATGCACTCTTAGAAAGAAGGGTTCCAAAAGGGTCCTTCTACAAGGGCTGAGGTTCTACCTGGAACCATTTGCTTCTGAAAAACCCTTTCCCCGTAGAAAGGGTTTTTCAAGGGTTCTTGGTAACACTAATGGTTCCAGTAAGAACCATTTTGATCCAGAGAACCCTTTAAAACCCCTTTCCTGAATAAAGGGCTTTAAAAGGGTTCACCCTCCAAGAGGATTCCCGGTGGAACCTTTATAAAAAGGTTCTACCTGGAGCCAAAAAGGGTTCTCCTATGAGGACAAGCTGAAGAAGGAATTTCTAAGAGTGTACACTCCTAGAAATAAAAGTGCTAAGTAGAACCATATAAGGTTATTTGGCTTGTCCTCATAGGAGAACCCATTTTGGCTCCAGGTAGAACTTTTTTTATTTTTTATAAAGGGTCCACCTGGAACCCTCTTAAAACCCTTTATTCAGGAAAGGGGTTTTAAAGGGTTCTCTAGTTCAAAATGGTTCTTACTGGAACCATTTGTGTTACCAAGAACCCTTGAATAACCCTTTCAGAATTGAATTTCCCCTTGCGGGACTTAAAGGGTTCTTAATCTTAATCTTAATCTTCTGGAAAGTTTTTTTTTTTTGTAGAAGCAAATGGTTCCAGGTAGAACCTCAGCCCTTGTAGAAGGACCCTTTTGGAACCCTTATTTCTAAAATGTACACTCCTAGATCTAAGATGTACACTCCTAGAAATAAAAGTGCTTGTCCTCATAGGAGAACCCTTTTTAGCTCCAGGTAGAACCTTTTATAAAGCTTTCCACCATTCACACGCTACCATCATAGCACGTTACATGAAGTACAAAGTTCACGGTGACCTGCACAACAGGCTCCGTGTCATAATTAAGAGTAAACCGGTTCCACCTAAGGACAGCCATAGATACGGCGAGTCATGAGCCCGGAGAGTAGACCCGTGCAGAACCCGCAGGAGGGATTATAGATCTTGTCTGGCTCGGGGAACGCCTCGGAGTCTCCCAGGAGCTGCTGGAAGGTGTGTCAGGGTCGACTGACGTCTGCTGCTCTGAATGCATACTGTACATGGATTTATGGTCTAAAAACACAGATAACAAAAGCAAAGAAAGCATGTGTGTGTGACACATATAAAAACAGTAATAAAAATACATGTTATATGAGAGGAAATGCAAAGCTATAAACATAGAGGAGGGGCCTGCAGGATCATCATGTTAAAGCACATGTTTTAACGGAGTTTCTGAACTGCTTCAGAATAAAAGCAGCAGTATGAATGTAGGCTAAACGCTGCTTTTGACTGGTTTTCCTCCGAAAAGTTCAAATCTCTGACACATACATGACGAGTGAAGTCACCACCGCTGGCAGCATCAGCTGTGTGACGCACACACACACACACACACACACAGAGAGAGTGAGGTGCTAACACAGAGGGATGAGAAAGTGCAGACATTGTTTTAAAGCAAACAAGAACAGAAGAAGAAACTCCCACTGCCCTGTTTATGGTGTGGCACTTTTTTTTGTGTGTGTGTGTGTGTTTTTTTGTTTTTTTTATGAGGGGAAAAACCCACTCTCGCACTCTCACACAGATACTGCAGAAAACGGGACAGGTCCCTAATGCATCACAGCTGGAGTCTGCCCAAACGTACACACACACGCAGACACACACACGCAGACACACACACAGGGTGGGAAAGAAGTGGATTGCAGACATTGTTCTGCTCTAAGTAATAGTTCAGATTTTTGAATATGTACTCATTCATAGTCTGGGCCATAGCTGGGCCGTGCGCACCCCCACTGTGCCACCGTCACATCAATACAAACATGTCTGCTAGCAAAGAAAACTTTCAGATTTCAGCCACTTAAAGGACTCGTATTATACCCTATTTCTCAGGGTTAGGGTTTCAATCACCCTGCCAAAACAGCCCCGTTAAAGAACGCTCCGTTTTTTGAGCACCTGTCTCTTTAAATGCAAATGAGACACAGGGAAACGACGTCAGCGTCACCCGAGGCTAACGGTAGCTAACGGCAGCTAGCATTTTGGAAAAGCCATCGTTTGCCGACTCTAGCCCGTCATATATAATCCACCGGACACGTAAATCCTCTGAGGCTGGACGTTTGTGTAGAACTCTGTGCTGCACTGTTGCAGCTTAGAATAGAACACTTCGCGTCAGCTTACCTGCGGAAGCTAACATCGCGGGTTTTATGTCCTGTATTTAGACTGAGGCGCACCACTAAAAGATGACAGAGTTACTTTGCCTATACTCATACTCTGACCTCCAGACTCCCAAATATAATAATATTAAAATGATTAAAAAGTTGATTTTGCGTCATATGTCCCCTTTAAGAAAAGGCTAATCCAATAAAATCGACACTGTTGAAAATGTCATTCGAAAACGACCAATCAGAAGAAGAGCGCAGTTTTCTTCGGTTTCCATCGTCAGACTGTTAAAAGTTGAAAGGTTTGGTCGATTGTTGACACGTCACTCGTGTTATTTCGTTCTTGTTGATTCTGACAGAGGTGGAAAAAGTACTAAAATATTGTACTCAAGTAAAAGTACCAATACTTTGATGAAATATTACTCAAGTAGAAGTAAACGTAGTTCATTTGAAATGTACTTTAAGTAAAAGTTAGGTCTTCATTGTGCTGAATTTTTATTTTTACTCAGTAACGGATAGGATTTATAAAGTAACTAAGTACAATACTTAAGTACTCAAGTAAAATACAAACTCCTGATTTCAAATTGTACTTAAAAATATATATATTCAATACAGTAACTTGAATAAATGTAGTTCGTTACTTTCCTCCTCTGGATTCTGAGGATTCTGATTGGCTTGAGTGAATGGCTTTATCCTTCTCCCTACACTGCCCCCTATAGGTTTGGAGGCCCTCAACAGCGTATTTATGCGGCTTGAAAACGAGCGATGTTGTGTGCACGATGTTATTTTTTTTTGGGGGGGACTCGATGATTAGTCAGTTCCTCCAAATCGCACTTGAGTCAATGTTCTTAGCTACGTTTCCAAAAAAACAGCAGAGAGGAAAAAAACGTACCACTCGCTCGGTCAATTACGTTCCCGTTTATTTAAGCATTATGTCGGTGACGTTCAAAGCCTGGAGACACAACACGAGCGCTCGGGTCCCACACAAAGCAGCGCATTGTGTCCGTGATTGGAGTCTTGTCTTCTCTCATATGGTATATATTCAACATAATGAGATAGAAATCTGTGCTCGCCATCGACGGAGCATTCGGGCCAAAAAAGCCTCACGGTCGTGTTCATGTTTAAAAGTGGAGGATTCTGGGGTTTTTTTTAAGCGGGAGAAACGTGTTTCTTATCGCAGTTTGCATCGCGTTCGGTTGTGACACCGGTTCCGTCTGTCCTTTACTTAGCGAGTCATAACAATACCTGATCCACTGCACAAACATGTTTTCTTGGATATAGACGTTTTTTTCCTCCAAAGAGCCAGACTCCTTGCTTTTGAATGTTTTAGCTCACTCTTGACAAATGAGGTTATAATTTACTGACTGCTGCGGGTCATTCTCCAAACATACCCGCTTGATTTCTCTGCCCATTTAAGCACTGGTTATTATTAACACGAAATGTCTCTGTAGCTTTTGGCACAAACTACTTGGAAAAAAAAAAAAATGGTGTGGCGTGGCTTTCATACCCAGTCAGACATCAGAAATGTGATTTTTTTACTCTTATAAATGATGTGATATAGATAGATATTTGAGACAACACACAGAGCTGAAATAGAAGGTGACCGTATGTGAACTGGAGCAGAACTTGGACAGACAAGTATGGCTATTGAGAAACTCATAGGTCTTTAGACTGACAGCATTCTTCAGAATAACCACCAGGAGGCACTACAGTGCTCTTTTAACTACAGGTGTAACATTACAAGACCTGTAGCTTGTCAATCATACGACGTCCAGGGACAAAGACTGCAAATTAGCTGACGCTAGGCGTCTTACATGCATCACATTTTCCCATTTTCTGTAGAAACGTTGTATGTATCGTCCCTGTTCAAGAAACATAAACTAAATTAAATAAAAAATGGTCACTTTGACTCAAAGGGGACAGTTGTTTACAAGATGGATGTCATGCTGTATTGAGGAAGACCTGACATTAGTGGTTGATCATAGTACAGTCAGTGGAGGTCCATGGTTAAAAAGAAACTGGGAAATCTCAGTTCTATAGGGTGTGGAATCCCGTTTTCAGTCTGAATTAGTCCAAACGATTGCAAAGTAAAGCTTCTGTAAGCTATATTGGCTTTTGTTCTTGTCTTTGAAGGTCAAGTCTTGTAGCTCTGTGTTGCTCTGAAGGTCCAGCGATTTTGTTAAGGTCACTAAACCTGACCTCCAGTAACATGATCATCCATGCACTCTTAGAAATAAGGGTTCCAAAAGGGTCCTTCTACAAGGGCTGAGGTTCTACCTGGAACCATTTGCTTCTGAAAAACCTTTTCCCCGAAGAAAGGGTTTTTCAAGGGTTCTTGGTAACACTAATGGTTCCAGTAAGAACCATTTTGATCCCTCAATAAAGGGTTTTAAAAGGGTTCCAGGTGGAACCTTTATAAAAAAGGGTCTACCTGAAGCCAAAAAGGGTTCTCCTATGAGGACAAGCCGAAGAACCTTATATGGTTCTACTTTTATAGCGCTTTTATTTCTAAGAGTGTGGAAGGAAGCACCTTTGTAGTAAGACATTCTATAGCATGGTTCCAGTACGTGAATGAAATGTTTAAATCCAGGGTTTATCACTTTAGTGCGAGTTGAAGTTTGAGGAAGTTTTGCTCCAGATGAGGACAGAAGGGTTGTCTCTGTTAGCAGAGTTGTTGTCGTAGCTACGTCCTTACGATGCGTGTGCAGACATCCTGTGCGCGAAATATCTCCACACCGGTGATTTCAGAGAAGCAGGAGGGGAGTCGAGTTTGCTCGATGTGTCGCCCAATAGTTGCCATGGTTACTATTAGTTAGCAGCAGCTTCAGGTCATCTAACATGTAGTCGTGCTACAATGGCTACAACCACTGTTATAACACTGTTATATGGGCAACTAATAACCTGTCACCAAGGTAGCACTGTAGAGGCAATGGACTGACGAAAATGATCAATCATCAACGTCTTTTTTCTGCTTCCTCACTTACAGCCGCCCTACCAGAGCCGACGACCATGACTCCAGTGACGACTCCATCCTTGGAGAAACCTGAAGACCCCGCGCACGATCCCCACACTACAGCATGGCCGCAAACGGAACCGGAGAGAGCTGAAATCCAAATACGAGGAGCCGAGCCGTCTGCAACAGCCTCAGCAGAACAACACACAGCCACCCACACCTCCCCCGACACCACTGCCTACGTCACCCCTACCACCGTCTTACCCGACTATGATTATATTCAACAGTTTAACTTCAACCAGGTACAGGCAGTACCAGGAGGAGGTGACTTTTTGGTCCCCATGCCGCTCCCTCCCTTACCGACCACCAACTCCCAGACCCCTCACCTCGACATCGCTCACGGCGGAGAGGAGGACGGCGGGCAGACGGGATCCGGCCGGGATGAGAGCGGTGACAGCGGACAGGGAGTCAGTGGTGACGACAGCTCCGGTGGGGCAGAGGTCAGGGCGGTGGTGACCCCCACAAAGTCGGGGACAGAAACCGTATCGAGACCAAGCCGGCTCCAGGAAACGACCACGGGGCCGGCGCTGGCTGTGGAAACCACAGAGAAACCGTCACAGTTTCCAGAGATGACAACGCGGCGCGCAGACGCAGAGGTCGCCGCCACCTCGGTGCCGGGTCTCCCAGCGGGTGGTGGTGGTGGTGGTGGAGATGTTGGACATCGACATCCTGCTGTGGTCTTTAAAGAGGATGTGACGCCCGGAGATGTGCAGACGCTTGACCTTTACCAATCACTGGTCATTCCTGGAGATGATCAGTCTACGGCCAAACCGCCCTTCCACCTCATCATCGTCAATGTGCAGAGTAATAATCAATCAGGTGAGCAAGGTTGTCTTCTAATTTCCTTCAGGTTTGTACTTCAAACTAATTTAGCATGACAGCAAGACATTCAAAGACAGATAAGCAATAAGAAAAACTCCACTCCAAGTTCAAATGGATCTCATGGAGGTCAGGTTCTAGAGCTGATGATAAAAACTGCGCTGCCTGTTTGGCATGAAGTATTTTGTAGTATTGAAGGATTTCTAGCACAACTTGGCTCAGCTCAGCTCAGCTCGGTTCTACCTGGTACCTGGTGCTTATTTTAGTATCTGCTCTGACGAGGTTTCCGAGCGAGCTGAGCCGATACTAAAAATGTGACGTCAGACTGCCGTCACTGTTTGAGTCGTGAACTGTAGATCAGTTAAAAAGACTAAAAAAAATCGTTAATCTCCAACATTTAGCAAAGTAAATGTCTAAAATGGCAATATTTAACAGAGGAGTCTGGCTTGTTGTATTAAGTGGGTGATTTACACTCTTAGAAATAAGGGTTCCAAATGGGTTCTCCTATGAGGACAAGCCGAAGAACCTTATATGGTTCTACTTGGCACTTTTATTTCTAAGAGTGTAGGGTTTTTAATCAATGCAAAATTGCCTCTAGATGACTTCTAGAAAGAAATGATAATAGACAGTTGCTCTTCATGTTGTTTAGTTTTGTTGGCTCTACAGCTTATATTCAGTTTATAATCCCACCCATAAGACCATTAATGTATATAAGGTCGACGTCACTTCAGTCTTTCAGCAGTAAGACTGAAGTAGTAGTAGTAGTAGTTTATCTTCCAGAATGACCTCATATTTGTTGTGTTGTGTTGTCAGGGACTTTAATATAAACCGCTGCACTATTTATGTATTTATTTATTCTTCCTCTGTTGTCTTTATATAGGAAGCAGTTTTGCTACCTTTGTGTTCATGTGTGGACAGATGTGTACACACACACACACACACACACACACACACTGCAGAGCCAGATGTGGAAAGTTATGAAGTCACTCAAGTCCACTTGGCCAATTTTTTATCTTTACATATTGTAAACACATCAAAGTGTCTCCGTGGGGAAAAGCAGCAGATCTTCATGAACATGAATCATTTTCACTTCACCTTCTTTTTCTCTTGAGTACACACAAGCTATATGCAATATTTGTGCACCACTAGTCTACACCATTGAGCACTCATTTCATTTCATGTCATGAAGGCATTATGCATATTCTAAAGGGGGACATATTATGCAAAATCAACTTTTTAATCATTTAAATCCTTATATTTGGGACTCTGGGGTCCTATCAGTCGACAAAGTGTGAAAAAAGATGACTCACTCATGTTTTTGTGGTCCTCCTCAGTCTAAGTACAGGAGATAAAACACGCAATGTTGACTTCCGCACTCACTGGGACGTCACAATGCGCTAAATTCCTTGAATTGTTGTCTCCCGGAATTCCACTTTGTCCGTAAAACACGCGAGAGTGCTGGCGAGGACAACGGTATCCGAAAACCGGAAGTCCGCAAAGTCCACAGTGCAGCACAGAGTTCTACACAAACTTCCAGCCTCAGAGGATTTATCTGTCCAGTGGATACATGTTACATATGACGGCAATGTGCCTGCTAGAGCCTGCAAATGATCACTTTTCCAAATGCTAACTGCTGTTAGCTCCCAGTAGCCTCTGTGGCTGATGTAATTTCCTGTCCCTTAAGTTTCATTTTACTTTTTTTTAAGGTGGACCTTTAAGGTGGACCTAAAGAGCAAGACCAATATTAACCCTAGTTTTATCACTGTCCTTGTCTGAGGCTGAAAAACAAGCTTTCTGAGAGTGAAGCCAGAGAGTCACCTCCTCCTGGATCCAGTGGTTTGTTCCTCATTGTTTCTTTTGCGATGGTCAAGTTGAACAAGACGTCCTGAACTTGGAGCTTTCAGAAAACGTTGTCATGAATATAGTGGGGGGGGGGGGGGGTTTCAAATCTTCGAGTCCCACGAACACAGTAAACAACCCCATCTGGACAGAACATATTTATAAACAGACTCTGGTGTTTCCTGCAGAAAACAAATTGCAACTGCCAGACCGGCTACCAAAACAGAAGCCCAATGTAAACACTGTGTGACGTCCGATTGTTGCTCTACCGTATATTTACATCCTGATATCTGCTGAGGCACAATGTTGTATATCGGGCCTTAAATGACTTAAAAGTCACTTCTTTCCAACGACTTGAGGAAAACTTGGTGTCAAGTTCAGAGTCCCACGGAGGATTCTTAGTCTTTTGCCAACATGTTGGGTCACAGTGAAATCACAAATTAGCTGATACGGCAACTAAACTCGAATCTTTGTTCCCACCAAACAGCCTCCATGTGGACATAAAGTCTTATTAAAGACACACAAGCATGCATTGTTTGAGAGCAGCTCCTGCCACACACTGACCTTAATCATAAGCAACACAGGCCTGACTGTTTAACATGCAGATATGCACTCTGGCTCATTTTTAGTCAACATCATAAATTAGCTTCTTGTGGAATCATGGAGGACAAAAACGAGACTGAGGCGACATCCACACTACTACTTATGTACACACTACATCAGTTCTGCTCTGGCTATGGCTGCTGTCCACATTACCCTGCTGCTTTAGAGCAGTTTGAAAACATGACTGGTTCTATTTGAGACTGAAAACTCTCAGGATATCTTTCCTAACACAAGATATCAGGTCCTTTTGTTTATTCAAATTAGGATGTCTAGACTCAACTCGCACCTACTACAATATCTGCAGGTTACATCTGCGGGAGTCGCCCCCCGATACCGGCCGTAGACAAAGGGGTGTGAAAGCACGGCCTGGAGGGGCAGACCCCTTCCCAGGCAATGAGATCTGAAAGGGATGTTCCCCAGGTATAAATGTTTAGGTCTCACTTTGCTCTGGGTCTTTCTTCGGCTACGATCACTCGTGCGTAGATTGACCTTTTCTTTGCTAGCAGAAGTCTCTGCCAAGGAGATTATGTATTGGTGTGGATTTATCTGTAAGTGTGTCCTTCTGTTAGCAACTTCCTGTCTACAGTTTTTTGACAGATTAATCTGAATTGTTTTGTGACGGGTAAGTGGTCACCCAAGTATGTTTCCGTTCTGTTTTGGTAAGAATCAGAGGGTAGATCCTCTGTAGACCTTCTGATGTCAATCAAAAAATTAGTATCTTACAATGGGCAAAAAAATGGCATCTCTGTCAAAACGTGTTGTATTTAATGTTTGGTATATGTTTGCAGGATCACGCTCTATCATTAAATTAAGTTTCATAATACGGGTTTGGCAGCAATTTAAATTAAATATGGGCAGTCCCATTGTTTTTAGATCGAGTTGCTCAATATGTAAAAATGTCAGGTGCAGGTATGTAAAACACGTCTGTGCTCTCTGAGTGATCTTATTTAAAAAAATGTGTGAGTTCTGCTCTGGATTTGCCTGCTCTCCACATTCACCTCATAAATAATGAAAAGTTAAGCCCTAGTTTTAACATCTGTCCTATGAACCTCTCACAGATGGACAGCTGCATGTTCAGGTGTAAACTCACCCAAGATGAAATGAGGAAGCATTTGAAATCTGATTGCTCAGACCACTTTTGGAGGTGGTTGGTCTTTGGGACACTACATCTCTCAGGACTGACTGAGTGTGCTAACTATAACCCCCACCCAAACAATAGGTAAATGGTATCATTTGTTAGAACTGTCGAGGTAATGTGAATTTATTGACAAGCCAACGGCACCGGTGAACTCTGAAGCAGGACTTCAAACATAAACAAACAACCATGTCTTCCGACCAGGTACAGTAGCCTATGTTATAGCATTTTATACAAATATAATAACAATGTTTTGTTTTTCGATATATGCGAAACGAAAACTAACCCTTGAAAAGAATTATAAAAGAATGACGGGACTTTAGTTTGCGTAGCTTCCGTTTCCAACCCGGGTTATAATAACCTGAATCTGATTGTATGTACATTGTTGAAGATAACCGAAGTGAGCGTCACATTGCGTCTCACACATCGTGTCCGATATATCGCATACCCTGGTATACTCGTGCGTCAAGGTCCTGTAGTATCTGTCTTCACCATCAGGTGGCGGTAAAAGGGAATAGGACGCATTCCTAACAAAGAAGAAGAGAACAATGCTACAGCTCCCTCGGACACGTCTGGTTTGAGCGAGTCACTGTCAGTCGGTTTTAGGGTTGCCAGGTCGAGGCTCGGATGACTGTCCTTGGCGACTACTTCTGTTGTCAAAAACGTTTTTTTTCTGCTTGGTGAGCGGGGCGCAATACTCCACCTACTGGTGGGGCAGAAATTCAGTTTGCGCGGTTACAAAACGGCTACAGCCTGCACGTTGATGACGCAAATCGCATCATGCACGTGATGTGCGTTGGGTCGCCCTCGGTCGAGTGTCCCTCCACGAGCCAAGCAAAAGCGAACACCAGCGATTAAAAGCTGGCGCAATATTCTCCCTCGTCCAGCCTCTTATTATCTATCACTCCTCTTAACCTGTTTCAGACCTGCTCATGCTTTATTGACGTACCATCCAAATAATTGTCTGGCCTAAAAAAAAAGTACCTCCATTTATTTTGTACCTGTAACCCTAACCAAAGTTTGTCTGTATTTGTGTTTGGTTTATGCAAATTTTGACCTGATGAACTAATGTTACTACTGTTACTAAAAAACAGTCATGTTTTAATGATAGAAGAATGTGTTACAGATGGTAATAAAAGCACCATTTGATCAGAGGTTTAACAAAAGACAGTTGAATGTCACTGTGTCAGAGTGTAGCCTGTTGTCGCCAATGGGCTTGGTGATGTCACCATTATCCTGAATTACTATCCATCGCCCATTAGCTATTTTTATGTGTACTATAATGACACCCATGCTTTGCCTTCATCAAACATGCTCTCAAGTCAAAATGACGACCACAAATTGTCCACCAGGGATTTTGGTCTAATCTGTAAAAGGCTCTCTCTTCCCTCAGATCACTGGTTACCACAGCTAGTGGATCATCAAGGACAGTAAATCCTGTTTGCATTCAAAAAAACAAAAAAAACAAGATGGAATTTTCAATTGCTTTTCTTGTTTGTACTGACTTTTGATTTTTTGCTTTTTTTTTTGCTTTTATGTAGTCGATCACATCCTGGAAATTTTGAGCCATCCTGTGGATGGTGCCCAGCTGCACTTTCCTCAGATCAGTGACTTTTCACACATAACCAGCGAGGCTGTGCAGTTCAGTGGAGACACAGACGTTCTTGAGCCTGTGCCCATCGACCTGCCTCCAACTGTCAGCTTCGTCAACGGAAAACACGAGGTAATCTGAGCACTATTTTCCCTTGTTTAATAGTTCAATCTAAGATTTAGATGATTGACATTAGGTAAATACATTCATAGTACAGTTTTTACAGCCATCTGTGCAGGGTCTCGCCTTCAAAAATGCTAGGCTAACATTCTAGTCGGACCATAGAGTTTAAGTGGAATGAACAGCTGAAAACAGCTAAACTGACTAATACAAATGGACAGTTTTGGTCAGTGGTAGACAAATCTGGACATCCTCTAGAAATTGTCCACAGGGTCTGTAAGTGAGAACATTCTCTAGCTATTATGAACATATCTAACTCATCATCATCATCATATATGAGCAGCAAATTCTGGGAAATGCCTGGACCCAGTTCCCAGCTAATAATAATAGATTTCCCCCATTACGACTGGTGACCTGTCCAGGGAGTATCCTGATTCTCACCCTTTGTCCCACTTCCCCTCTAGACCTTGATTGGCAGGGTAGATGTCCCCTTTTGTGTTGTTTTCAACAGTTTCCTAGTTCAATTGAGCATAATTGACATTGATGGCAAGAATGGCATTGACCTGGAATGATCCTTTTTCCTTTCCTATGATCCACTCAGGTGACCTTTGAGCCGGAGCAGCCAGAAGAAGCGAGAGGGGATCAGTTTGAAACGGCCACTCCTGTTCGCGTAGAAGATGAGGACATGGAGGATAACCGGGTGAAGGAGCAGGAGGAGAGCGTCACTCCTTTTGACTACAAAAACATCGAAATCCAAACAGAGGAAACCAGTGTTGCAGTCACTGACCTTGCAGACGCCTACACGGTCCCGTACGTCTTTACTGACTTTGACAGTGTCAGAACTCAAGAACCAGTCGGTAAGACCACCACCTCAAGCCCAAAAACACACCTCGTCTCGTCCTCAGCATCTACGACACCATCAGGACCGGCCCTCCACAGTGTCTCTCAACCTGTTCCTGACAACTGTGAGGACACAGGAGCTTCTACAAACTGCGGTACTGGAGGTGGTACACAAGAGGGCTCTGCAAACGATGCTTTGCCCACACCTGCCGGAGACAGGCACTTGGGTATGATGACCGACGAGGCAGAAATTGGCGGGACTGAGGTGCCTACTTTCATCCCAGGCACTCGGTCACAAGAAACCACCATTACAACCCAGACTGAAGACTCAGAAGGGTCTGCCTCTGGAGAAGACGAAGCTTCGGGGCAAGATGAACCAGAAAGACCGGAGCTTACCGGCACATTACCACCTAAGTATTCTCCCGTTCACACCCAGCAGCCTCAAACTGCAGCAGCTATTGAAGTCACAGAAGTCCCGGTGGTTTCACCGGCTGTTGACACGATTACAGAAACAGGCTCAGGTGACGAGCATCTGTCCGGAGAGGGGGATGCGTCTGGGGAACAAGATGATCTGGTTGACCCTCCTGGAGAGGTTGCAGTTATTACTGTTTTACCAGCTGTGGCGTCTGTTTTAGAGCAAACTACTCTACCAGCACACGTGAAGAACACAACCTTAGAAGTTAGCTCACCAAACCTCTCCACACAGAAATCCCTTATTGCCACCGATGACAAGAAACATCCCATTTTTACCACCGAGCCTGAACCCACCACTTCAGTTGACCATACCAGACAACCCACCGAGCCTTACAGAGATTCGATAAGCCAGTCAACACTTTCCCCAACATGGTCCCTGAACACCTTTGACCGCAGCCCCCACTCCCTTCCAGAGTGGGCGCTTTCCCCCGACCCAGCTGCCACCCTTCTTCCAGAGGTCAATTTTGTGGACTATGACAAAGAGATCGCCCCGTCTCTGGTGGAGTCGTGTCCTCAGATCCCGGTGGAGGCCCTGGCCGTGGAGCAACTGCAGAACAGCACTGACTCTTACTCTGCTTACTCTGTAGAGGCCAGCGCTGTGGATGTCACAGGTACGTGGGAACTCTTCTCGAAAGCAAATATCGCAGGGAATATCTTGAGCGAATCCTTTTGAATTTGAACTTCGCGACGAACCGATTAGATGTTGATATCGCGAGGTCTCAAATTTGAAGTAACTCAGCTGTTAGTTGACACAGTTCAAAGGTCAGGAGGACCTCACTCTTGTGAATGCAGTATACAATAAAACTTAAAGGTGCCATATGTAAGAATGTGGCCAAAAACCGTTACTACATTCAAATTCAAAATACCGAGGTCTTTTAGGTTTCGTTGTTCTGACGTAACTGGCAACCCGTGGTTGCTCGGCAGCTGAGACTCTACTGACTGCAATGATTGGTAGCCAAAACGTGATTTCAAAACATAAACCTGATTTGCAGTCTGCAAAATATTTTTTTTAATGCAAATATTTTGCCTGTACTGTTGTTGTTGGTGAGTTCAGTTTGTTATATGAACATTATTCCTGAGTCTGTGACATATTAGGAGGGTTTTATGGCCAGTTGCTTTAGATTTATTACATAATGCACCTTTAAAACTAATGTTTGGCCCAGTGAACACAATATCCGAGGAAATGCTGTTAGGGAATAAGGAAACCTCCCCAATTTGGCACTTATGCATATTGAAGGTTGCATGGACATGCACAGATATGGATTTTCATCCATTTTGTTCCATGATGAGTGGTGGGCCTATTGAACATCTGCATTAGCGTGTGTTGACTGAACGTTATTCTTATCCACATGAGGGTCGCGGGGTTGTTGGTGCCAATCCCAGCTGACCGGGTTGGACAGTTTGCCAGTCCGCTGTAATGTCGACGTTGAAATAACGATGAAATAATTGCAAGAAGGTTCCACCTTTATTCACTGTCCCTTCCCCCTTGTAATGTCTGTGCAATCCACTGCGATGATGAATGTCTCTTAGCTCTATATAACTTTTGTGTTACACCAAGTATTACTTCCAGTATATGACAGCGCATTACACTCCCAAGCACGATTTTTAACGCATCTTTGTTTTGCCTTTCGTCACTCGTGCAGATCTCCTTCCGTGCTCGATCGACATGTGTCAGAATGGAGGCTCCTGTTACAAGAGGGGAGCACAGAACATCTGTGTGTGTGCACCTGGGTACACTGGGCGGCTCTGTGAAAGCGGTACACACACACACACACACACGCACACACATCTCGTGCACTGCAGCACAATAAGCCCCCCGCAATGACAGACGGATGATAATAACAGGCCTGTGTTGTGCATCTGCAGACGTCGATGAGTGCCAGTCCAACCCGTGTCTGAACGGAGCCACCTGTCTGGATGGAGTCGACTCCTTCACCTGTCTGTGTCTGCCCAGCTACACAGGAGTGCTCTGTGAACAAGGTCAGCACGGTCACAATGAAGACTTTAGCCTTGAAATTACATTGAAACGGGTGAGTGTAGCTGCACGAGGTACTGACATGCACTCTTAGAAATAAGGGTTCCAAAAGTGTTCTTCTGCAAGGGCTGAGGTTCTACCTGGATCCATTTGTTTTTAAAGGGTTCTTGGTAACAGTAATGGCTCCAGTAAGAACCATTTTGATCCAGAGAACCCTTTATAACCCCTTTCCTGGATAAAGGGTTTCAAAAGGGTTCTTGGTAACACTAAGCGTTCCAGGTGGAACCTTTATAAACCGCTTTGTGAACTCCGGGACATTGCAACACAAACTCAGTGCAGCTTATATTAACTGCATCAGGCCCCGGAATGTGACGATACACAGAAAACCTACGTGGTTCCAGTCAGGCTTGTTTTGTTCTGTAACTCACAGACGGAACACTTCATGGTTCTCTGTGGTGCATGAAGCTGAAGCCTTCAAATACTAAAACCTGGCACGGATTAAACATGAATCACTTTTCTAATAAGTTGGTTATACCGATAAAACTACCGCTTTTGTATTTAAACAATAAACAATGCTGTTCTGCAAATTTGCCCTCATCTAATCTGATTTTATTGCAGCTGATGTTTATTGTCAGATTTGTCACAGTTCTTGAATCTAGTTACACAAATAAGACCGCAAATAAAGGCCTAATATGTAATACTTGAGCCCCGGTAGTCGGCCAAAACAACAGTGATCGTGAAAGCTAATGAGAGTAAGGTATTGAGTTATTGTAAGACCAGGAAGTCACCATGTCCAACAAGACGCCTTCAAATGGACGCTTTCAAAACGTCAAAGTTAACAGAAAAACAACCCTTTTTTTAATGCTACGCTAGCCAGCTAGCCTACTCTGCCTTATATCTACAGAGGAAGAATGTTGCGTTGAGGTCCCTGACCCCTAACCCCTGCACACTGACGCACATGCTCACAGGTGGATGCAGCATGTAAGCTTTTGTAGGTTACGGCATTCTTTGGTGTTCAGCTGTTCTCCAGCACTGGGCGTTGGCTCCTGAGCAGATTAGTTCCAGCCTCGTGTCCAATATTTCTGTCATTACTCAGAAAATAATGGAGGCTCAGGCAAACATGAGGACTTTGGGGGATTAGTATTTTCCATGAATATTTACCGGCTTCCAGGGGCTGAAAGTTTAAAGTGTCTTCCCTCATTTTTCTATGAGCAAACGTAAAGTGTCATGGAATGTTAAGACCACATTCTTCTTCTTCTATGTAGTTTAGTTCTGTTGTTATTATAAGACATTTACATTTACAGAGCTTTACCAGGGTAAAAATGTATGTTTATGTATATATGTAAAATATGTGATTTATGAAATAATAGTTAGCTCAACTGTGCTAACAACTATCAGACACACTCACTAAAAACGTAGCTTCCAAAAGGCTGACGTTGTATCAGGTTTACAATAATTTACAAATATATTAGCCAATTAATCTCATCACGAGACAGTCGTTTTCAATGAAACTGCTGTTTTACTACAGTTTTTAGAGAGCACTCACTCTCCCACACCAATGTCCACAGAAAACAAGGCAATCAGAGATGGTCGACTTCACCCCCATTCACGCAAACAATTCTCTGGCGGCCTCTGTTGGTCATATTGTGTGGAAGCACAAACAAACAAACAAACAAACAAACAGACAGACGGAGCCACCAAAAACAAATCAGCTATTTTTAAGCTAACAGAAGTTGCTTCCATCATTATCTATCAGTATGGCGACATTACCTTAAGTTACGTAGATAAACATTAGTGCTGTCAAACGTTAATGCGTCAACGTTAACGCGTGTTAACGAATGACACGTTTCCAAGACGACTGACCGGAAAAAGACGCGCTAATGTAACGGCAGACATACGCAGTACACTGGTACTCTGGTTATTTGTAGGGCTGCTCTTCTCAAAAGACAGACCGCTCCAGTTCCACTGTAGGCGCGCTAACCGGCGCTAAAAGGAGCTAATGCAGCTAACGGAGCTAACTGGTAAACGGTGCCTGGACTCCGGTGTCGCGGCGAGTAAACATGACATCGTTAGCGTCTTTTTCCGGTCAGTCGACATGGAAACGTGTCGTTAACCTAGTGCCCATCACTAATAAACATATTCCTAGCCTGTCTCCGTGTCACATGTAGTTATTGAGTGCTGAGTCAGGTGAGATGTGAACAACGTGTCAGTACCTCATACAACTATACGCTAATGTTAGCTTGATGCTCCTTGTCTACAGACTTTTTTTTTCCTTCTGCCTCGTTTGCTTATCAAACATTTGTTGACGTTTTTGTACGTACGTGGTCCGTGGTCCGTCTGAAATGCAGTGTGAACGAGCCTAAGTGTAAAGAAAAATAAAGAACTATTTACGGGTTAATGTTGCTGAAGTTGTCATCGTATTTTCACAGCTAACAGCTAACTCCAACTACTAATTTGAAATGTAAGCGATTGACTCACTTACAATAGTCCAATAGTTCGTGGATGGAGAATCACAGGCACAGCTGTCCTTCAGTCACTTTCCACCAGTGGAAAAAACAGATAATTGCTCTATTATTGTGAGCAGAAAGCCTTTGCAGCTGTGTTGCTAAATACACCCTCAGACTTATTCGAGTCAGACTCGTCCTTATCTTGGGGACGAAGTAGTGCACGGGCCGGGCCTCGGAAACACTGCCGCGTTACTGTTAAACTGTCGGGAGGAGAGCGGTCGACCTCACCCGACCCTCCAGGTGGCCGCGGACTGGAGCAATAATAAGACGAGGTGGGCTGACGATAGGTAATATCCCCCCCCGAAGCCTTGACAGCAGCTTTCCATCACTGCTTTATTGGCGTGCACAATTTCCTGAAGCCACTGATACAAAACATCCATTGTTTACCGAGCCGACCAAGGCACAGAGCTGATTATATGGTTTAGAGTGTTTGAATATCAAACCTAATGTGTGTGTGTGTGTGGAAGAGAGAGACCTGCAGACAGTTGTGAGGGTTAATGAAGTCCAACTGGTGCTTACTGAGCTCATTCAGTGAGGAGGGCCCATTGTTCCCCAGCTGGATCTCAACTCCTCTCTCTCTGTGAGAAATAAATAAATCAAAGCTGTTGAGTCGCTGAAATAACCCAACATTTCCAACAGTGAGGGCAACATCCTGTGTATGATCACGTTCTGCAAATATCACACGATATGGAGTATTTATTAAATGTGTTCCACCGCTGGACTCTTGAGTTTATGCTGCGTTTCCATTTGTAGTCGAAACTTTCGGACTCTCCGCGGTCACGAAGTAGAAGTTCCTTCTACGACAACGACCCCTGACCTTGGTTATTTCCAACTCCGAGAACCTTCGCAGAACCCGAGTTGAGATCCCAACGTGGTCGCCAAGGAAACAAATAGCACGTTAAATCGGTTGTTCACGTCGTCAAGTCATTTTTAGACCCGGTTTGATGAGGTCAGGCAGCAGCGTGGGATCATAGAAGTTGTTGCAGAACGCACACCGAATGGCAATGAGTACACTCTTAGAAATAAGGGTTCCAAAAGGGGTGAGCTGAGGTTCTACCTGGAACCATTTGCTTCTGAAAAACCCTGTCCCAAAGAAAGGGTTCTTGGTAACACTAATGGTTCCAGTGAGAATCATTTTGATCCAGAGAACCCTTTAAAACCCCTTTCCTGAATAGAGGGTTTTAAAAGGGGTTCTTAGTGGAACCCACCCTCCAAAAGGGTTCTAAGAATGTAGTCCAGTGACAAATAAAATGGGAAAAAAGACGACACACTGGATAATTAGTAGTACTGAATAAAAGTGCTAAGTAGAACCATATGAGGTCTTTTGGCTTGTCCTCATAGGAGAACCCTTTTTTTTAATAAAGGTTCCACCTAGAACCCTTTAAAACCCTTTATTCAGGAAAGGGGTTTTAAAGGGTTCTCTGGATCAAAATGGTTCTTACTGGAACCATTAGTGTTACCAAGAACGCTTTGCCGAAAGAAAGGGTTTTTCAGAAGCAAATGGTTCCAGGTAGAACCTCAGCCCTTGTAGAAGAACCCTTTTGGAACCCTTATTTCTAAGAGTGTAGCAGAGACAGTAAAGTGGTGGACGTCGTTAAAATGAAACGTTCCTTCACCTCGAATAGAAATGTAGGAAGTCTTAGAAAAGCATACCCAGTTTATGACTTTATAAGTTACTTTATAAAATAAAATAACTTATAATAACTATCAGATAAGACATGGTTAAATGTGAATAAGCGAGACGTCATCATTTATTCATGTTTTTAAAGAATATGCGTCAATGAAAATGGAAAATGAGCTCTATGATTTATAGCTGTGTGATTGTCTCTCACATCAAATCTTCTTGTTTCCATGTGAAATGGAAGTTAATAGGAAGCATTTGTGTTTTTGGTGTTTTTGGCCCATACATTCATTGAAGTAACAGCAGATATTGAAAAGTAAATAACAGTTACAGATGGTTGGGAAGCAGAAAATGCAAACAAAACTGTGCTAGAATGAACTGAAGTTTGAATAAATCATAAACATGATCACGCAGTACCACATACTCTGGTACTGACCAATTAGAAAAGTACCAGTTTAATGGTTCTGCATATCCATCAGTAGCCACTGTTGTGTGACGTCCTCTGCGGACACTACGTTGTGACGGATGGTCTCTGTTCGCAGACGTGTTCACTGTCTTTTGTTTTTGTCTCCCTCGCTGCAGACACCGAGCTGTGTGGACGCGATTGGCAGAAGTTCCAGTCTCACTGTTACAAGTACTTCACCCACCGTCGCACCTGGGATGCCGCCGAGAGGGAGTGTCGGCTGCACGGCGCCCACCTGACCAGCATCCTGTCGCAGGAGGAACAACTGTTTGTCAATCGTAAGTCCACAAGGGGGCACTGGTGAGGTGCTATCGCTTTATAGCGCATGGTTTTGTGATTTACACTGGGTCGATTGGAGATTGGAGATCAGAAACTTATCAGGAGACATCCGGAGGGTCGCGGGGGGTACTGTGCCTATCTCAGCTGACCTGAGATTTTTCTCTATGGACTTTGGTGCAGAGAGTGAGCAGTTTAGTTAACAAACCTGGTGTGTTCTGCAGGTCTGGGTAGCGATTATCAGTGGATTGGTCTGAACGACAAGATGTTTGAGAGGGACTTCAGATGGACCGATGGACGACCAATGGTGAGACAAAGTCTTATGGAACAATCCAATGACAACCTCTTCTGTTAAGACATTCTCAGTTCCCACAGGATGAATCAACCTTTCCTCTAGTGACGCCGTGAGGTTGACATTTAACGTCATTTATGCTAAAATATCTCAACATCGTTTCAGGCATTCATTTAATAATGAATGAAATTTGTTAATCATTAAAGCTAAAGTATATCGGTGAATCTGTTTAGAGTCATGGGAATATTTGAAAAGTTCCACAGTGCAGCACAGAGTTCTACACAAACTTCCAGCCTCAGAGGATTTATCTGTCCAGTGGATACATGTTATATATGACAGCAATGTGCCTGCTAGAGCCTGCAAATGATCACTTTTCCAAATGCTAACTAATGTTAGCTCCCTGTAGCCTCTGTGGCTGATGTCATTTCCTGTCCCTTAAGTTTCATTTTACTTTATTTTTAAGGTGGACCTAAAGAGATACTACTAAATAGAGCGTTCTGAACAGGGCTGTTTTGGCAGAGTGATTGAACTGCTGTGGTGCTTCATCCTTTGAAATCCTTTGTTCAGAGTGACCTCAGTGACACAAAGTGACCACACGAGGCAGCAGAGCACTCCTGTCTTCATTACTTACACTAACTTATAATCACAGTCTTATAGTAAGACTTGAGGATGATGCTGGCACACAAACCTCAGGGAGCCTCTGGTTGCTTCATGCTTACAGTTGTCTCAGTAGCACCACTCGCTGGTCTCTGCATGAATTACACCCAGCCACATGTCAAACTAAATAATCACCCTCTTCTCATGAGGAAAGGCAGCACAAACCCAAATGCGTGCGCATGTTTGAGCGCTATTGACGAGGGTCAGCGTTATTATGGCGATCGTCTTAAATTTCCCAACATGATGACGTGGCAGCCAGTTTGTTTCTACAGTCGGTATCAGGTCATTGCTCAGTGTTTCACAATAACGCTGTGTTGTAACAGCAATACGACCACTGGAGGCCGAACCAGCCGGACAGCTTCTTCCAGTCAGGAGAGGACTGTGTTGTGATGATCTGGCACGAGGGAGGACAGTGGAACGACGTGCCCTGCAACTATCACCTGACCTTCACCTGCAAAAAGGGAACAGGTACATATTCAATCAAGTTCAGGTGTCACATCTAACTGAAGATGTTGTTTTGCTAGTGTGGTGTTTCCCCAACTTTTTGTCCATATGTCCAGATTTAGTACCCTGACACTCAGCTGGAAGGCAGCATAACTCTCAATTACCTCATTTCTATGGTAGAATTGGGAAAATACCACTCTTTTTTTTGTCCCTGAAGATACCAATATCACAAACTCAAGCCTGATACGGTCATTTTAGAACATTTATGAACAAGACATTTGTGCTGAGTCATTCAAAAGACCTGGAATTCGCCAACTATAGTTCTCCAAGAAGAAGAAGAAGAAATAAACTTCCCAAACATGACTCAGCTAAACTGCTTTTGCTAATCTGTATTGTCTGTGAACAGTGAAACATGCGACTTCCATCCAATGACTTTGACCAGTATTGGATCTCTATCAGTCCCATTTCTAATCTGTGGTCTAACAAACAATTGTCTGATATTTCATCGGTTAAAAACGGAAACAAGGCTTCATATTTGTTACATTTATTTATCTTTATTTATATATTTAAAGCTCACATAGAGTGGTCCTATAGCACATATATGTTAGTTATGGAGGTCTACTTACATACATTAACTTGTTTTTATGGTCAAAAACCTCCTAGTTGCTGTAAACGAGCCGATAGAAATCCTCTTTTCCTTTTTCTCTAGTCAGCTGCGATATTTCAGACATAAATCTCACCCCCAGAAGACAGAGTCTTGTGATTGGCCAATACCTGGAAGTGACATATTCAACACACCCGCTCTCAGAAGCGCAGCTCCCCCCTCTGGAATGGTGGATGCACTGCTCCTCATTATCAAAACATTGTTTTAACAGTGTTTAAAAATAGCTTTGTCACGACTCCCCGCCGCAGTTCCTTTGACGACCTTTGACCCAGAGTCAGAAGACACTGACGCTTGTGAAACACCTCCACAACGGACGTTCTTCTTCTACTGCGGTTCAATGTACGCAACCGGATGTGCCCGGACAAGTGCCCGGAGCAGGATGATCCGCTGTTCAGGAGAACCGCTGTTTACGTAACCGGACCGGGTTTTTTTCCGCGATCTCACTGAGCCCGAGGTTACAATAAAACACAGCTTTCTCAGCAGGGGCTGAACTGTTTGTTTAGAACCTTCAGGGCTTCTTACGTTTTGCACACTGAGCGCGGTGCAAAACGTAAGGACGCACACTAAAAAAACAGCGTTAATTGGAACTTCCTGTCTAGGTCCGCTTAAAATGTATCACTGTATTTAGGAAAGCCTCCACCAAAAACATCTCCGTCTGTAATCTTGACTTGTTTCCTACAATCCAGTGTCATGTGGGCAGCCACCTGTGCTGAAGGACGCGCGGGTATTTGGGGCCACGAAGCCTCGGTACGAGATCAACTCCCTGCTCCGCTATCAGTGTAAACCGGGCTTCATCCAGAGACACACGCCCACCGTACGCTGCCGCGCAAACGGCCAATGGGACGCGCCCAAAGTCACCTGCACGAGTCGTAAGTATCCGCATTACTGCGTTCCCATAGCGTCGGACGATGTTTTCACTCATTTTGTGTCCTCTCTCCCTCAGCTGCGACTTACCACAGCTCATTGACGCCGCCGCAGCACGACAACAACAAGATCGCCGGGCAACATCATCACAGCCATCACAGCAAGAGTCGTCAGGAACAACAGAGTTCTAACATCCTGCAGAGGCTCTGGAACTCTTTCCAGAACTGAGTCCAACAGCTGCTGAGGGTGAAGAGGATTTAGATGGAACACTGATTCACTCACTGCAGAGC
Source organism: Microchirus variegatus (assembly GCF_963457635.1). Lineage (NCBI taxonomy): Eukaryota > Metazoa > Chordata > Actinopteri > Pleuronectiformes > Soleidae > Microchirus > Microchirus variegatus. Next base: position 41,380,635 of record NC_139802.1, read on the forward strand.
CATAGATAGACAAAGGGATATACACAACTGTCTATCGATGGCTCTTAAAGGGACGGACAAGGGAGGACAAATGGTTCTCCGTTACTGTACATTATCCACAAACTGTCCCAGGTCGGGTCTGTGATGGTGCGTTCACACTGAGCCCGGTGCAGTTTTGTTTTATTTGCAATGTGTGAATTTATTCCCGCAAAAATGATGTGAACGCACCATCACCCTTTATTTTAGATTGTGTCAAATATGTGTCTTTTGGAACCCAGTGGTGCTGATGCTGTGGTCAACGAGTCACACAGGTGGTGGCCACACTCTCCTGACCACACAGAGAATCTGTTTTTTTTACCCAGTGCCTTGTGTGAAATATTACTTTAAAGGTATCCTGTGTTTTCTTTTTTGTGAACCAACAAAGTTATGTTTACCTATGTGTTTACGCTCATCTGTATCTTGCTCCTTTAGCCGTACTTGAGGCCAAGTTGTGGATTGTGGATAATGTGTAGAAGTTGAACAACTCTCAGACTCAAGATCAGCTTCAACACCCAAGACCCTGCCTTGAAGGGAGTCGCGACGACACAAAACACATTATAACCACAAGCCTTAGTGAATTATATGTCCGTACAATGTCTGACACGACTTAAATCAATGTGTCTGGGCCTGGATTACCTGACATGGCCCAATACAACACCTGAGCCAGGAGCTTTCCCAGGGGAACCAGATATGAAAAAAGGGTTCGGACAACAATAGCTTGGGGTTCCATCTGGATTTGGAGAACATTGTGGAGAACAAATGTCAATTCAATCGATCAACACAACAAAATGAGATGCAAAGCGAGCTAATGTTGTAGAACTGTGTCCCAGACGAGCTTTGTTGTCTCCCAGCATGAGAAGGTCCTCAAACTGATGACCTTTTTGTGTGGATTTTGCATGTGTGTTTTCTCTGTGTACTCCTACTACTTTCAGAGGTGACTTTAAGTGTCAATGTGATAGTGCATGGTTGTTGGTCTCAGTATGTTGGCCCTACAGCAGCCTGCCTTATGTTGCCCTATGTAAATGGTTTATATAGCGATTTTGTATATACAGCATCATCAGAAGCAACATGGGGGGTTAAGTGTCTTGCCCAAGGACACATCACGGCGCTGGAAATTGAACCTTCCAGTTGAAAGATGACTCGCTCCACCACTGAGCCACTGTGTGCTAATGTCAGCGGGGATTCGTTGCATCGTTGCACTCTTAGAAATAAGGCTTCTACAAGGTGCTTGAGGTTCTACCTGGAACCATTTGCTTCTGAAAACCCTTTTCCCGAAGAAGGGGTTTTTCAAGGGTTCTTGGTAACATTAAGGGTTCCAGTAAGAACCATTTTGATCCAGAGAACCTTTTAAAACCGCTTTCCTGAATAAAGGGTTTTAAAAGGGTTCTTGGTGGAACCCTCCAAAAGGTTCTAACTGGAGCCAAAAAGGATTATCCTATGAGGACAAGCCGAAGAACCTTATGTGGTTCTACTTAGCACTTTTATTTCTAGGAGTGTACACTCTTAGAAATAAGGGTTCCAAAAGGGTCCTTCTACAAGGGCTGAGGTTCTACCTGGAACCATTTGCTTCTGAAAAACCCTGTCCCAAAGAAAGGGTTCTTGGTAACACTAATGGTTCCAGTAAGAACCATTTTGAGCTAGAGAACCCTTGAAAACCCCTTTCCTGAATAAAGGGTTTTAAAAGGGTTCTTGGTGGAACCCTCCAAAAGGTTCTAACTGGAGCCAAAAAGGGTTCTCCTATGAGGACAAGCCGAAGAACCTTACATGGCACTTTTATTTCTAAGAGTGTATGGTGAAGTGAAACCATACGTGACAGTGGTTTCTTCTCTGCAGACCTTCATGATCTGTGGTTCACACGTGTATATTTGCAACACTTTTTGTACTTATTTCAAAGTAAAAAACATCTTTGTTTCTGTTGATTTTTAGGGCAACAGGCAATGTGTCTGACCCGAGTAGATGCTATTTTATTTAAAAGAGGCAGGTGTTGGGACGGAAACATAAACACACAGTTCTTTTGTGCTATAAATCAAGTTGTCTTTGTTACCATCCTGTGGCAATCAGTGTAATTTTAAAAAGTTCATTCCAGCTTTAAATCATTCACTTTCTTTACTGGAGGCCTTTATTGTGACGTATTTTAACGACCATGACTTCATGCTGAAAAGTCCTGGCACTTGGTTCAGCCCACAGATTTACTCCGACAGTAGCAGTCCCACAGCAGGCAGGCCCCCAGTGAGAACAACACTGCTTTGTTTTTAATGTTGCCACATTACCATGACCAGCTAATAGCCATCGGCTAGAAAGTATAATTAGATATTCACAAAATAGACACTCCCCTTTTTAGTTCTGTGCTGTTTACTATGAATCATTGGTGCCAAAAGTACTTTTAAAAGGTTTATTCTGAGGTTAAAAAAAAACATATTTTTTATATTCTATTTTAAAGCGATTGTACACAAACATACATAGATATAGTATTATTCCATTTCTGCCAATAAACCCTCCTGAATGTGACACACTGGACCTTTAACAAAAACATAAAGATCCCTACTTTTTTACGGGCCCATTTGAAGGCACAATTAAGATATCTAATATAATATAATATAATACAATATAATAAATATTATATTATATTATTGTGGTTGTGTGTTGTCATTGTGCTGTGACACACACTCATTCCAGAAAATGACACACCACCAAATCTATCTATACGTCTATAAGTTTTGAACATAGTGAACACAGTCAAGTTTGGTGTTAGCTTAGCAACATGTTACTTTCTGCTGCAATCTGGAAACTGTTTTTTTTTTTTTTTAACTCAACAGATGGAAAAAGACACCGGTTACATTCACATCCCACATTACAATCTAACAATACAGATCTATCTATAAAGCAAGTTGTGTCCGTGTGTCTGTCTGTGACCATTATATCTCGCTGACCGTTAGTCAGATCGGCCTAAGACTTTGAATATGGGTTGAGCATGGCCCGATGGTGTGCATCCTTGATTTTCGAATTTTTTGCAGGAATTAAAATTTTCGCTGATTTATCACACTACACCAGGCAGGCAGCGGCTCATCAGCAGCAGCTGAGCTGTCTGGAGATGGGAGTGAAGAGGCTGTCCTCACTGTGGGTGTCCATATAAAAACATCATAGCATACAAAATGTAATTTATTTTCAAAAAAATTTTTTGTTCCAAAATGTGACAAAAACGTCATTCTATACTATGTTGTCCAAAATTGCAAAAAATTAGAAAAAAAAAATTTTGTTCCAAAATTCTGACAATTTTTTTTGTCAAAACTTTGGAACAAAATCCAAAAGTAAATCCAAAATCGCAAAAAAAAAAAAATGTATTACTATACTATGTCTTCCAAAATTTCAAAAAAAAATTTCAAAAACATTTTTGGTCCAAAGTTTGACAAAAATGTCATTCTATACTATGTCGTTCCGAAATTTGACAAAAACGTCGTACCATACTATGTTGTCAAAATTGTACAAAAAATTGGGAAAAAAATGTTGTGGTCCAAAATAAAAAAAAAAAACGTCCTACGATACTATGTCGTCCAAAATGTAAACATTTTTTGGCAAAAAAGAATTTCGCTCCAAAATTTGACAAAAATGTCATACTATACTTTGTCATCCAAAATTTTATAAAAAACATCATACCATACTATGTCGTCCAAAATTTCAAAAAATAAATTCGAAACAAATGTTTTGGTCCAAAATTTGACAAAAAAAACAGTATGAGCCATTATTCATTTTGTATTATTTTATGTAATTCTACTCCGTGCCACTAGGGGGCTGTATGTAGTGTGGCTCAATTGACCTCCGGTCAGCCCAGTTATGCTTTTTAACCCAGACACAGGTGTTGTTGATTAGAGAAGCGAACAGCCTGTACCAGGTGAACCTGATGAACCTGATGTGATTATGGTTTAATGTGGTGCGATATTCGGTTTGTTATTTTGGTTACATGTGTTAAGAGTTAACGTTTTTGCCGCTGAACGGTATATGAAGGAAAATAAACCTGCGTGATAATTGTAAACACGACTGAACTTTCCCTGCCGTTACCTGTTTGGAAGCCACGGCTGTGAGGTGGGCTAATGTTTGGATGTTTGGCTAATGCCCCTCGCTAATTGGAGCTGTAGTGGAGCGAGCTCCAGGGCCAGCGGAGTTCCAGCATCATCACACCGGGGACACCGTTCATCAAAGCCGGCCAACGCTCGATTGGGGGTACGTGTTGATCAGCGCTGATGTTGTGAATGGCCATGGTGATTTGTGTGCACACATTCACGTAAATCCAATGCATTGATAGCAGACTCGCAACCGTCTAAAAATAACTCCGAGACGAGCAGTTGCGCAACACAAACTTTTTCCGGATTAATTGATTAAAGCAGTGACTTTGTGTGGTCATTATGGCTGAAGAGGATGAAGGCCAACCTGGCCAGGAGACTGAGCTTGGTGTGGGTGTAGGGGTAAAATGTGAAACTGGAAAACGTGTGGGTAAATTAACACCTAAAGCTTTGTTGGAAAAATAATTTCATACTATACTATGTCATCCAAAATTTACATTTTTTTTGTAAAATACTTTTTGGTCCAAAATTGGACAAAAATGTCATATTATATGATGTCGTCCACAATTTGACAAAAAGGTCATGCTTATACTTTGTCGTCCAAAATGTAAACAATTTTTGTAAAAAAAAAATTTTGGTCCAAATTTGAAAAAAAAACAAGTCAAACGATATTAAGTCGTCCAAAAAATCAAAATTATTTCGCAAAAATGTTTTGGTCCAAAATTGGACAAAAATGTCATGCTATACTATGTCGTCCAAAATTAAAAAATTAATTTGAAAATTTTTTTGGGTCCAAAATTGGACAAAAATGTCATACTACTATGTCGTCCAAAATGTAAACATTTTTTGGAAGAAAACATTTTTGGTCCAAAATTTGAAAAAAAAAAACATCATACTGTCGTCCAAAATTTGAATTTTTTTTTTTAAATTAAAAAAAAAATTTTGCTCCAAAATTTGACAAAAACCTCATACTATACTATGTCAGCAGAAATTTCTCCATTTTTTTCTAATATTTTTTTTTGGTCCAAAATTTGAAAAAAACATCATACTATACTATGTCGTCTGAAATGTGACAATTTTTTGGGTAAACGTACATGCAGGAGTAATCGGACTATGAATCACATTTTCCAGGTATGTTAGTCTGACTAAGTCGAGCTTGATTTTAGTGGGACTGACGTGTTTACATGACATTAAAGGGGCATTTTGTAGTAATGTCTTAGAGGAATTAACTTGTGATATCAAGGCAGCAGGTGAACTTAACACGTATTAACCCTAGAACAAACATTGCCGGATTTTAACATTTTTAAATTCTTTTGTTCCCAATTTTCCAGTAATTTTGGAGCATTTTTAAATGGTCCCCTCATGATGCTTTTCTTTCATTTTGTTAGACATGACACAGTTTAAAATAAAAGAACACTACTCAAATTTGTCACGTATTGTCATGTTTTGATATATTTTGATGACAAGTACTTTTTATTGGGTGCATTTATTATCTAAAGTAAAAATCACCCGGCGTTAGTGATGGTGTTTTGAATTTGAGCGATAGTGTTCTAGGGTTAAACAGATTAAAACACTTACCCAGTGTCAGTGACGACTGGCTTCAGTAATACGTATGCATGCTAAATAGTGGATTGACATCACCAGAGTCAAACAAACAGTCTGCTGTATCAAAATAAATCATATCAACCCAACAACATCATTTCGGTTATAAAAATCGACTGAGCACAGCACCATGAACGGACTTGGTGTTTCTTGGCGTGGCAGTAACTCTCCTCCCTTTAGAAACATGCCCAACCTATTACTATTACACACTGCCATCCTAACATCAGTTACAGGAAGTTAAAAACTTGCTTTTGTAAAAGAGACAGAGACACAGTCGGAGTTGATGTTTTCTTTTATTGTCCTTCAGTCATTGGTGCATAACGTCTCCTTGTTTGGTGCAGTTATTAACAAGGCTCCTGATGAGCAATGACGGGAAGACGAGAAACAAAATAGAAGACAACAGATTTGGTGCTTTGTTCAACCGTTTAAGAATGTACCACTGTCACTCTATTAGGCTTAGCTTTGCATATGGACATGGAGAAACGGCTAGCATGGGTCCAGCAAGCCAGTGATGCAGGCCATAACCTCACACTGCACTCACGCAAAGGTTTTTCAGGCTTAAACAAAAAATGCCGCTCATTGACTTTTAAACGGGACAGTTCTGTAGATCCATCGTGTTGGCTGAGGCAGAAGTTGGATGTCAAGTCATTGCTGTAAACGGTACACACCTCTCTGATACAACCGCTGGAACAAAAATGCACCTAACAAGCAACGATCGCAACACGTCACGAGCACCAATCGTCGATAAACGCCAACCGTCAGATGTTAAAGCAACACGTGTGAGTGCAGTGTTTCTGTGATGGTAAAGCTCTGCCACCTTTCTAGATCAGAGTCTAACAGGCTCAGAAGTTTAAAATGCTATTCAGTGTCTTGCTTGGGGCTCGCGGGGATTCCTGCATCTAAAGACTGTGGGCACCATGTCTTTGTTGCATTAGGATGATTCAAAGTGTTGATGAAGTACAAATGTATAGCTCTTGGTGACCACATACTGCAACTATAATGTTCTCCTCCGTTTCTAAAGCAATATAATAATGTCAGACATCAGTGACGTCTGTAAAATCTCAGTTCTGAATGGTTCTTGCGATTTGGACTTGACCATCACAGAGCCGGACGGGAGTTCGTCTTTGCGTTGAGTTATGTACACTCTTAGAAATAAGGGTTCCAAAAGTGTTCCTTCTACAAGGGCTGAGGTTCTACCTGGAACCTTTTGCTTCTGAAAAACCCTTTTCCTGAATAAAGGGTTTTAAAAGGGTTATTGGTGGAACCCTCCAAAAGGACTCCAGGTGGAACTTTTATAAAAAGGTTCTACCTGGAGCCAAAAAGGGTTCTCCTATGAGGACAAACTGAAGAACCTTGTATGGTTTCCCAAAGAAAGGGTTTTTCAAGGGTTCTTGGTAACAATAATGGTTCCAGTAATAACCATTTTGATCCAGAGAACCCTTTAAAACCCATTTCCTGAATAAAGGGTTTTAAAAGGGTTCTTTGTGGAACCCTCCAAAAGGGTTCCAGGTGGAACTTTTACAAAAAGGTTCTACCTGGAGCCTTAATGTTTTCTATTATGAGGACAAGCTGAAGAACCTTATATGGTTCAACTTAGCACTTTTATTTCTAAGAGTGTAGTCAAGCCAGATTTCTGAATCATGGCCGGTGTGAACACATAGTTTGTAGCTCTAACATCACAGTAAATACCATTAACATTACATCTTGTTTTTTTTTTCCACACAAAGTGAAGTATGAAAACGACCACTTCCCAGTAAGGAAACTGAGTGCAGTGCCTCCACCAGGTCAAAGTGGATTACATGAAGCAGTGTTATAGGCCAGCCTTACATGGAAAAACCCTCAGTGCCTCCATGTAGGAATTATTGCTATTCAGAAAGCACTGTATTTCCGTCTCGTTCAGCAGGCTGCTGCAGGTCGGCTGCTGCCCTGCCGTCTGTGATCGCTGAGCCCAGAGACGGGTCGGCCAGTTCAGAGCTGAGATAGCAATCGGGGAGTCAAGACGCTGCCAGGAAAAGCATGCTCACTCAGGGCCTGGCTCTGTCCCATTTGTGACCTCAGCACTCTTATTACTCCATTATTTGGTCTCAGAGACACAGGGTTTACAATGAAATCAACACGCTACCTTTAAATTCTCTGCAACGTCAACTGTATTCTCAGACTGAGCGGTATCAGTGTTGTTGTGTATCTAATCTTGATTCTGCCTTAGTCTTCAACAGCTGAATTATATTTAGCTCATAAATTCAAGGATTAAATCGACCCTCTGAAAACTGGCAAATGTGAGCTGCGAACAATGTATGATTCTATCAGTAACAATAGCTAAAACGTGAACGTTGGCACGTAACTGTGCATAATTCATGTGTGATAACTAGAAAAACCAGTGGTTGTTTTCCTGCACCAGCAGTTTAAGACTTTTCAGACTCACGATATACACTCTAAGAAATAAAAGTGCTAAGTAGAACCATATAAGGTTCTTCAGCTTGTCCTCCATAGGAGAACCCTTTTTGAGGGTCCCACCAAGAACCCTTTTAAAACCCTTTATGCAGGAAGGGGGTTTTAAAGGGTTCTCTGGATCAAAATGGTTCTTACTGGAACCATTAGTGTTACCAAGAACCCTTGAAAAACCCTTTCTCTGGGAAAAAGGTTTTTTCCTGAATCAAATGGTTCCATGTAGAACCCCAGCCCTTGTAGAAGGACCCTTTTGGAACCCTTATTTCTAAGAGTGTAACCCAGCTTAACACATTAGAAGCTCCAAAAATGAATTTGTTGGAACCTTTATAAAAAAATTCCACCCAAACCCAGGGCTGAGGTTCTACCTGGAACCCTATGGAAGGTTCCACCAAGAACCCTTTTAAAACCCTTTATGCAGGAAAGGGGCTTTAAAGGGTTCTCTGGATCAAAATAGTTCTTACTGGAACCAAGAACCCTTGAAAAACCCTTTCTTCAGGAAAAGGTTTTTTTCACAAGCAAATGGTTCCAGGTAGAACCTCAGCCCTTGTAGAAGGACCCTTTTGGAACCCTTATTTCTAAGAGTGTATATAACAAGACGATTAAACTTTAGCCACTGAATTCTGTCAATCTGTGAGTGCAAGTGAACATTTGTGTCATGGATTCTTAGGAATATCCATTTACACGGCAAACAGCGTTGGTAAATCCATTCATCTTGGAGAACAATGAATGTTTGTGCCAAATTGGGATAGATTCCCTCAAGATGTTCTGTCCTGGCACAGGAGAATAAAATAATCATAATCATATTACCTCCATCAATGAGGCTATGCTTGTTTTCGTTGCTGTTGGTCTTTCTGTGAGCAAGAACACACGTTTTTGTTTGGAGCGTGACCCAAACAGAAGTTACAGATAAATCCAGATAAATGGGCGGTGCCAACAATCTAAACGTTATATATACATGTTCTGTGTGGCTGTAGAGCAACGTTCAGAGGGGTGAGGTCACACATGGGTCGAGCCTCGGCTCTGCTCATTCACGTTAAGAAACTAAGTCTTTGTATCAAAAATAGCAGCATCGAGGCGATCGTTGGATAGAATGAGTCGATGCTTTGCTCTGTTGAAGCCATGTCATGCTGTGAGGTTGAAGCCAAACACTGATACAGCCACAAAGGTCAAAGGTCTACTTCACTGTAGAATAACCATACTCTTGTCTCACAGTACTGTTCTTCTTTATGCCAAGGCTTTTTTTTTCTACTGCTGAATAGGACAAACTACTTGTCTTGTCTTTTTTTTTTTTCTGTTCTGTACAAAATGTATTTAGTTGTGTCTTTTCACCACCGTTGTTATGTTCTATGTAAACCAAAGTGACTTGGATTGTTTGGCCAAAAAAGACAAGAAAAAAAATAAGAAACGTAAATATTTCTACAGTATATCAAAAAATAGTCGATAATTACATTCTACGTACTTAGAAAACAAACAATGCTAACGTTTGGGTGTGCCTTTTTCTGACTCACGCTAGTGATGAGACTGGTGTTTGGTCCAACACATTTGTATAAAAACCTAAAATACTGGACAAATACGATGAAGTACAAAGTACTGGTCATAGCACCTTGTCGTTGCTGCGTTCCATTTACAATCGCAAACTCGGAGGTCGGAACTCGGAGTGACATCGGCCGAAAAACAACATGGACACAAAGCCAACTTGGGCTAGTCAATGTTAGCCATTGTTAGCCTTTGCTAGCCAGTGCTGGACATAGTATTTTAACAGTGTAACAAATGTCTTAATGTCGTATTTAAGTATGGTGGCAGCCATCTTGGACTTGGTACGTGAGGTTACGGCGAGTTCCGACTACAAATGCAACACAGCATAAGAATGGACAACTGAGATCAGTTAGGGTTCTGTAAGCCTTCGTGATCGCTCTTAGCTCACGGCTTTGTTTTGTTCTTCCTGGTCTTCAACAAAAAAAGTATCCATCCAACCATTTGCTGTTTAACTCAGTTCACACATGTACTTCCTTGTTATATCAAATGGTCGGTCCATTCTTGATTGACAGCATGATTGAAGTCCCTCCCCTAACCAACCACCCCTCGTAAATGCATAAAATGCTGCAGGAATGAGTTAATTTAAGTTCTTTTAAGGTATCCAGAAGCTCTGAGCAGTGTTGATAAGGTGATTTAAAGTAGAAAACATGAAAACCAAGTGAGTATGTGTACGTGTGCTTTTCTGTCAATGCTCCGAGAGGAAGTTGGAAGCTTAGTCATGGTGTAGCTGGATTATATCCCATTATTATTAGTATTTTGTCATGTAAAGGGCTTTTTGAAGAGCTCCTGACTGATATCATGAATCCGATTTTCTGAAATAACCCAAGCGGTGTTGTTTTAGGTTGAGGTGAACCAGGGTGAAGCTCACTTCTGGGTTGGCCTACAAAATACATCATCCCTGCAGCACTTTATTGATTAAATAATAAGAACCTTAAATATGTGTAAACTAACCCTTGTAAAGTATCGGGTCTAAGATTACAAAGTAACAACATGACAATAATGTCTTAACATTTTCATGAAATAAAGCATCACAGTTTGAATGTGTTTGTTCATAAATCTGTCTCTTGTACACTCTACTAATGTGTGTGTGTGTGTGTGTGTGCATGTGTGTGTATATCAGGGTTGCTTTTGTCTGTTTTGTATTTTAGTTAGCCGTTGTAGCAGTACACTCCGTACAGCTTGTGCTTTTTGTCGGGGAAGCCACTGAACCTAACGGCAGCTTCTGTAGGACTGCAGCGCCGCCGGGGATTAGAGATGGGATAACGGACGCTGCCGTCGGCCAACCAGCCAGCATCGCAGCGGTCGTAGCCCAGCAGCTTCCAGGCGGCGTACATCTGGCCGACCTTGGCAATCTGAGCACCATCTTTTTGGCATGCGCTGACTGCTTCGCCGTAGGTCAACTTAGAAGGGTGAATCAGATAGTAGAAACGACCTAGATAAAACAAAGAAAAAATCAGTTAAAGATTAAATACGGAAATACTATATCAAACATTGATATATACTGTAGCTACTATAGAAAACTCCTTTGTACAGCATGGTTTGATTGGTACCCATGTCACAGCCATGCTGGTGTTACCCAGTGTGGAAATTACACAGTGAACCTTCCTCATCAACAATTAGAGATTCGTCCAGCTAAGGTCGTATTGCAGACCACAAAGACTTAACTGTAATTTTGTGATTAAAACCACTCTTCAAATCAGAACCCGTACGTTTTCTCGGTTTACAACTGTCCAGATTTTTACCGGCCGCTTCCTACAGCTCAATAAACTACTCTCTGGGAAGGCCGACCAGAACAAGTACGTCTTTAAGAGGTTTTATTATTCTACGCACAACTTAATACACTACTTAATAGGTTGTAAACCGACAAAGCGTAGAAGTTCTGATAATCGGTTACAGATGAAAACAGGAAAATAAAGATTAGCAATATACACAATAGTGCTTTGATGACAAAGCTTTGATGACAACTGAGTTTTGGTTACGCACTGCATAACGTGCTCCATACCTGTGCTATTAGAAATAAGGGTTCCAAAAGTGTTCTTCTACAAGGGCTGAGGCTGTACTTGGTACCATTTGCTTCTGAAAACCCCTTTCCCGAAGAAAGGGTTTTAAAAGGGTTCTTGGTAACACTAAGGGTGGTTCTACCTGGAACCAAAAAGGGTTCTCCTATGAGGATAAGTTGAAGAACCTTATATGGCTCTACTTAGCACTTTTATTTCTAAGAGTGTGCTGGACAGACTACACTCTCTATGTTCACCCATCAGCCTCCTGTCTTTAGGAACCTGCTTAAATGAAGGTAAACACACACAGGAACAGCCATGTCCTTCACCTTTGTAGTGAGAGGTGAAGCAGAAGACGTCATAGTGGTTCTTTTCCTTGTCTCTCAGGCCGTAGGTACGAATGCCCGGAACCGTGCTCTTGCCTCCGCAAGGTTCTCTGGGTGTGGTGATGGGATACTGGACTGAGCCGTCGCTCAGCCAGCCGGCATTGCACCAGTCGAAGCCTCCACTCCAAGCGTCGTAGAGTTGGTCGAAGGACGCCACAATGGCATCCTGGTCCCGACACGCCTGCTCGGCGTCGTGGAAGTTGAGATTGTAGCGACCCAGGCGGGGAAAGTACGGGAAGAGAACGCCTACATGGAGAGGAGAGAAAAATCTTATTCTCTGGCTACTATCGAGCATCATGAAGCTACTCTGACATTCATCTCACGGACATTTTATGTCCACGTGGTCATTCTCTCTCCATTCATACCTTCAAGGTCAAGAGCTACAACTGCTGTTCCATCTTCCAGACCATCAATAACTTCACATTTGTATCTCCCATAATCCTCCAGGGTGAGTTCCGTTATGACCAGAGAAGCATCCATGGGAGAAGAGTCTTGTAAGTGGACCCGTCCATGGAAACTGCCGTAACTCCGTTTGTGAAAATCCATGGAGACAAAAACATCCTCCTAGAGCGAGATAAAGAGTGATGATCAGTGTTTGAAATGGGCCCGTACCGTCCCGTACTGTTCGGAACGCAGTCTTGGCACTTCTTAATTAGGTAAGAGATCCATTTTGAATGCCCATCAGAAAACTTAGACAATAGATGTGTAACAAACACATGTGCAGACTCACGTTAGCATCACAGACTGCTTAGCACAACAACTGAATAATCTTATGTCATAATAAATGAATATTAAGTTAACCTCTTTCAGGTAGTCTGAGGTCAGCTTCGTCCATTTAATCCTCATCTTGTGATTGGGAGGCATTGATGGGTGCCTTTGGATCCTGCATGGTAAAGTAGCATTCCCTCCTCGCCTCGACACAACCTTTGACTCTTTTGCCACCACCGAGAGCTGTGGGCCATTTTCTGCAACACAGAAGAACAAGAACACAAGAACATTATTCTCTCTGTCAGCAGTAATCAATTACATTTACTTGCGTTACTGTAATTGAGTAGTTTTTTGTGTACTTTTGTGTTGTGTTTCAGTTTTCTAACTTTAGGTTTACTTAATTATGTTTTTTGGACGCACTGTTCCTCACTACGTTTAAAATCACATTCATTACTGAGTAAAAACTTAGGGGAAAAAAATCATGCACTGGAAACTTTGATGAATGAGTGAATGATGAAGACAGACAAGTGAATGATGAGGACAGGTGAATGATGAAGACAGACAAGTGAATGATGAGGACAGACAGGTGAATGATGACATGAAGACAGGTGAATGATGAAGACATGAGGACAGGTGAATGATGAGGACAGACAAGTGAATGATGAGGACAGGTGAATGATGAGGACATAAAGACAGGTGAATGATGAGGACATGAAGACAGGTGAATGATGAGGACAGACAGGTGAATGATAAAGACAGACAAGTGAACAATGAGGACAGGTGAATGATGAAGACAGGCAGGTGAATATGAGGACAGGTGAATGATGAGGACATGAAGACAGGTAAATGATGAGGACAGACAGGTGAATGATGAGGACAGGTGGATGATGAAAACAGATGAGTGAATGATGAGGACATGAGGACAGGTAAATGATGAAGACAGACGAGTGAATGATGAGGACAGGTGAATGATGAAGACAGACAAGTGAATGATGAGGACAGACAGGTGAATGATGACATGAAGACAGGTGAATGATGAAGACATGAGGACAGGTGAATGATGAGGACAGACAAGTGAATGATGAGGACAGGTGAATGATGAGGACATAAAGACAGGTGAATGATGAGGACAGACAGGTGAATGATGAGGACATGAAGACAGGTGAATGATGAGGACAGACAGGTGAATGATGAGGACAGACAGGTGAATGATAAAGACAGACAAGTGAACAATGAGGACAGGTGAATGATGAAGACAGGCAGGTGAATAATGAGGACAGGTGAATGATGAGGACATGAAGACAGGTAAATGATGAGGACAGACAGGTGAATGATGAGGACAGGTGGATGATGAAAACAGATGAGTGAATGATGAGGACATGAGGACAGGTAAATGATGAAGACAGACGAGTGAATGATGAGGACAGGTGAATGATGAAGACAGGCAGGTAAATGATGAAGACATGAGGACAGGTGAATGATAGACATACTCTGGTATATAGAGTACATTAAAACTGTATTCTCAACAGACAAAATAACCTGATCACTATGTTTTCTCAATGATAATAATCATATTCTAACTCAACAGTTGACACATCTCTGCTTTCATGTGACTCATTCAATGATAGATTTCTAGGAGCTACACAGTGATAGTTCTATGGTAAGGATAAGGCCGAGTTGCTGTTTTAGGACAGGGGAGATACTCTGAAACCCCAAATTAAGAGGCAAAATCTAAATCATCAAATACTGTACTCTACTGTAGTAGACTGTACTACAATCCTTTTATTTCTTTTTTAAATAATACTTTGATCTCTAGGACTGTGATAGGCTAATAAGGTAGATAACCCTATCTTACTGAAACTAATAATCCCCCACAGAGCAGCATTATCAGCGAGCCACAGACGCAGAACACACTGATAAACCGAGGAAACAAATGACACGGCACAGTGAGTGTCATGAACGCAAAACAGGAGAGGACACTGCAGGAAAAAAGGTTTGTGCTGATGCTGCAAACCTCCGTGTGTCAAAGAAATTAAACTTCTGAGTTCTATTTCTGGGACACCAAATCATAACATAGAATATCTCAGGGGACAGAGTGAGGTCAAAACTGTTATTACAGACATTTTGCACCGTTAGCAAACACCAGCTGTCATAAGAGTGCTTTACATCCTCACTTGCATTTTTTGGCTCCTCTCTCAAATAAGAGTTAAGGTTTTTCGATGTGTGAGACACCAACACTCTGGAGAAACGACCCGGCGAGGCACGCTCACCGACAACACACTAAATGGTGATGTGCCTCACTGGTCAGATCAACAATAGTATTAATGTGTCATGTCTGGGTTTACCAATAGATCAGGGTCCTAGTAAGCTAATACTAGCGAATACAAGCTAATACTATCTACAGAACCTGCAACTCAAGAAAAACACCATCCAATAAGAGTCCACACCTCTGCATTCACACACACTGACTACAACATCCCCTGCTGTGTGGTAATAAAGTAATACAGGGCAATATTTAAGATTTTCCACTCACAAGCCCCCCCCCCCCCCCCCCCCCCCAGTTGCAGAGTGTAACTGCGCTGCTGTCAACAAGGTATGTTTTTTCAGGAATATTACTGATCTCACACAGTTGTAGTCATTTTGTCACGTAAAATAAAGTAATATCAAGTCAAGTTTATACTTCTCTAAACCGTGAAAACAAAGAAAACGTTAACACATGAAGAAAACGTTAATTAATCAAATTTTGTAGTGTGTTGTTAACGTTGTTTCCTTAAATGTTGTTAATGGTATGACCAAAAATTTCAACCATATTATGTTGTCCAAAATTTGAAAAAATTATGTGGGAAAAAAATGTTGGTCCAAATTTTGACAAAAATGTCATACTATACTGTCGACCAAAATTTGACAATTTGTTTTGGGAAATCATTTTTTGGTCCAATATTTGACAAAAACGTCATACTATACTGTAGTTCAAAATTTGACAATTTGTTTTTCGGAAAAAAAAAATGTTGGTCCAAGATTTGGCAAAAACTGTGTTTTCTTAAATGTTGTAGTGTCAAACAGACATGCCAGACATTGCTCTGCTAACCTTGCTAATGTTGCTAAAGTCATGTTGATCTGATGTTTGCCATGTTTGACAGCCTTGCTGCAGTTTGTCCAAGACAACAAAGGAAGAAAACATTTTTCTCAAGCTCAAAGTAGACCGGTTATGCTTGAGCTAAATGCATGAATGCACCCGAGTTGGAATTTTTTGCTTTTTCGTTGCCCAATCGTTGCATTGCCCCTTGGAAAGTTGGGGGTGAAAGGCGGGGTTCAAACAACCATTCACTGTCACAGTCAAACCTCATTGGCTCAACGAGTGTCCAAATCACCTCTGCATTTGGTCTGGTTTGGTTTGGTTTGGTATCCAAACCAGTGACCTTCTTGCTGTGAGACAACAATGCTAGCCACCACACATTGTGTGACCAAATTTAATTCTATGAAAAAAGTTTGCAGAGTAAAAATGGAGGAAATCAAAACTCACCTGTGACATAGATGGTTCTGGAGAGCTCCAGGTCTGGGTAAAGTGTGTCTAAGTCGCTGTCTGCTACAGTTAGTGAAATCAGAACACAGACGAGCACAGGAATCATCTTCACTCACCAAAGTGGGGTCTGATCACTGCAGAGAAAACACAGAGAAGTGAGAGGTTGTTAGAGCCACGGACAGGAACATGCTGTAGTCACATCTCAGCCCTGGGAGTCAAAAACGCCAGAGGAGGAGGAAACGCTGTGCTCGTGTAGATCTGTGTTCTGAATGCAGCTCCGTCCACAACGGCCACAGTGACACAGGGTTTCTCTCTGCATTGCTGTTTCTCCCCCTGAGAGCTCTGTGATTACTGCATCAACCCCCACCACCACCACCAAATATCACCGTCTCTTTCTCACAAAGTCTCACACATTCATATTAAACTACAAAACACCACCAACTTGTCCTTGACGGACAAAGCCGACACACACGATCACAACACAGAGAGAAGTAGAACATCACATATATACACTGTCTGTTGTACATACTGTGCAGTAAATGTTCTCTGTCATCCAGCAGTGAGAGGAACAAGCTGCATGTCCCGCTGACAACTTCAGAGAGAGAGAGAGAGAGAGAGAGAGGCTGATACAATGCAGCGTCACTCCAACACCTTGTGCTTCATACACACACACACACACACACCAACATTATTTTGTTCTTATATATATATTATTATCTACAGCAAAACATATTGAACACTTATATACAAATATTACAAATATATATCTTCAGGTGAAGGATTATTCTCTTTGTAATAACATAAAACATCCAACACAACATTAACAACACACTAATGCCGCATTTCTACCACCTCGTCTCTGCACGGCATGGTTAAGCTTCCGCTAGCATACGCTCTTAGAAATAAAAATGCTAAGTAGAACCATATAAGGTTCTTCGGCTTGTCCTAATAGGAGAACCCTTTTTGGCTCCAGGTAGAACCTATTTATAAAGGTACCCTTTTGGAGGGTTCCACCAAGAACCCCTTTAAAACCCTTTATTCAGGAAAGGGTTTTTAAAGGGTTCTCTGGATCAAAATGGTTCTTACTGGAACCATTAGTGTTACCAAGAACCCTTGAAAAACCCTTCTGGAGAGGGTTTACTCTGGTAGAACCTCCGTCCTTGTAGAAGGACCCTTTTGGAACCCTTATTTCCATGCCGTGCTGAGTCAGGAAAGGGTTTTTAAAGGGTTCTCTGGATCAAAATGGTTCTTACTGGAACCATTAGTGTTACCAAGAACCCTTGAAAAACCCCTTTCTTCGGGAAAGGGTTTTTACAGAAGATTTCCAGGAAGAACCTCAGCCCTTGTAAAAGGACCCTTTTGGAACCCTTATTTCTAAGAGTGTAGTACCTGGTACCAGGTACTATTTTGTAGTACTGGCTTTGGCGAGGTTCCAGGGGCACTGAGTACCTACTCAGCACGGCATGGAAATAAGGGTTCCAAAAGGGTCCTTCTACAAGGACGGAGGTTCTACCAGAGTAAACCCTCTCCAGAAGGGTTTTTCAAGGGTTCTTGGTAACACTAATGGTTCCAGTAAGAACCATTTTGGTCAAGAGAACCCTTTAAAACCCCTTTCCTGAATAAAGGGTTTTAAAAGGGTTCTTGGTGGAACCTTTATGAAAAAGTTCCACCTGGAGCCAAAAAGGGTTCTCCTATGAGGACAAGCAGAAGAACCTTATATGGTTCGACTTAACACTTTTATTTCTAAGAGTGTACAATGATATTTACACCTGAGTTTGATCAACAAGAGCCTCTAAACTCAAAATCATGTTCTTTCAAAGAAGATCTGAAACACGTGGTTGACACCATTAACTCTTACTGTATATTTTCAAACAGCGGAGTCGCCCCCTGGTGGCTATTGAACATATTCTTACTTCAGGGTTGGCCTCAGCCGTCAAACCGTATCCACTTTTTCTACACAGTCCATGCTTTTTTGGATCGCACGTGTTTGAAGAGGTAGTTCTTTGAATCTGAACTGATCCCAAACCATATTTTACATGCACCTCTTTTCCATAACCCTTCCACCCTGCACCCCCACAGCCAGGTGTAGCTCTTGCTGTTAGCAGAATAACCTTGCAGAACACACACACACACACACACACACACACACACTCTGCCTGAACAAAGTCATTATGTATATCGGCATGCGGGTGTGGGGGGGTGAGATATGTCCTTTTTAAAGAGGAGGAGGAGAAAGTGTTCAGTCAGACAGTTCTCTGCAGGACATGAGGGGAGCAGCTGATGTGTGAAATGAGGATAGAGGGAGATACAGAGGGAGGTGAAGCCAATAAAACACAGCAAGAAGAAGGCTAGAGCCAGGAGAGAGGGAGGGAGGGAGGGAGAGAAGGAGGGGTGAGGATTCTGCAGCAAAAAAAAAAGAATGCAGGGGAATCAAAGTGTGGAGCTCCATTAGTAGTTACTCACTCAGATATTAGGTTCTCAACTGTTTACAAGTGAGAGACTGCACATGCATGGTTATTATCTGTGTGTGTGTGTGTGTGTGTGTGTGTGTGTGTGTGTGTGTGTGTGTGTGTGTGTGTGTGTGTGTGTGTGTGTGTGTGTGTGTGTGTGTGTGTGTGTGTGTGTGTGTGTGTGTGTGTGTGTGTGTGAGTGTGTGAGTGTGTGTGACTAAATGTGTCCTCCAGAGTGACAGCATTCCTCAGCCGCCATCTGTGTTGGACTGTAAACAACACCAAGTCTTTATAGGCCAGGTGTGTGTGTGTGTACTTTTGATTTGTGTCAATATCATCAAACAACAAAGTGTAAAAAAATGAAAACCACAAACTCAATATCATTCAAAAATAATTGTATTTTATTTGTTTGAAAATAGACCTTTTTGTTTCCAATGATAAGGATTTCCCTTGCTCCACTTCTTTTGCGCTTGGAGCTCGTTCCCTAATCTCAAAGATAATCTGACAAACGTTAGCTACTGATGTACCTTGTCAGATGTCGGCAGGGAAAACTTGGGGGAACGAGTTCCAGACGGACGGCCACTCCAAGCCTACTGTCTACTTCCTGTCCATTGAGCTGTCACTCCAAAAACTCAGTAGCCAATCAGCAGGCAGCTTCCGAAAGCCCCCCCCCCCCCCTAAAAAAAAACCAGGGAACAGACGCAAAAGAGTCTGAGCAAGTGAAATTTTGGTCGTTGAAAACAAAAAGTCTATTTTCAAACAAATATAATACTATATTTTTGAATGATTACATCAATATTTTATAGTATCATATATTTTATATAAGTTCTTCCTATAAGCAACTTCCTGTTTGTAATGTATAGACAAACACCTAAATGTGTTCCTGCATTCTTAGAAATAAGGGTTCCAAAAGGGCTGAGGTTCTACCTGGAACCATTTGCTTCTGAAAAACCTTTTCCCGAAGAAAGGCTTTGTCAAGGGTTCTTGGTCACACTAATGGTTCCAGTAAGAACCATATAGATCTTGAGAACCCTTTAAAACCCCTATCCTGAATAAAGGGTTTTAAAAGGGTTCTTGGTGGAACCTTTATGAATGATGATGTCTCCTACGAGGACAAGCCGAAGAACCTTATATGGTTCTACTTAGCAATTTTATTTCATTTCAGAGCCGTTTCTTGCTATATGCGGACTATGCAGCTGCATAGGGGCCCCACAGCCACCGGGGGGCCCCCAAACTGCAAGTTCAGACTCATATTTTATTATATTTTTGGAGAATTAAAAGTACCTGTCTTTATTTGCATGTATTGGATGCATTCATTATGCGTATATTTGCAAAGCATGTAAGTGTTTGTGGGGTAATCAGAAAAAAGTACCTCGATTTTGTAAAAATAGGGGCCCCCAAATAGTATCTCGCATAGGGCCCCCAAACAGCTAGAAACGGCCCTGTTTCTAACAGTGTGTTAAATCATGACGTTTACAAAAAATGATCATAAATCTCTTCTCAGTTATTGGATGAAATATTTGATGTACGCTCAATCAGCCACCACTGTTTCTGATCCAGATTGGGGATTTGGCAGGAATTCAAATGTAAAGTTCAGATGTGAGCATCTCAGCAGCATCTTAGCAGATCAGGATGGATGTTGTCATGCTTATATAAGATGGTAATAACTATTAGCAGGTAAAATGTCAACATTTTGTGCTTGATGCTTGGTCTGAGTTCACTGAGTCTTCTTGTTTTGCTATCACACGCTGCGTGGCTCAATCTTGCGTGGCGCACCTTTAACGATCCAGTAAATGCTGTGAAAACATTATCTCACCTCTCTTACCCTGAAATGTCTTCCAAAACTTACAAGCAAATCCATTTTTTTTTTGCATGATATTTAACACCACGAGGAGCAAGCAAGCAAACCTGGAACATCTCCTGGGAATGAGGTCAGACCTAAGCGTGGTAAAAGCTGGAGATGTTTTGCACTTGGAGCTGAAGTAATCTATTGTTCCTCAGAGAAGAGTGAGGCCGCTCCCACTCTCTGACGGCCAAGTCAGGGACTGGAGCTACAAACGGGCCAATGCAAACTTACTACAATAACTCTGCTGTTTTTTGTGTGTATGTGGCATGAGAGATGGTGATTATTACATCCATCCATCCATTATTTACCGCTTTATCCTCCACCGGAGGGTCGTGGGGGGGTTCTGTGCCTATCTCAGCTGACATAGGGCGATAGGCGGGGTACAACCATCACAGAACCACATATAGAGACAAACAACCATTCACTCTCACTTTCACACCTACAGTCAATTTAGAGCAGGGGTCCAAACTGGTGGCCCGGGGGCCACATTCGGCCCCCCAATCGATTACAGGTGGCCCCCGCACTTAATATCATGTTATAATAAAAACATGGCCCATGACATCACCGTCATTTAAACACAGTGTGTAGCTGAGGCACAGCTGCCAGCAAGGTAATAGAATAGAATATATATTTGCTAGCAATGTTTATTATAACCGTAATAATAAGACATTTGGTCATAATTATCCCATTGTTAAATGTATCGTAAACAACATTCAATTACAGTGGCCGAAACGTGTCCTGGTAAGAGTTTTAATTACAGTTGTCCACACTATTATTTATGTTATTTAAAATAAATGTCTGTTTTTGATATTAATACATTCATTTTGCATCATAAATACTATTATTAAAGGTGCATTATGTAATAAATCTAAAGCAACTGGCCATAAAACCCTCCTAATATGTCACAGAGACTAATATAATATAATGTTCATATAACAAACTGAACTCACCAACAACAACAGTACAGACAAAATATTTGCATTAAAAAAATATATTTTGCAGACTGCAAATCATGTTTATGTTTTGAAATCACGTTTTGGCATGTGGCGCCACCTACTGCCATCTACCTATCATTGCAGTCAGTAGAGTCTCAGCTGCCGAGCGGGTTGCCAGTTACGTCAGAAAATGAAACCTAAAAGACCTCGATATATTGAATTTGAATGTAGTAACTGTTTTTGGCCACAGTCTTACATATGGCGCCTTTAAGGCACAACCAAAAAAATCCTGAATATAAATGTGATGAAAAACTCTTTAACTGTAACTCCATCAATCAGTAATTCCCTTATTCCTGGGGCAACATTCATAAAAAAAAAATGTGCATAGGTACAATAAAAACGATCTAAATTGACTTCACAGGGACTTAAATCATAAATCATCCCTTAGGTTGCACACTTACATCCAGTTGGTGAACAATGTGATTGTGTAAGGCTTTTAAAGTAATGGATCCCCAGGAGCTTGGAAAAAAAAAAAAAAACCTCTTAAAACACACACTCGGTTACGAGGAGAGAAGCAAAGTTGAAGGTTAAACCATCACAAAGAAATACAGCTGGCGTGAACACAAAGAGTTTCCACTCCTTGTTTGGTTGTGCTTGAGCTTTTAGTCCCGAGTTTTTGTTAAACAGCAGAAAAGCAATTGTAATTGTCAGTAATTGGATCCATGTTTACATGGCCTTAAACCTCTTCAGCAGAGGAGACGCACTTTCACTGAGTCGTCGCTCCAATGACCTGATAAATGACTATATTCCACATTACGTCGATGTATGTGTTTGATGGACTCTGCACAGTTAAAGGTAGGAGTTTGACTGAGACACAATATAGCTTAAATGAATAAGATCTATCCTAAATCCCAGAGAAGCAGAAACCATGACCCTGATTTTTATCTCCACAGCAGCAGCTTCGTCACCGAGCCTCAAAAACACTGTTGGAAAACTCGGCAGCGACCGTTTTAACCACCGTGAATAAATATGACGACATCACTCCATCTTCAGCTTAGGGTTAGCGGTGATTCTTTTGCATTACTTCTCCAAACAACGTCAAACTTGGCACTGAACTTACTCGTATCAAGACACCTGGAATTTCTAGATAGATTTAGAGAATGTAGACTGGTTTAAAGACTAATGTTTATGTTTTGCTATTCCTGGAGAGTTAAGAGATTGATAGAAGTGTTTATTTTGGTCTTAAGAGAAGTTTTATACATTCTTAGAAATAAGTGCTAAGTAGAACCATATAAGGTTCTTCAGCTTGTCCTCATAGAAGAACCCCTTTTGGAGGGTTCCACCAAGAACCCTTTTAAAACCCTTTATTCAGGAAAGGGATTTTAAAGGGTTCTCTGGATCAAAATGGTTCTTACTGGAACCATTAGTGTTACCAAGAACCCTTGAAAAACCCTTTCTTTGGGGAAAGGGTTTTTTCAGAAGCAAATGGTTCCAGGTAGAACCTCAGCCCTTGTAGAAGAACCCTTTTGGAACCCTTATTTCTAAGAGTGTACAAGTAATGTTCATGTTCTTGAAATTGCGATGACACAATCGTTTAATAAAATCCAGACATTTTTTTTTTGGAGGTTTTCCAAAGGTTTTTTTTCAGTATGTTTTTAAAAATCAGAGGTGAGTCAAAAACAGAAGTTTGAACCGAATTGTGGGTTTGGTGAACCGTTACACCCCTAATCCCTACACATTTACGGTACACTCTTAGAAATAAGGGTTCCAAAAGTGTTCTTCTACAAGGGCTGAGGTTCTACCTGGAACCATTTATTTTTCAAGGGTTCTTGGTAAAACAGGTGGTTCCAGAAAGAAACATTTTGATCCAGAAAACCCTTTGGAACCCCTTTCCTGAATAAGAGGTTTTAAGAAGGTTCTTGGTAACACTTAGGGTTCCAGGCGGAACCAATAGGGGTTCTCCTATGAAGACAAGCCGAAGAAGGGAGGGCTGAAAACAAAAAAAACGGACTATTACTATTACTACTTATTATTGTCGTGACATTGTCTGGTAAGATGTTTTACACTCTGTGCTGTGACACTGTCCCCAGTGTCCTCTGTCCCCAATGTCCCCTGCAGTGGAAAAACCCTCTCACTGGGACCAGATGTGGCATCTCGAGCACACTGAACAAATACTTGAAACCTTGTTCTCGAACCCCCAACAACCCCCCCCCCCCAAACGGGTGCGTATGCAGTGCCATGAAAAACCCGGTCTGAATTAGTGAATTAGCCGATAACCTCATGGCGTTTCTTCCGTGTCCCACTTTAATTAATCTCAGGATGGTGTCGTCGTCGACATGTTCGATGTGTTGTTGTCACTGTTGTTAACGTTTTTTAAAAACACTGACGGTAATCGGTGTGGGTCTAATGTGAAACAAAGCAGTGACGATATTCTTAAGATGTCAGAGTGACAAAAGTCTAAAAAAAAAGTTTTCTCTGGTTCCCTCACTGGCAACCATGTTTTCAAGCTGAGTATGTATTGGAAATATACGGTGGCCCTGAGGTGCAAAACACAAACGCAAAACACAAAAACATTAACTCAAAAGTTTTCTGCTTTTGTTTTTGTGTTTTTTTGATTTGTGTTTTTTGTTTTGCATTTGTGTTTTGTGATTTGCGCTTGTGTTTTGCGCTTGTGTTTTGCACCTCAGGGCCACCATAGAAATATGACATATTGGTTTCACAAGAATGAATAAAACCCCCCCTGACCTCAGTCCAGACGCATAATAAAAACTGGTTGAGGTCCAGAACGTCAATCTGCTGTCAATATAAATGCGCACAACAATAATTGACACATGCATATGATTCATACTTCCAACTCGTCAAAACTCTCTAGTTTTGAGAGTAAATACATTCCTGCTTTGAAGCTGTTTGACAGATACTTAAGCGCTGGAGCAGAGGAGGTGAGCGGCCATTTGACCCCTCGCAAAACCACCTTCTGAGGGAGAAGTAAATGAGGCGTAAAAAGGCAAAAAGGAGGGCGTTACAGACGTGAAGCATGACTGATGACTAAAACCTGATCCAAATAGATATTAGCAGTGGTGTAAAGTTGTATATAAAGTATAACAAAAACGATGCTAATCTCCAGCGATCGAGGGGCACACAATGGCGTAGTGGAGTTTGGAGTAAGATAGCGCTCCCTGTGTTCAGTCCAAAAACTGGACACTTTATTGGACACTCTAAATTGCCCATAGGTTTGAGTGTGAGAATGAATGTCTCTGTGTGTGTGTTGGCCCTGCAATGAACTGGTGACCTGTCCAGGGTGTGCCCTGCCTTTGGCCATGTGTCGGCAGGGATTGGCACTAGCAGCCGTGTGACCGCTCATGTGGAGGTTAAAACAGACAACAAACATTTACAGTGACACTACACTCTTAGAAATAAGGGTTCCAAAAGGGTCCTTCTACAAGGGCTGAGGTTCTACCTGGAACCATTTGCTTCTGAAAAACCCTTTCCCGAAGAAAGGGTTCTTGGTAACACTAATGGTTCCAGTAGAACCCTTTAAAACCCCTTTCCCTTTAAAAGGGTTCTTGGTGGAATACCAAATATTTGCGTTAAAAATATTTTGCAGACCGCAAATCACGTTCATGTTTTGAAATCATCTTTTGGCATGTGACGCCACCTACCGCCGCCTACCAGTCATTGCAGTCAGTAGAGTCTCAGCTGCCGAGCAACCACGGGTTGCCAGTTACGTCTGAGCTACAATGACGGAGAAAACGAAACCTAAAAGACCTCGGTATTTTGAATTTGAGTGTAGTAACCGTTTTTGGCCACATTCTTACATATGGCGCCTTTAATCGTTTACTCAGAAATAAGGTTCTGCCTCATTAAGTCCAGGTTCTGATCCATTTGGACTTTCTCACCCACCACATTGAAAAGATTGAAACCAGGGAAATAAAATAAAACCAGATATGTAACATTTACACTCTTATCGTTTGATAAACCCATCTTCCCTGACAAAGAACAACTTTTTGTTTCTCATCCAACTCTGTTTATATAAAAGCACTGGACTGACTGTTGCTCAACTGTGGCTCTCACCATCTGCACTTACTTTGTCTCCACCCTCCACTGTCCAGCCTCAGGAGGGAAGAAATAATCCCATTCATGTTTGGAGCGTCAGCACAGAGAGAGAGAGACGCCTCAATCACAAGCAACTGTTAACCATGAGCACAAAGGTAAGACTTAGAAGAGTGGCTGATAGAAGCTTTACATTACAGTGCTCAGTAGTGTGATCAAAATGTTTACCACATCTTCTTTAAAGACTGACAGTATCACTGATATCACTGCATTGATGTACTTCCTTGTTTATTTTCCATAACTGTGACTCTGTGAGCCTAATTAATCACCAACAGGTGGCAGCAGAGGCAGCAGCAGTGTGGTGCAATAGTAACAGAATAAGTACATTATACTGACATAGATAAATAAAAACAAATCTAATCTAAATAACTGTTTAACTTTAAAGAGAGAGAGTGTGTGTGTGTGAGTGTGTGTGTGAGAGAGCGAGAGTGTGTGTGAGAGAGAGTGTGTGTGTGAGAGAGAGAGAGAGAGAGAGAGATAGTGTGTGTGTGAGAGAGAGAGAGAGCGAGAGTGTGTGTGTGTGTGTGTGTGTGTGAGAGAGAGAGCGAGAGTGTGTGTGTGAGAGCGAGAGTGTGTGTGAGAGAGAGAGTGTGTGTGTGTGTGTGTGAGAGAGAGAGAGAGAGAGAGAGGGTGTGTGTGTGAGAGAGAGAGAGAGTGTGTGTGTGTGAGAGAGAGTGTGTGTGAGAGAGAGAGAGTGTGTGAGAGCGAGAGTGTGTGTGTGTGAGAGAGAGAGTGTGTGTGTGTCTGTGTGTGAGAGAGAGAGTGTGTGTGTGTGTGAGAGAGAGAGAGAGAGAGTGTGTGTGTGTGAAAGAGTGTGTGTGTGAGAGAGAGTGTGTGTTTATGTGTGTGAGAGAGAGAGTGTGTGTTTATGTGTGTGTGTGTGAGAGACAGAGTGTGTGTTTATGTGTGTGAGAGAGAGTGTGTGTGGGAGAGAAAGAGAGCGAGCGTGTGTGTGTGTGTGTGTGTGTGTGTGTGTGTGTGTTAAGGTTAGTCATATTAGGACGACTTACTATGGGGAAAAAATGTGTTATAATTGAATAAAAATCTGCATTTTCCTTAATTGTGTTTATTGTGTGTTTGTATGCTGCCTGATTTACACTGAAACAATACAATTTACTGCTTTTTTTAAAAATATAAAGACATCAAATTAAAATTGAGCAGAATTAATTCTGACCATTGGTCCGGCCCTCAACAGTATTTTGAGTTTCTCATGTGGCCCCTTACACTCGAGATTGTGTGCATTATA
Source organism: Microchirus variegatus (assembly GCF_963457635.1). Classification (NCBI taxonomy): domain Eukaryota; kingdom Metazoa; phylum Chordata; class Actinopteri; order Pleuronectiformes; family Soleidae; genus Microchirus; species Microchirus variegatus. Next base: position 41,407,498 of record NC_139802.1, read on the forward strand.
TTAAGTTGCTAAAAATCAGTTTCCCCACGAGAAGCCATATTTCCATGGGGAAATATGGCGTAAGAATAAAAATAAAAACGGCGTAAGACGGCTCTTACGCTGTTTTTTGGCACCTGTAGTTTGTTCAATGAAGTCAGTGCTGTGTGTGTGTGTTAGTTCCACACTTCAAACCCACCCCAAAACACTTTTAAGAACTGTGGCTGAGAGTCAGCTGAACACACAAACAGAGCGTTCACAAACAGCTCGGTCAGTTCTCTCACTGAAAAAGCATACATACATTATTTTACTCCCAACCCAGGAGTGTGTCACGTCACCCTCACACCACCTTAGCCATGACAAAGAGTCCTCAGTGTGAAACACAGACGCTCTGTGATGGCGGCAGGTTAATGCTTCATTTAACTGGAGGGGGGGGGTAAAAAAAAAAAAAGGCCTGCGTATGACACAGACATCAAATATAGTTTTTAACGTCAACACTGGAGCAAAAAAACCTCATCAGCCTCATCGCCAAGAAAAAAACCTCCTACTTCCTACAAGGGCCAGTTCTGTCCAGGTACTAAATGGATTATATGCATCACTTTGAGTTACCACAAATAAAACTGCCGACATCAGTCGTCAGACTTTATTTATTGGAAACCAGGGACGCATGTTAACAGCAGGTGTAAATGCATGTAGTGAAGTGCTATCTGGTCGCTATCCGATCCAAGAATTAGGGCCAATTCCAATTCCTATCTTAACCCTCAAGCTCAACCCTTAATCTTAACTGTCCCTCAAAACCAAGTGTTGAGGGTTATTTTGTCACTTAGAAATGGGACACCCCTTAAATGCAGATACGTCTTCAGACTGTAGGGGGCAGAATAACGCGAAAGCTGCGTCCAGTCTGTCAACTCCAAAAAAGATGAAGAAGAAGAACGCATTTACGCCACGATTATTTATTACGATCCGTTTGTCAGTCAAGTTATTAGGTTGTCAGTTAGTTATAAGATGATACTCATACAAATACCACAACCACGGACATATTCAGCTGACAGTTACCACACACCACGGCTTATTGAAAAGTAAACCATAGCAGACGATCGATTGTCCGCGCCGGCTATTGACAAAAGATCGTAAAATAATAATAAATGTTACGCAACAATGACGTAAGTAATCCATAATATGGGCCTAAACTAAGATAATACAATGGTTTTCGTCATTTTTATATCTCTATTAACAAAGAAAATACTACTTAATTTGTAGCGTACTCGTTTCGCTGCTTGTGAAAACACGCAATGCATTCTGGGTAGCCCTTGCTCCCAAGGGGGATTTCGGAAAATCTCAATATTGAAGGCGATACAGCCCTTAAACTCGCCCCTCAACTTAATTTTTCTGAGAATCGGGACAGCACTTAGCACTAGCGGGAGCGCGCATTTTTGAGATTGAGGGTTAAGCAAGGAATTGGAATTCACCCTTCCTCCAAACTAAAGCAGTCCAGAAAGAGAGAGCTCTCCAAATGGATCTTCTTTTACTGACCTCAAGAAAAGAGTCTAAGGAGGTTTCACACTGGATCAGCTGGTCATGGCTCCAGCCCCCCCATGACCCTCATGTGGAGGATAAAGCGTGGATGTCTCAGCATATTTTAAATGCGAAATCATCAGATGCGAAATCATCTTCATCATCTATATTCCTACGACATGACTTTGTCCTGTCTGGAAAATGACAACAGAAAACGCCAACACTGAGCGACAGTGACAAAGACGAAGAAGACACCTGAGGCCGTTCCATCCTCAGGAGACACAATCCCATTGTAAGCTAACGTGATGTCTGCACCACAACAGTGAACCGTAGTGTCTTCTCTGTCATGTGACGCATGACGATCACCTCAACATGCAATCACATGTGTGTTTGTGTGTGGTACGTGTTGTGTGGTGACTTTGTTTGCTAACAATTGAACCTATCTTGAGCTCTACAAAGCATGTTCCTGATCGTTCTCCTTTCAACCTGAAAATATTAAAAGGGGACATATTATGCAAAAAAATCTACTTTTTAATCATTTAAATCCTTATATTTGGGACTCTGAAGGCCCTATCAGTCGGCAATGTTGAAAAAAGATGACTAGCTCATGTTTTTGTGGTCCTCCTCAGTCTAAGTACAGGAGATAAAACCCGATGTTGACTTCCGCACTCACTGGGACATCACAATGCGCTAAAATTCCTGGAATTGTTGTCTCGCGGAGCTCCGCTTTGTCCGTAAAACACGCGAGAGTGCAAAGTCTGTGAAAAGTTATATTCTTGGTTCCACAGTGCAGCACAGAGTTCTACACAAACTTCCAGCCTCAGAGGATTTATCTGTCCAGTGGATACATGTTATATATGACGGCAATGTGCTTGCTAGAGCCTGCAAATCCTCACTTTCCCAAATGCTAACTGCTGTTAGCTCCCAGTAGCCTCTGTGGCTGATGTCATTTCCTGTCCCTTAAGTTTTGTTTTACTTATTTTTAAGGTGGACCTGAAGAGATACTACTAAAGCGAGCGTTCTGAAAAAGGCTTAAGATTAAGATCTTTGATTGCAGAAGATGCTCCACTTTTTATGTTCAGCTTTTCTTTTCTATTTCTTATTTCTAAATCAGGCCAGTAAAGCACAGACATCAGATTCGGACAGTGAATGAATCACTCCTGTGTGTCTTTGACCCTGAGCAGAATCATCAGTTTAAAGATAATCTCAATCCCTGTGCACTGACGACAGAAGCAGCTGTGTATGCAGGTTCAGATTCTCTCTTCATACTCCATCACATGGTGTCAGAGGTCAAAGCCAGAGGTTAAACTTCAGGGCTAGTCACAGTGTTGTAAACAGGGTTAAATCTCATTTCCTCCCCTGCATGACTTTCTATATTTGTGTTGTATTTAGGTTGGTCTGAATAAAATTGTCTGGATTGAGGTTGAGATGCATGATATTGGACCTTTCTCCCCGATTTATGCCAAAACACAGAGATTATTTTGGCTCTTCTGTGTTGAAACTGACATATTAATCAAACTCGGATATACACATTTTCTTCAATGTGCAAAATAAATAACCCTAAAACAATAGGAGTTGCAGAGGATGAAGTCACAGTAGAAGACGTTGTCATAGTGGCGTGTTTGACGATATCCAATAATGCATTTTAAAGCCGATATATCGTAGAATATCGTGCATCATCTAGATTATGGTTTGAAAAATATTATTCACGTACAAATACATGAATAAAATTGTGTACATGAGAGGCAAAAATAGTGAACGTGAGAGGCAAAAATAGTGAATGTGAGAGGCAAAAATAGTGAATGTGAGAGCCAAAAATAGTGAACGTGAGAGCCAAAAATAGTGAATGTGAGAGGCAAAAATAGTGAACGTGAGAGGCAAAAATAGTGAATGTGAGAGGCAAAAATAGTGAACGTGAGAGGCAAAAATAGTAAACGTGAGAGGCAAAAATAGTGAACGTGAGAGGCAAAAATAGTAAATGTGAGAGGCAAAAATAGTGAATGTGAGAAGCAAAAATAGTGAACGCGAGAGCCAAAAATAGTGAATGTGAGAGGCAAAATGATGGCATACACTGGCCCCCATACCAGACAGCTGAACTCTTTCCTTCTAAAGAAATGTTTATCCGTCATTTATATTTCTTATGAACATGGGGAAAGTTTATAAATGAACACATACACAGACACTATTTAGAGTAACACTGCAGCCCGTAAATGGCAAACACATTACTCACCACGACACAAATGTTATTCATGAGGCAAAACGTACACGGCTAAAGCCGCAGGAGAACACACACACTCATTTAACCTGTTGTTCCCTCATTACTGCTCATTTACACAAATTGGAGTCGACTGTGAATGTGTGTGTGCGTGTCCCCCACCCTCCCCTTTTTCATTAGGAGTTGGGGGTGGTTAACATGAGCCACTGCAGGCCACAGTCTTGTATTTGTGTATGTGGACTGGGTGGGTGTAACGGTAATGGGTGGGGGTCAGGGTGGAGCCGCTAAGTCTAAGCCAGCGCACACAGAGAGGGGCTGTGAGGAGCTGGAGCCTCTAAATCACTCCAGAGCTGCAGCACAACATGGTCAACCACAGCTATGATAACTCTCACAAATATGATCGTCTGAGCCCATTGACCGTGAGCAAACAAACGACTCTGACGAGAGACAAAGGAAAAACCTTCGTTTCGAGTCGACGCTTCTTGCGTGTTTTGATGGACGGTCGAATCGAAAGGTGACAAAATGCAGCCTCAAAAATGAATGGTTTCATTCAAAGAGCTTTAGTGAGAGGAACTTCCAGACAGCGATGATACCTTCAGGAAACTGCAGCGCCCCTAAAGCTAAAAATGCTCTAATAACCACACAGTGGAGAGTATTGTTAGTGTAGATGAGGTGAAATGGTTGTATTATGGTATGTCACACGAAAATAATATAAACCCTGGTGTCCTCATGAACATGTCTGTGACATGCTTTGGTCAAAATACCATAAGGATGAAGCACCACAGCAGTTCAATCACCCTGTCAAAACAGCCCTGTTCAGAACGCTCTGTTTAATAGTATCTCTTTAGGTCCACCTTAAAAAAAAGTAAAATGAAACTTAAGGGACAGGAAATGACATCAGCCACAGAGGCTACTGGGAGCTAACAGCAGTTAGCATTTGGAAAAGTGATCATTTTGTAGGCTCTAGCAGGCATATTGCCGTCATATATAACATGCATCCACTGGACAGATAAATCCTCTGAGGCTGGAAGTGTGTGTAGAACTCTGTGCTGCACTGTGGAGCCAAGAATAGAAATTTTCACGGACTTTGCAGACTTCCCGTTTTCGGATGCTGTTGCCCTCGTTAGCGCTCTCGCGTGTTTTACGGACAAAGCGGAGCTCCGCGAGACAACAATTCCAGGGATTTTGCGCATTGTGACGTCCCAACGAGCGCGGAAGTCAACATTGCGTGTTTCATCTCCTGCTCTTGGACTGAGGAGGACCACAAAAACATGAGTGAGTCATCTTTTTTCACACTTTCCCGACTGATAGGGCCTCCAGAGTCCCAAACATAAGGTTTTAAATGATTAAAAAGTTGATTTTGTGTACTATGCCCCCTTTAAATAAAAAACCTGAATCCTGATCCGCGCTTGGATCACTCCCAAAATCAAACCATTAATTCCTTTGGACCTAGCCTACATTCCTAGCATATTCCAGTGAAATGTCCAGTTTGCTGATGATTGATGCTGTTCTCAGACAGACTGATGTGCTGCTCAAACCATAACCTCATCGGCGTCGGAAATAACAGTAACATAGCACTCTTTGGTCTGAGTGTAGTTAGCAAGCCTCGGTTTTGACCGTCAGTCCATTCCTGTACCACAGGAAACGTCACACTCATGTATTCCTGCCAAATGTCCAGGACAAATACTGCATATTTTTTAACTATGAAGCGTGATAACCACGCTACAAAGCTGATCAATTACAGCAGCAGTGGAGAAAGACAAGTGAAGACACTTGAAGACTTTACCTGTGTCAAAAATTTTTTGGGATATCACTGTTACAAGGAAAAAATGCTAACCAAATATGTGCAAATGCAGATAAAGCTGACATTTAAACAGAATTGATTAAGAATTTGAATAAATCTTCCCTTTCAGATTTACCAAATTAAAATATGTGCTTTGAAAATCTGAGTACGAGCTGGGACTGTTAGACTAACTGAATGTGAAGATGAAAATTCCAGTTGAGTCCAGTTGAGGTACGTATACCAAACTGTGACTTTTGCGTACGTTACACCTCCTAATATTGATCTGGACTCATCTGTCGCCACTGTCGATCCCTATCAGGCTGTAACACTCGTCTTTCTAGAAAATAACATTTGAAATGAAGTTGTGCCATTTGCCTTGAACATATCATGTCAAATAATCATTTTTCAGCTGTTGGGGCTTCCTCCTGTTGTCAGCGATTTCCCCTTCCACGAGTGTTTGTGCCGTCTTACTGAGCGCTGTATGTTATGAATAATCTGCCTGTTATTAAAGTAACAATGATTAAAAGTGTGAATAAAGGAATGATTGTGAGTTAACAGTCTGGCTTTTTGCAAAAGTCAAGTTTAAACTAATCTAAAATGATCCTGTAATTGGTTTGAACTTATGTTTTTAAGTGTTTATGAAGCAAAAGACACAGTGAAGAAAAAAATCTGTCTCGGTTGCTTTTGTTCCGTCATGTCGGCTCAACTGTGTCAACTGTTGCGTAGCGGATGTGATTTACAAGACAATAAGTCATCGCAATAACACATTGTGTAAGTTTTTATTTGAGAACATGACGGTCAAATTGTTGAGTGTGAACTATGTGAGTATTTGAACATAAACAGTGGCTGAAAATGTGACGATGTGAGCTACAAACGTCATCGTGACATAAATAAATCACTCATTAGTGTATGTGAGAGATCGATCCACACATTTATCTGTAGTTGTTGCTCTGTCAACGATGAATGCATGAAAAGTAAATGGTATAAAGTGAAATATGAAGTGTAAGAGTATTAGAATACTATAATAATAGTTAATGCAGAAAAGTTTGAGTATTTGATGTCTTATTGAGATGAGTGACAAACGGATAAATCACTAAAGAGTCGACAAAGTCAGGCCTCGAATCAATAAACACCGACACTGGTGGTTAGAAAACATGAATCACCACAACGTAATACATCTTTTATAATATTACTTCAGTTTTTCAACATTCTGAGGGGAAATAAACATGATGGAGGTTTGTTTATTTCCTGTTTTAAGACTTTTCCTTCCATCACCAGCACAAAACTCTGCTCTATTTAAAGGGAAAATATCATCTCTGGACTTCAACATGTCACAAAAACTACAAATTCAGTTCATTAAGTACTGAAAGTAATGGTTTCTAAGTGTTTCCAACCTGAGACTGAAAACCATATGGATTATTATTCTTCCTGCTGTGACACATTTGAACACTGAGATGGAGAAAAGGCTGTTTAACAGTGAGATTTTAGGCTTAAAACGGTGTAGATTATAATCCTTTATCCCTGTTTGCAGCCATGTTTTCAAAAAATCTGAGTAGTTAAAGGAATAATTCAGTCCACAAATACATCATTGAAGTGGAAACTCAATTATTTGTGTTGTTAATGTAGATAATTGAAGTATCTAAGTTATCACTCTTCATAGTTAAACATATACAGTAATTAATGTACATTTAGATGATCTAATCCTAAGCCTATTATCAATATTGTTTGTTTCCCTCTTGTTTAAATTGCGTCACAGTACAAAGACAACACTTCATCACACTCACATCAACACAAACGCAACAAATGTCAAATATTCTACCTTTTTTTCTCTTTCTCTATCTCCTCAGAGCGCTGTGAAGTGTCCACGGTCGGGATGCGGAGGAAAAGCGCAAACACTTTTGCGCACGGTGAGTGAGGTACGAAGAAGAGCAGGAGCAGGAGGAGCAGGAGGTGCATGCGCTCACAGTTCCTCACTGAGCAGAGAAGTGTGACACGGAGCAGAGACTCACTCCTCCTCCTCCTCCTCCTCCTCCTCCTCCTCCTCCTCCTCCTCACTCCTCCTCAATCCTGGGCTTTGTTTTGCGCTCAACTCGCAGTGATGTGACGAGTCTGCGCTGCCAGGACGCGGCCGGGCAGGTGGAGTGTGCGCCCACCCGCGCGCGTAAGTGCGCACATTTTAAAGTTTAATTAAATTAATTAATTTGTGGACATTAAAACTGCAGTTCGTAACTTTTGGGGATTTTTGTTGATGACATTATAAACAGTAGATCAATTAATCCTGGAAAATGTATGTCTTTTATATTATATTATATTATATAATTAAAATGATGATATTATTATATATTTTATTATATAATATTTTCAAACAACAATTTTTAAGAAGCAAAAAAAACATCAATTTAATAATTCTAAAATATATTGAAATAGAAAAATACTTTTCTAATTTTTTTTTGTGGGCGGGCCTTAGAAAGCTGCCTGCTGATTGGCTACTGAGTTTTTGAGTGACATCTCAATGGACCTGTCCGTCAGGAAGTCGTTCCCAGTCGACAGCCGACAAAATAATTGTAAATATCTAACGTTTGTCAGATTATAAACGTTAGTATATTTATATTTATATTATATTTTGTCGGTTGCTGACGGGGAACGACTTCCAGACGGACATCGACTCAGGACCGCGTTGCGACTTCCGGTCCAAAAACTCATGTCCTCTGTCGTTAACCACGACTTAAAGGCGCCATATGTAAGAATGTGGCCAAAAACGGTTACTACATTGAAATTAAAAAATACCGAGGTCTTTGAGGTTTCGTTTTCTGACGTAACTGGCAACCCGTGGTTGTTCGGCAGCTGAGACTCTACTGACTGCAATGACTGGTAAACGGCGGTAGGTGGTGCCAAAACATAAACATGATTTGCAGTCTGCAAAATATTTTTTTTTACGTAAATATTTTGTCTGTACTGTTGTTGTTGGTGACTTCAGTTTGTTATATGAACATTATTCCTGAGTCTCTGTGACATATTAGGAGGATTTTATAACCAGTTGCTTTAGATTTATTACATAATGCACCTTTAAATGTGACAGCATAGCAGAAATTAAATCATGTTTAAATACTTCAAATAGATCTCTGAATTGTGTTATCTCTTCTTTTCTGTTTCGCAATAGTTTAGTTTTTTTCTTTTGTTTATGCTTTAAAAAAGAAAGAATGGAGAAAATGGGAGCAGGGTGGAGTAGAGAACAGATCACTGGTCACAAGTCAAACAACTTTGCCGTCTTTGTTGAAACTCAAGCGAGTTGAGTGAACTCAATATTTAGACGGACGCATCACATGCTTTCCATGAGGCCTGCTGACAAGCCTGATTTAGGGCAGCCCTCGCTGCTCCATGTGGCTCTGCTTCCTCATGCTGTCAGCTCCGTAAAACATCATTAAAGCACTTGTACTTTACATCTGCTCCAATTTAAGGCTTATGTTCTCACTGTGAAAGCTTCATGATATGCTGTCAAAGTTAAACGCTCCCTTTGCTCAAAGCAAAGCGTGCGCTTTTCTGTATTTAGCCGTCACGTACACGACAATAAGACGGGCAGAAGTATATACAAACAAACTTTATTCATCGTAATCTACGCGTTAAAGTGATAGTTCGGGATCTTTGGACGTGTAATTGTACGAGGGTCTAAACACCTCTGATGACATGGATAACATGGTTGGGATGAAGATCAGCAACTCTACATCTGAGGCCATAGTTCTCAGCTGGACAAGGGTGGATTGCTCACTCTGGATGGAGCAGGAGATGGAGACGTTTTTAAATGTCCGTCTACGTTCCAACCATCTCCTATGGTCATGAAGTTTGGGCAATAAAGAGACGTAAACAAAGAGACTGCAAATACAGGCAACCAAAATTAGTTTCCCTCATCTAAAAGAAGCCACCTGGAGGATTCATCAGGGAAGAGCTGAGGAGGCAGAGCTGAGGAAGTTGCTGACGGCTGAGGAACCAGCTGCTGAGGAGGTTGTTGAGGGTTGAGGAGGTTGTTGAGGGCTGAGGAGGTTGTTGAGGGCTGAGGAGGTTGTTAAGGGCTGAGGAGGTTGTTGAGGGCTGAGGAGGTTGTTAAGGGCTGAGGAGGTTGTTGAGGGCTGAGGAGGTTGTTAAGGGCTGAGGAGGTTGTTGAGGGCTGAGGGGGCTGCTTAGGGCTGAGGAACCAACTGCTGGGGGCTGAGGAGGTTGTTGAGGGCTGAGGAACCAGCTGCTGAGGGCTGAGGAGGTTGTTGAGGGCTGAGGAGGCTACTTAGGGCTGCGGAACCAACTGCTGAGGGCTGAGGAGGTTGTTGAGGGCTGAGGAACCAAGTGCTGAGGGCTGAGGAGGTTGTTGAGGGCTGAGGAACCAGCTGCTGAGGGCTGAGGAGGTTGTTGAGGGCTGAGGAACCAGCTGCTGAGAACTGAGGAACCAGCTGCTGAGGAGCCAGCTGCCTCGTGAAAGTCTCCCTGGAGAGATGTTTTGGACATGTCTTTCTGGGGAGGAGACCTTGGAGCCAACCCAGGAAATGCTGGAGGGATTATCTCTCTCGACTGGCCTGGGAAATGCTTGTGATTTCCTGGAGGAGCTGGTGGAAGTGGCTGGAGAGAAGAGAGAGCTGTCTGTGCTTCATTGTTAAGGCCGGTGACCCCCCCCCCCCTCCCCGACCCAGACCCAGACCCGGATAAGTGGAAGACGTCGATGACGGCTCATATCACTTTTTCCTTGTGACCTTTCCTGGCAGACTAGGTAAATAATGATAGATTTCAGTGAGAAGCCCACACTTGCACCCAGAAAGTGAACCGCTGCCCCCTCACACAAGCCTGCAGAGGACTGGTGGAGAGCATCCTCACTACTGCTATTACTGTGTGGTATGGCAACACCAGGAGGCCTCTCCAGAGAGAGCATTAAAATAATTAGGACATAATATACACACAACGCTGCAAGAAGAGAACCAATAACATCATCATCATCTCTTCAACCCTCAGCTGGAGATTTATCTGTTGACCTCAGTAAGGATATCATTGCAAACGGCCTTTTTTCTCCCCCACTTCCCAGTAAAATAATCTGGTTAAATTGTACTTGTGATGTCAGAGATTTGATATTCAGATCAGAGAGATTCCTCTATACTTGGACAGATTACATTTCATGACATGTTCTAAGCTCCAGGGGCGGGGCCTCTGATTGTTTTCAGATGCTAGATCAGCAACGTCCGATGATTTTTTGCATTACAACATCTCGTCAGTCATATCACTGTTTTCATTGTACTTTGTCGCACTCAAAAAAAAAAGTGCTAAGTAGAACCATATAAGGTTCTTCGGCTTGTCCTCATAGGAGAACCATTTTTGGCTCCAGGTAGTACCTTTTTATAAAGGTTCCACCAAGAACCCTTTTAAAACCCTTTATTCAGGAAAGGGGTTTTAAAGGGGGTTTCAGGATCAAAATGGTTCTTACTCTAACCATTAGTGTTACCAAGAACCCTTGAAAAACACCTTCTTCAGGAAAGGGTTTTTCAGAAGCAAATGGTTCCAAGTAGAACCTCAGCCCTTGTGGAAGGACACTTTTGGAACCCTTATTTCTAAGAGTGTACACTCTTAGAAATAAAAGTGCTCAGTAGAACCATACAAGGTTCTTCGGCTTGTTCTCATAGGAGAACCCTTTTTGGACTCCAGGTAGAACCTTTATATAAAGGTTCCACCTGGAACCCTATTGGAGGGTTCCACCAAGAACCCTTTTAAAACCTTTTATTCAGGAAAGGGGTTTTAAAGGGTTCTCTGGCTCAAAATGGTTCTTACTGGAACCATTAGTGTTACCAAGAACACTAATGGTATAAAGAACACTTTATATAAAGGTTCCACCTGGAACCCTTTTGGAGGGTTCCACCAAGAACCCTTTTAAAACCCTTTATTCAGGAAAGGGGTTTTAAAGGGTTCTCTGGATCAAAATGGTTCTTACTCTATCCATTAGTGTTACCAAGAACCCTTGAAAAACCCTTTCATTTGGGAAAGGTTTTTTCAGAAGCAAATGGTTCCAGGTAGAACCTCAGCCCTTGTAGAAGGACCCTTTTGGAACCCTTATTTCTAAGAGTGTAGAGAACACCTCACACCATGTGTTTAGAAAGGCCGTCCCTGACTCACAGCTGAATGCTCCTCACTCTGTCTTCAGTCTAATGAGGACCAGTTGTTGGGTGTTTGCTGGTCTTTCTGTCAGAGAAACCACACACTGCGAATGAATGTTTACTTGAAAATGAGTTATTATCACATTCCCTCTCTCTCTCTCTCTCTCTCTATCTATCTGTTCCTTTGCCTTCATCTATATCGCTCTTATCTGGCTCTTACTGCATGACCTCGCCTCATCATGACGTCACCTTCTCGTCAAACACCTCTTCCCCTCGACATGTGCCGTCTTTCAGTTCTCACTCGCTGTGTTTGAGTGTTTCAAACAGTTAAGTCTCTAAAATAAACAGCTTGTCTGGGTTACTGAGGATATTACAACAGCTATTATGTCGAGGATGAAAGATATATGAGGGGAAAAAATGGCTTTCCTGTAATTATATCATTAAATTCAGATATCTATCCTGAGGCCTTGTTTCTCGACGTCTGAGGCGTTAAGACGGAGGTGTGTGTGTGTGTGTGTGGGGGGGGGGATTTTGTGGTGGACGTGGCCTTTGTTTTGGGGTGTGTACCAACATGGTGTTAATTTTAGACCCTTTAAACAAGGTTTATAGCTGCTTTGATCCAAATCATCACACATGGTTGCTTTTATAGCGCTACCAAAGGAAGAAGATAAAGAAGCTAGAAAAAAGCATGAATAATACAATCATTTAAAGAATTTAAAAAAAAATCAACAATGACATTTTATGTCCTTAATGACTGTGGTTGGACCCATTTGTTAATATACACTATTATAAATAGTAAGGGTTCCAAAAGGGTCCTTCTGCAAGGGCTGAGGTTCTACCTGGAACCATTTGCTTCTGAAAAACCCTTTTCCCCTGAAGAAAGGGTTTTAAAAGGGTTCTTGGTAACACCAATGGTTCCAGTAGGAACCATTTTGATCCAGAGAACCCTTTGAAACCCCTTTCCTGAATAAAGGTTTTTTCAAGGGTTCTTGGTAACACTAATGGTTCCAGTAAGAACCATTTTGATCCAGAGAACCCTTTGAAACCCCTTTCCTGAATAAAGGTTTTTTTCAAGGGTTCTTGGTAACACCAATGGTTCCAGTAGGAACCATTTTGATACAGAGAACCCTTTAAAACCCCTTTCCTGAATAAAGGGTTTTAAAAGTGTTCTTGGTGGAACCCTCCAAAAGGGTCCACCTGGAGCCAAAAAGGGTTCTCCTATGAGGACAAGCCGAGGAACCTTATATGGTTCTACTTAGTACTTTTATTTCTAAGAGTGTACCACTGCATGTTGTCCTTTTTGTGGAAATATTGCTAATCCAGCACCTTCTAAAAGTGGGTCAGAATAAATCTCCACAGCTGTGGAGCAGAGACTGTTTCTCTCCAGTCTCCATGACAAACAGGATATATCTGATTTATTTGAATGCATTGATTAAAAAGATGAGTTCAGTACTTCCTGTATAACTGAATAACTCTGTCTGACACAGTCGCTGAATTATTTATCCACTTTGTTCTTTGAAGTCTCTACACCATCAGTTTGTGGAAAGACTGAATGAAACCAGGTTTAAAAAAAAAGAAAACAGAAGCTGCTTTCTCAGGTCCGGTCTGTTTCTCCCTCCACCCACAGGCTGAATTTCTCTACACATGTGGTTTTGTCAGAAAGCTGCTTCTGTGCAGCTCTGGATAATGTAAACACAGGCTCGGGGTCTTTACGGTTCCCCCTCACTGTGTCCACGTCCTGAACACAAAGTGGCTTCATGACCGATCTGCTCATAGAGCGGCAGCATGAACACAACCTCTGTGTGTAGACGGTGGCTGGAGTTCAAACACAGGACAGCAGCGAGTCATTGACCTCACATGTCTGAATATCTCTACACTCTTAGAAATAAGGGTTCCAAAAGGGTCCTTCTGCAAGGGCTGAGGTTCTACCTGGAGGTTCTACCTGGAACTTCTGAAAAACCCTTTCCTGAAGAAAGGGTTTTTCAAGGGTTCTTGGTAACACTAATGGTTCCAGTAAGGACCATTTTGATCCAGAGAACCCTTTGAAACCCCTTTCCTGAATAAAGGTTTTTTCAAGGGTTCTTGGTAACACTAATGGTTCCAGTAAGAACCATTTTGATCCAGAGAACCCTTTGAAACCCCTTTCCTGAATAAAGGTTTTTTTCAAGGGTTCTTGGTAACACCAATGGTTCCAGTAGGAACCATTTTGATCCAGAGAACCCTTTAAAACCCCTTTCCTGAATAAAGGGTTTTAAAAGTGTTCTTGGTGGAACCCTCCAAAAGGGTCCACCTGGAGCCAAAAAGGGTTCTCCTATGAGGACAAGCCGAGGAACCTTATATGGTTCTACTTAGTACTTTTATTTCTAAGAGTGTACCACTGCATGTTGTCCTTTTTGTGGAAATATTGCTAATCCAGCACCTTCTAAAAGTGGGTCAGAATAAATCTCCACAGCTGTGGAGCAGAGACTGTTTCTCTCCAGTCTCCATGACAAACAGGATATATCTGATTTATTTGAATGCATTGATTAAAAAGATGAGTTCAGTACTTCCTGTATAACTGAATAACTCTGTCTGACACAGTCGCTGAATTATTTATCCACTTTGTTCTTTGAAGTCTCTACACCATCAGTTTGTGGAAAGACTGAATGAAACCAGGTTTAAAAAAAAAGAAAACAGAAGCTGCTTTCTCAGGTCCGGTCTGTTTCTCCCTCCACCCACAGGCTGAATTTCTCTACACATGTGGTTTTGTCAGAAAGCTGCTTCTGTGCAGCTCTGGATAATGTAAACACAGGCTCGGGGTCTTTACGGTTCCCCCTCACTGTGTCCACGTCCTGAACACAAAGTGGCTTCATGACCGATCTGCTCATAGAGCGGCAGCATGAACACAACCTCTGTGTGTAGACGGTGGCTGGAGTTCAAACACAGGACAGCAGCGAGTCATTGACCTCACATGTCTGAATATCTCTACACTCTTAGAAATAAGGGTTCCAAAAGGGTCCTTCTGCAAGGGCTGAGGTTCTACCTGGAGGTTCTACCTGGAACTTCTGAAAAACCCTTTCCTGAAGAAAGGGTTTTTCAAGGGTTCTTGGTAACACTAATGGTTCCAGTAAGGACCATTTTGATCCAGAGAACCCTTTAAAACCCACTTAACTGAATAAAGGGTTTTAAAAGGGTTCTTCTTCTACCTGGAGCCAAAAAGGGTTCTCCTATGAAGCCGAAGAACCTTATATGGTTCTACTTCACACATTTATTTCTAAGAGTGTACCACACAGTTCTCTTCTCCATCAGTGATAGAACCTGGTACCTGATATTTTTTTTTCAGTTCCTGCTCTGATGAGGTTCACCTGAGCCGATACTAAAGTGTGACGTCAACAGACTGGAGGTCACTGATCGGTCGTCAACCCTTAAAAATAAGGGTTCCAAAAGGGTCCTTCTACAAGGGCTGAGGTTCTACATGGAACCATTTGCTTCTAAAAAACCCTTTCTTCAGGAAAGGGTTTTTCAAGGGTTCTTGGTGACACCAATGATTCCAGTAAGAACCATTTTGATCCAGAGAACCCTTTACAACCCCTTTGCTGAATAAAGGGTTTTAAAAGGGTTCTTGGTGGAACCCTCCAAAAGTTGAGTTGGTGGAACCCTTCGTAACCGACCTGGAGCACTTTACGCAGGAGTAAAAATTGGATGAAGATCAGTTAAAAAGACTTAAAAATCCTGAAAACGTGCGTTCATCTCCATTATTTAGCAAAGCAAATGTCTAATGTAATCTTTAGAAAATAAGCTATTATTTTGCTAGCTAATAAGCTCTAGCACTGCTGAAAGCCGCCGATTGTGACCACGTTCGGTGGTATTTCGGTTCAGTGGTTGTGTAAAAGGATGTCACGGCAGTTTGTTGACGAGGTGCTATAGTAATGGAAAACCATACCAAACCAAGAGTCGAGCCGAGCCGAGCCGTGCTGAAACCGTATAGTGGAAAAGCTCCATAACATTAATCGTCGCTGTGTTTTCCAGTAAAAACAGTGAATCTGGTAATGAGCAATTTTTTCAACCCCAATGCTCACATATGGTCTGGGCGGTTTGACCATTGACAAACCCATGAGATCTGAGACACAGCTTTTCTCTCAGCCACTATCTCAGCGTGCACATGTTGCGACAAATGATGCTCTGCGAGATAAGCGGAGACCTGGTGGCACCTACTTTACCCTGATCTGTCCCTGTTGCTGAGAACTCTGTGGGAAACCCGTGATAGTGGTGAACAGGATGTCAGGGGTCAACAGGATGAAAGGCCTCAGACAGCTCAGGAAGTGTTACCCACAAAGTGTTCCCCTTCCTCAAAGCCTATCATATGAATATATCATAAACCGGAACTGAGTGGTATTTCTGATCATTAACAGTGTAATTCTGTGTGATGTGTGATTCTGATTATTATCTTTCATATTTCTTTGCTCCAACTATGGCTTAAGTTTCAAATGATGAACATAAACAAAAGACAGGGACATTCACACTATGTGGTTGCAATGCTCTCTATTGACCAGCAGATGGCAGTAATGACACAATCTTGATTTACAGAAAAGTGTTCAAAAATGTTAATGTTTAATATTATTTATTATTTAGTAATTGATTTAAAAAAAAAAAAGCTTGAATCGATGACTGAAAAAGCTATGAATGAGTATTATTAATATAATAACAATACTTATTATTGTTGTTATTATTCTATTATATGTAATTATTATTATTATTAGTAGTAGTAGTAGTAGTAATAGTAGTAGTAGTATTCAGCAGTAAACTAACGAAATGTTGGTGTGTACCAACTCAACTGCTGAACATGAACGTCTTTGTCTGCGAAAGCGTGTTTCAATAAAGTTTTAGAGAGAGAGAGAAAAAAGAGGTACGCTGTGAGCCAATCAGAGAGCGCTTTGCTGTTTCCTGGTGACCACTGACCAATGAGCGGCTCCTGTGTGTTAGCGCGACAAAGAAAGCGGAAGAGTTGTTTTCGTCGGAACCGTTTGCTGTTTTTTGTTTAACCACGGTGCTTTTTCACCCGAACACGGAGAATGAGTTTGACTCTCAGGTAAAACGCCGTCTCTTATACTATGTGTGTGTTTGTGTAGTGTGTATATGTACTGTGTATGTGTACTGTGTATGTGTGCTTCGTATGTGTAGCCTACTGTGTATGTGTAGCCGACTGTGTATGTGTACTGTGTATACGTACTGTGTATGTGTACTGCGTATGTGTACTGTGTATATGTACTGTGTATATGTACTGTGTATGTGTAGCCTACTGTGTATGTGTACTGAGTATATGTACATGATGTTTCAGAAAGCTAAAACTCAGAGTTAGCTAACCCTGAGACGAGGGAAACTGTGGTTTTTCGGTTTCAAAAAGCTAGTTTAGCTTAACTTAGCTTAGTCGGTTACACTGGCAACATACTACGTGAACTTAACCTGCTCTTAAGCTGAAGCCTGCAGACTGAAGGCAGTGACAGATATTATGGTCTGTCCTTTTCTTGAAGAGCCAGTTGATGTCGAGGCGCAGATACTCCCTTAGCAAAAAGTAGTTTATTCAAGTGTACTACGAGTATACTTATTGTATGCTAAAACTGAGGCCGTATACTTGACGTTTACTTTTTATATACTTAAGAATAGTCTAGTGTACATTACACTATACGTAATGTACATTAATACCTAAACTTACACTTGTACACTTGTATACGTTTTACTACTTTCTGCCACAAAGTACTAATACTTAAACACACAAACAAGTGTTCACTTTTCCTTTACCATTTTACATAGATTGATAGATGACTGTATACGTGTATACTTGAAAGTGTACTTTTGTATACTTACTATGACCTAATAATGTATACTTAAAATATAAACTTAAAAATGGTCCAATTTGGTCCAAAGAAGTATTATTACCTTATTTGTTATTATATACCTTACCTGTTTGAACTACATTTTTATATTTCATATTAGTTTTTCATCTTTAGTTGCTGCCAAGTTTAAAAAAAAATAAAATATATACTCAGAATTGATTGAACTAAGTGTTATTGTAAGTGCTATTAAACCAGCCAGTGTGTGTTTTAAAGTGTTTTAAAGCAGACGATTCCCACACTTCTTTCTGGTTCCAATTCCAATCGTTCCCATGAATGTTTGTGCTGTGATTTCTTCTTCTGTACCGCTTTACTCTATACTACACTTTGGTATCTTTTTCTTTCCAGAACTGAGCTCGTAGCAGACAAAACCAAGCGTAAGAAGAGGCGAGAACTCACGGAGGATCAGAAACATGAAATCAAAGAAGCTTTCGAGCTGTTTGACACCGACAAAGATAGAGAAATTGATTACCACGAGCTGAAGGTAACCAAAGACAACAGAGAATCTTGAACCATAAATAATCAATAGCTCAATGAATCAACAACTGTTTTCACAATCAATCAGTTTGAGCTTGCTTTTTACATTCCTTTTTATTCACCAAGTTGTTGAAATTACGCATTTGAATTTACTGATAGAGGCAGCCGTGCTGTGTCATAGTGACAGACTTGCGTGGTGTTCAGGTCTTCTGCTTGTCTTCGTCTTCCAGGTGGCCATGCGTGCACTTGGCTTCGAGGTCAAGAAAGTGGACGTTCTGAAGATTCTTAAAGATTACGATCGAGAGGGAAACGGGAAAATAACCTTTGAGGATTTCAATGAAGTCGGTAAGTTCAAGCTTCCAAGACGCTTAATCGAAACCGCCTGTCACTGTTGCTCTGAAAGGGATGAATAGTGGTCACACGCGGCATTGAAGAAGTCCTCTCGCCGCTTGTCTCCACAGTGACCGATCGCATTTTGCAGCGCGACCCAAAGGAAGAGATCATGAAGGCCTTCAAGTTGTTCGACGACGACGAGTCGGGAAAGATCAGCCTGAGGAACCTGAGGCGAGTCGCTCGGGAACTCGGGGAGAACATCGGCGACGAGGAGCTGCGCGGCATGATCGACGAGTTTGATACGGATGGAGATGGAGAAAGTAAGTGGTCGCTGCAGTTTCCACGTGGAGGAGGCAACTACGTAGATATGAGGGACTAATGACGCTGAATACAACACGCATGATTTGTTTTTGCTCAGTATTGAAAAGGGGCAGCGAATTATACAATGCGATTATGCAAATGTCATACAACACGGCACATAACAATACAGCATTTGTTAAATATGGCTCTGGCGAAAAGGGAAAGTTGAGTTTTACTAAGAAATCAGGCTAAACACAAAGCATTGTGGGCAATAATGTGAGTATGACGTGACTTTTTCTCTCAGTAAACCAGGAGGAGTTTCTCGCCATCATGAATGGAGACTCTTCGTGAGACCAGCTGCACTTCTGAACGTCTTCAAGAAGCCACTGAAGACATTGTTGGGTTGGTCGTCCACACTCCGTGTCCTCAGAGATGAACCTGTGCCTGAAACTTGAGCCTCTCACTCCCCTGCACCAAAATCAGAGCACATAGATGTCAATCCAGTGCTGCTGCCACCACGTGTCTGTGTGTGTGTAATTCTTCATGAAAACTGATCAAACGAGGCAGAAGACTGATTTTCTTCTAAAGACTTTGGTGCAGGAGAGGGTTACAACTAGATGATCACATTCTTAAACCGGTGCACATCTGAGTAATGGGCTTATTTTTGGGGTTAATCTGTTCTTCAGTTAACGTACCTGTTCCTGCTCATCCCAGGGAATCACAGTCAGCCGTGTCTGTGACGCTGACTCTGTGTCTGTACCTCATTTAAGCACATTTATGATTCTGTAACACTGGCGCTGACCATTTTCCACTCGTTCTATGTGCCATTTACCTGACGTGAATATTTGAATGTGCTATTTATTTTGCCCGCAATCAAATCTTTATGATACGATGACGTTGGTAAGCAAACAAAAACAATTTGTGGAGTCCTGTAACCATTCAGTCATTAAATTAACTCAAACATGTTGACGTGTTACCACTAAGTTGTGGCATTTGGCCCTTATTTGAACAGTTCCCTCATTTTCCACCAGAGGGAGCCAGTCATTCATGACAACACTGATAAAAGCAGGTCGAACTTTAGAAACAAAAGTTGGTGAATTGCAAAATAAAGTAGAAACAAAACATATTTTCACATGAAGGAACAAAACCAATACTTAAGTATTTAGTTTTATGAAAGAAAAACTGTAAAGTCACTAAATATTCACACAGGAACGTCTTCCTCTCTGTTTTTGGTGTAACGTTAGAGCGCCACTTACTGTCCTGTCATATGTACTGCAGCATGCAACCTTTATAAAAGGCCAAATAGGGTTCTCCTATGAGGACAATAAACTTATATGGTTCTACTTATCACTTGTATTTATACGAGTGTACTCTCACAAACAGAATTACATCAGATCTAGATGTCTTTTCACAAACTCCATAAAAAAATCATCAGCTACAAATGCTAGGAGAGCTACCCTTCTAAACCAAATAACATCCTGGTTATTACCAAAAGCAGAAATCACCTGGGAACCTCTCACTTCCACCCTCTCAACGTTCTTGAAACTCTGGGCCCATCAACTCCATCAACTTGTTAAAAGACATTTTGGCCACTACCATCTGCCTGAAAGCCTTCTGCATGGCTAGTGGTAACACAGAATGTGTACCACTCCTGCTAAATTCATTGGATCGCCCTTAAACTTGGTCAGATTACAATTTCTGCAGGTCCTGATCCAGTATGTCTAAGTTAGGTGAGTTTTTGTGCTCAAAGGTGTGCTTAAAGAGTAAGTAAAATAACACAAAAAGATGACAAAGGGTCAACATTTCATCAGGCAAGGCGGTAAAAATGAAGAAGTACGATTCTGAGTGCACTGTATCTGCCGGCCTTATTGCCTAAGGGCTTTGACGGCAGTATCTCCTTTAACGTCAAAGACATTCTGAAGATAACGATGAACGACATAGATTTTATTTTAACTCACCTTTTATTATTGTGTTATTGTCCCCAGTGGACAAATGAGAGTGAGGCAGTAATAACAGACTGAGAGAGCACACACACACACACAGAGAGCGACTCTGCAGGGATAGTGTTACCGAGTATGTGCTCTCAGGCTGAAGGTCAGCATCCACACTGATTATCAGAGCCTGCATCTGGTCATCACTGCTGCTGGGACAGACACCCATGACTTGCCCTTGCACTGGCACATGCTCAGCTGTTGGTCCCGGGCCTGCGCCGGAGCAACGCATGCTCCAGAAATAAACCCACCCAGTTCCTCCCCAGCTACAAGCTCAGAGTCGCCCCCCTGTGGTTTCCACGACATGACTGCGCGTACGCACCCTTTGGTATTGACGGTAATCACCGTGTGTTGATGAGACTTCTAAAAATACCACCGTCATAGCTGGTCAGGTTCTTACTTTCTGCTCAGGGGCAATAATCAAGGTTGGGCTCCAGATGGACAAATGGTAAGAGCTACGACTGGGACAGGGAAAACAACATTCTCATACATATGCAGCTGTCTTTATAGAACCACTGTAGACCTACAGAGTCTGTTAAACTAGTACAGTCCCTGTATCTCCATCTTCGGATGACTTAGCATCACAATTACGCAGATAGTTTCCTTGTGATACGATGTTCTGGATTCAACCTGTCCCACTTTAAACAGCCAGAGAGGAGATGATTAACTTCCTGATTAACTTCCCTTCATCTTCCCCACATCAGAGAGTCACAATGGACACAATCTGACGTTTTGTCTAAGATTCAACTCTTGAGTCTGCTGATTTAAAGATAGCCTTGTTGTCACTGGAAGGGTAAGGGTCTCATATTAGCATAACATTACCGTTAAGGTCAGGTCAAATTGCTTTACACTACACACACAGGTACTGTACTGGCTATAAGATGCTCATCATGGCAATGACAGTAAAAATAAGTAGCAGAAAGAAAAGATGGTGAAGGAAGAGAGGATGAGGAAACAACTGTCAGGCAAGTTGTGACCCTGTTCTGATCAAATGTCCCAAAGGGGTCAGCTAGAGACGCGTGTTAATACCAGGTGTAAACACATGTGGTGCAACACTATCAAATCACTATACGATCACCATTCGATCACCATCCGATCACAATCTGATCACATCTGATAACCATCCGATCGATATCTGATTACCATCCGATCACTATCCGATCACCATCCGATCCAGTCTGATCACATCTGATCACCATCCATAGCTCAGAGCTATGACTGGGACAACAAAACAACATCCTAATACATGTGCAGCCGTCTTTATAGAAAAAAAAATTGCCTTCCTGTTCCAACAACATGAATAAAGGTTTCTGTCATATTTAGTAATGTTGATTAATAGTAATAATCCACAGCAATCCCATGATGAATCAGATGTGTAATCCTTTGACAGCCCTCATACTCATGTCTCTTGGCATATCTACTTATGGATTTGTGTTTTTCAGTCCCAAATACCTCCGATTTCTCAAGTTGTCTCACTCTTTTCAGATTATCACCACATTCTTCTGTTCCACCTGTAAAAGCGGCCTCTCCTGATCTAAACAATGACATGAAGTTACAGCAATGGCCATAACTGTCCTCATGAAGAAGACATATGAGCGAACAGGACACAGACTTGAGGAAGGGAATGCCTCGAGACACGCTGTGGATTGTGGACAATGCTTGGCACTTGGGTGAGGACGGATTGGTTTACACATG
This sequence comes from Microchirus variegatus, assembly GCF_963457635.1. Classification (NCBI taxonomy): domain Eukaryota; kingdom Metazoa; phylum Chordata; class Actinopteri; order Pleuronectiformes; family Soleidae; genus Microchirus; species Microchirus variegatus. Next base: position 41,429,775 of record NC_139802.1, read on the forward strand.
CTCATGGCTTTCACAGGAACTCTATCTCCTGGACATTCCAGCTTCAACTGCGCCCGTGCTGCACTGTGGCGGAGCTTCTCTGACACTGGAGGAGCTTCTCTGAGTGTGGCGGGGCTTCTCCGACTGTGGTGGAGCTTCTCTCACACTGGTGGAGCTTCTCCGACACTGGTTGGACAGTGGTGGAGCTTCTCTGACACTGGAGGAGCTTCTCCGACTATGGCGGGGCTTCTCCGACTGTGGTGGAGCTTCTCTCACACTGGTGGAGCTTCTCCGACACTGGTTGGACAGTGGTGGAGCTTCTCCGACACTGGAGGAGCTTCTCCGACTATGGTGGAGCTTCTCCGACTGTGGTGGAGCTTCCCCAACACTGGAGGAACTTCTCCGACACTGGAGGAGCTTCTCCGACTGTGGTGGAGCTTCTCCGACACTTGTTCTGACTGTGGTGAAGCTTCTCTGACAGTGGTGGAGCTTCTCCAACAGTGGTGGACCTTCTCCGACACTGGAGGAGCTTCTCGGACAGTGGTGGAGCTTCTCCGACACTGGAGGAGCTTCTCTGACAGCGCTCTCCTTTTTTGAAAACCTTTTAGCTGTAAAATAAACATGTGACCGTATGCAAGACAATCAATCCGTGTCACTTAGGGAATTCCAATTTGTTCCATCCATTTGTTTTTCTACAGTACTCACATCAACATCAACTTGTCATTTGCTAAATGCTAAGCTAACGTTAACGTTAACTGTCGTAAAACTGTTGTAAAAGATGAGTTTTAGATGGACAGGACAACTATGTGGTTTTGCATGTATATGACGTGTTGAAGGAGCGATTTGTCGGGAGCGTTTTCAGTGATTCGGCAGCGTTTTTTTACGCTCGTATCTGACAGAATCGTAGATCACCATCAGAGTTCGCCAAGCCTCTGTGAGCTGACAGGAGTGGACAGCTGAGGCTAATCCTCGGCCAAGCAGATGCTCGCTGGCCCGATACAGTATGCGGGACATGCTCACCGGTTTGATCTCTCTCTTTCTCCCTGCCTGTAATGTGTAGAGCCGACAGTCTTTGGAGCAGTAATCCTGGGCTCTTAGACCGAGGCCTGCGGAGGCCTGAGTGTCAGCAACACATTTCTCTCTCTCACACACACACACACACACACACACACACACACACACACACACACACACACACACACACACACACACACACACACAGGCAGCAGCTTCACTGACACCTCAGAGCTAAATATAAAGTCAATGACAGGAGCAGGTGATGAGTCCACACCTCCACTCCGTCAGCTCGGACACAGGAGGTCACAGGGTATGAACAGAGACGCGTCTTCTTGTGTTTGTTACCTCTTTAGGAACATTTTGCACATAAACGCTGTTGCTAGCGTAAACGTTGGTGGACCTGATATTCTGTGAAACAAGTGCTACTAACGGTGAAAGTAGCCGTGTTTGTACGGCGGCAGCCATCTTTGAATCCTTCTTTGTTCAGGGTTCAGAGGGCATTCCCGAAGAAGGAATTCTGATGAACTTATAAACCATTGATGTTTTTTTCGATTTTATGGCTCCTCAAACAAATGTGCCCTATCGCCCTGTCCAGGGTGTGACCCCATCTATGTCCAGGTGTGACCCCATCTATGTCCAGGTGTGACCCCATCTACGTCCAGGTGTGACCCCATCTATGTCCAGGTGTGACCCCATCTATGTCCAGGTGTGACCCCGTCTACGTCCAGGTGTGACCCCGTCTACATCCAGGTGTGACCCTGCCTTCGTCCAGGGTGTCACCCCATCTTTGTCCAGGTGTGACCCCGCCTTCGTACAAGGTGTGACCCCATCTATGTCCTGTTGTGACCCCAGGGTGTGACCCCACCTATAATCCAGGTGTGACCCCATCTACGTCCAGGTGTGACCCCGCCTTCGTCCAGGGTGTGATCCCATCTACGTCCAGGTGTGACCCCATCTATGTCCAGGTGTGACCGGCCTTCGTCCAGGGTGTCACCCCATCTATGTCCAGGTGTAACCCCCGCCTACATCCAGGTGTGACCCCGCCTTCGTCCAGGGTGTGACCCCACCTATAATCCAGGTGTGACCGTGCCTACATCCGGGTGTGACTCCGCCTATGTCCAGGTGAGACCCCGCCTACATCCAGGTGTGTCACATTGGTCAAAATTGTGATTCTGGAGGCTTAGTTAAGACCTGGTTTAAGGTTGGGTTTAGTTTAGGGTTAGACTGAGGTTAGGTTTATTTGTGATGAATAAAGTTAAGATAAAGGGCATGTGTTATGTCTATGAGATAAGTGCGTGTGTGTGTGTGTGTGTGTTGATGGGAGGGAAGGGGGCGGGGCTTGAGCCCCAGGGTCTGATCACTGTAAAACTACCTCTGCTCAGTGCAGAAAGAACTCAGATCCAAACACAGCCCAGTTTTGGGTCCCCCCCTTTTTTTCTAAGCCAGCTGGTCTGGCTTAACAGCATTTCTTGTCTTTTTTAAAATATATTTTCCCAGCTTTTTCTTGTTTGATACAAGGGACTGACTGAGCCGAGCCACAGCTGGAGCTGTTGGGGGAACCTTCCAGGTGAAGACCGAAGCAGGAGCACATACTGGTGAGTGGATGTGACGTTGGCATCATCATTTTTTAATCTCAACTTGATTGATATTATTGTATTCGTACGTTCATGATATACATTTATGTATTTATTGACATCTAGTATCTCTTAATTCTGTATTGTTTATATCTGAAACTCTGTTTGGTCTTCACCTCCTCCTGAGGGAAGATCAGTGAACCATGTTCTCTCCATGTTCACCAGTTGTTCCAAATGCTCAGCTGTTTGTGGTCAGAGGAGCATGAGAAACACTGGATTACTAGAACTGTGATTTTTCGTGATAAACGTGAGATTATTTGGTCCTTTTAAAGTGATAGTTCAGGGATGATGGCAGTTAGTCAAGCACTGACTTACTGCTGTCAGTATTCACTCTTAACACCTGTTATACACTCTTAGAAATAAGGGTTCCAAAATGGTCCTTCCGCAAGGTGGTTCTACCTGGAACCATTTGCTTCTGAAAAAACCCCTTTCAAGGGTTCTTGATAACATTTAATGGTCCATTTTGATCCAGAGAACCCTTTAAAACCCCTTTCCTGAATAAAGGGTTTTAAAAGGGTTCTTGGTGGAACCCTCCAAAAGGGTTCTCGTATGAGGACAAGCCGAAGAACCTTATATGGTTCTACTTAGCACTTTTATTTCTAAGAGTGTATAGACCAATGAACAGGAGCCATCTGTGCTGGTTTATACAGATTAGTCGAAGTTGAATGAAGAACAATATCATGTTCATGTAGAGCATTGGTTCTCAAAGTGCGGCCCGTGGGCCAATGGAGGCCCGCAGAAACATTTCTGGCGGCCCCGCAATGAATTACAGTTGATAGTTTTAATCCAGGAGCTACTAAGCTTGTTAAATGTTTATTGGACATTACTGGATACAGACCAATAAACTGTAGAACTGTAATCTGGTCATTAAAATGATTACAAATGGGATTTCTTTATGTTTTTTTTTTTTACTTTGGTGGCCCTCAGTCCAAATTTTGGGTTCCTAAATTGGCCCTCAGGTATCAAAACTTTGAGAACCCCTGATGTAGAGACTTTAAAGGGTTTTCTGAAGCAGATCTGATTCATCGTTAGTCATAATAATGATCACGATGATGACAAAGTTGTCCTATATGAGAAGCAGATGCTAACAGGTGCTAACAAAACAGGTGCTAACAGCTCAGTGAGACTGAAATATGTGTCTGTTCACTATGACTTAGAGATAAAGATATCGTTATTACCTAAAACATCACCTGGAGGCTAATAAAGACATTTTCAATCTCCACATCTGCATAATAAAATAAAGATATTATCATATAGTGTTTTGTGGAGAAGCACGTAACCCGATTACATATGTTTACCACGCAGAGCTGAAACCTGAGCGCAGCATGCCACCAGGCTGTGTGCTCACATGTGCTCTCCTGGCTCTGGTGGTAGAAACAGGACTCTTCCGCTCAATTCCAGAGGGAAAATGTCAGCTGTGTGATTTGAGACATTGACAATATTGTTTTAGAAGATGAACGTAGCAGGTCATGGCTTTTAGAAGCACATATACCGGCCCAAAACAAAAGTTCATGTGGTCTTGGCACACATGTGGTGCTTTTCCACCGCACAGTAACGGCACAGCGCGACTCAGCACGTTTTATTTATTGGTTTTCCAAAACTGTTTAAAAGTTATAATGCTCACAGACACATCAATCAATCTTTATTTGCAGCTGCAAAAATCATATCCTCTTTAGGATGAGGTGGCAAAGTGGTAAACTTCCTTGTTATGAGTTCAAAAAGGATAATCTTAAAGTCTAAACTACATCCTCAGCTGTTAACCTGTAATGTTGAAATGATTCATGTTGTGATACAAATGGGTTTATCTATTGCCTCTTTGGTCCAACACGGTCCAAACCACTTTCAAATTTTGCCATTGTCTTTCTTAGTCCAACCACCGCAGGGCTGGTTGTCCCAGACTCGTCCTTCATTGTCCTCATCATCTAATTTTGCAGTTTAAAATGATTATTTTCAGTAGAAATGATTCATTGTTCAGCTCTAATAAACATTTATCATGGTGGGAAATATTTTCAGACCTAACTGTTTTGTTCCTCACAATACCTTTGCATTACATTAATAATAGTAATAAGAAAAACATATCTTTTAATAATTTTAGTTACATTTGATATTTCACGAAACAATGTCGTGAAAAACTGCTGTGGCATCATTTTATATATTCACAGTAAAATCTATTTAATCCACTATATAATCTATTCAATTTACTATATAATCTATTTAATCTAGTATGTGATCTATTTAATCCACTATATAATCTACAATATAATCTATTAAATCTACTATATGATCTAATTAGTCTACTATATGATCTACAATATAATCTATTTAATCTACTATATAATATATTTAATCTACTTAATTGTCTATTTAATCCACTATATGATCTACTATATAATGATTATATAGTAGATTAAATAGATTATATTATAACCTATTAAAACTACTATATGATCTATTTAATCTACTATATAATCTATTTAATCTCCTATATAATCTATTGAATCTACTATATGATCTATTTAATCTACTATATGATCTGTATGATCTATGTAATCTACTATATAATCTATGTAATCTACTATATAATCTATTAAATATACTATATTATCTGCTAAATCTATATGATCTATTTAATCTACTATATAATCTATTCAATCTACTATATAATCTGTATAATCTACTACATAATCTGTATGATCATGAAGAAACAGATGAGCGCAAGTGAACTTCTAATTCTTTCCACTGAGGGGCAGCAGAGTCGTAAACGTGAAGCTTGACCGTAAACCTGTTGAAAACTTACTAACGATACTTTTTTACACATTTCGTCCTCCTTCGTCTTACTTCACATTTAGTCACAAACACTTTTTTTTCCTGTCCTCTGTTTATAAACGAGTTTTCTTCTCCCTGTGTGTGTGTGTGCGTGTGTTTGTGTGTATATGTGCGCGCGCGCGCTTGTGTGCGTGTGCACGTGATGTTGTTGCCGCCTCCTGACTCACAGGTGCTGGCGCGCGCGTGGTCCAGGACTTGGGAGAGTCGTTGATGGACTGAAGTGAACTGAAGTGGACTGAAGTGGACCCGCTGGACGGAGACGAGAGGAGGACGTGCGGGACTGACCACAGGTGAGTGTTCTCTGACACACACAGACACACACTGACACACACAGACACACACATGACACTTGACAGACAAACAGCAGGACGGAACCCCGGGACACTCCGCGAGTTTCTTCCTCTCGTTTCACCGGCGGACACCGTCTTCCGTTCAAGTTTACTTCCACAGTCGCGTCGCTGTCTTTTGTCTTCAGTTCGGTTGTAGTTTCGTGTGTTTTTGCGGAATCTCCGGCTCGTTTGCTCGGTTTTCTGACCGCCGCCCCCCCCGCCTCAGAGACAACTTTAGTGCCACATGAAGGAGCGAAGGGGCGCTTCTTTTTCACACCACCTGGTAAGAGCTGACTGTGTTTGTTTATGTGTGTCTGAGGGGGGGACTGGAACCGCTTGACCATCTTCCAGAGGCGTTTCACGGTGTGTGTGTGTGGTCATTTAGACCCTTATATTAGACGTGACTAGTCCTTTATGCTACGTTATTACTGATAGTTTAGACTATTGTTTCCCAAACACTGGGTCGGGACCCATAGAAGGTCACGGCAGAATTGTATGGGTCCCCAAACAACACATTTACAAAATGAAGATGTATGTGTTTATATATATATATTAGTGCTGTCAAATGTTAACGCGTCAACGGCGTTTCCATGACGACTGACCGGAAAAAGACGCGCGTGACGTCATGTTTACGTGACTCCGGATTGTTAAAATTAGTCTCTAAAGTAACGCTAAATTTTAAAAAACAGAGGCACACATACGCAGTACACAGGTATGCTAGTTATTTGTAGCGCTGCTTCTTTTCCTTTAATAAACGGACCGCTCCAGTTTGACTGTAGGTGCGCTAACCGGCCGCTAAAAGGAGCTAATGCGGCTAACTGAGCTAACTGGTAAACGGTGCCTGGACTCCAGAAACATGACGTCATGCGCGTCTTTTTCCGGTATGCGTTAACCTATTGCACAGCACTAGTATATATTTTAAAATAACATGCATAGTGTCAGGATACTGACGGTGTGTATATGTGTATATTAGTGCTGGACACTAAGTTAACGCACAACGCGTTTCCATGGCGACTGACCGGAAAAAGACGCGCGTGATGTCATGTTTACGTACCGCGACACTGGAGTCCAGGCACCGTTTACCATTTAGCTCCGTTAGCTGCATTAGCGCCTTTTAGCGTCGGTTAGCGGTCTGTTTATTAAACGTAAAAAGAGCAGCACTACAAATAACCAGCGTACTGTGTGTGTGCACCTCTGTTTTTAAAGTTTACGCGCATTTTTTTCCGGCCAGTCATCATGGAAATGCATCGTGCGTTAACGTGCGTTAAGGTTGACGCCGTTAACGCGCTCATCACTATATATATATATACATACATATGAGGGGTATAACAATACGCGTATTCAGCCTGAACTAAATTTCAGTAAGAACTTATAATAACCACGCAACTGCAGAGTGAAATTGACGGCTCTGTTCTCTGTCCACTGCGTTGTTCACTGCTCTGTTCTGGCAGCGTCTGAATGAGTAAGAAGGATGAGTGCTAGAAAAAAGGAAAGGCAAAAGCTGTAAAGCAGCTTTGAGTGGTCTATAAACTCTGTAAAAACAAACCTTTTAGCTGCTTACAAGCAACATCTAAAACTCATGAAAAACACCTGGGAGCTGCAGAGATGACTGAAGTTGCTGCGTCTTCTTGCCTCAGTTAGCGCATGTGAGACATGTTTTTGGTCAAATGAATCCTCAAAACAGTATCCGAAACACCGTACGTCCGCGAAAATTTCTATTCTTGGCTCCACAGTGCAGCACAGAGTCCTACACAAACTTCCAGCCTCAGAGGATTTATCTGTCCAGTGGATACATGTTATACAGTATATATATGACGGCAATGTGCCTGCTAGAGCCTGCAATTGATCACTTTTCCAAATGCTAGCTGCTGTTAGCTCCCAGTAGCCTCTGTGGCTGATGTAACTTCCTGTCCCTTAAGTTTCGTTTTTGCTTTTTTTTAAGGTGGACTTAAAGAGATACTACTAAACAGAGCGTTCTGAACAGGGCTGTTTTGGCAGGGTGATTGAACTGCTGTGGTGCTACATCCTTATGGTATTTTGACCAAAGCATGTCACAGACATGTTCATTAGGACACCAGGGAACTAGGTTAACTTGGAGAAATAGGGCATAATACTTTATGTCCCCTTTAATTGTTCTCAGCCATCATCAGGGGCCTCCTCTCTGCTTGGGGCTCCAGGCGATTTCCTGCTTTGCCCATCCTCTTGTAACACGGGGACGTAGTGACAGTCCATGTCTCTGAACTGCTCTGTGATTGGTCCAAACCTCCCACGATGGCCCTGGATTTGCAAAGGTTGTAAACAGTTAGTGCAGAAGTGTCATTCTCTCTCGCTCAGATCATTTAAACGCTGAAAGGTAGTGACCACATTTTTACTGTAACTTTTAAGTCATTGTGACATCAGTCACTCACACACAGTATGCTGAGCGTGTGTCTGTTTGAGCCACACAGTGACTCATTCCCTGTTTATAGAGGGGTGTCCCGGACCAATCTGCATGTAATAGATCAGGTTACTGGTGTCTGCATACAAGTCCTTACAGGGAACTCAGAGCAGTCGTCCAGCCAGTGTTTTCGTTTAAAGTCGATCAGATACTCACACACTTGACTCACAAATCCCAACACTTACTTAACTGTAGCTGTATAGTACAGCAGTGCACAGGTGTTTGAAAATTCAGATCACTCATTCATTTAGCCCAAGGTGAATTCTGCATTTCCAGGTGTTTCGTGTAGGAATGATGACGTCTGTGTTTCTAAATGTATGGTAAGTTATAGCCAGAGAGAGAGTACAGTTCTTAATAATAGTATTACTGTTAAATGCACCTGATATGATGACGTGATTTTAAATGCTTATTTCGACATGTGCACTGCAAGTGTGACGAGAAATGGACTCACCCTCATCTGCCGGTTAGTCAGCCTTTCATGACTGGAAATAGAAGTTGTGTGTAGCTTTGTAAACACCCTGCGTCAAAAGTCCTTCTTCCTGATTGAACAAAGCAACACAAATATGGCAAACCAATCAGCAGTAGACGAGCAGCTCAGGAACATGAATGTGTGAATGGTCCATTAAGTGCGTCAGCATTGACTGTGTCAGAAAACCTGATTTATCCCTATTTTAAGCCTATTTAAGTCGATCGTATTATTATCAAAATGCTATTTATCTATTATAAATAACTGAATGTAGTTATGAACGTTAGCATTTATTGACTGTTAGCAACATATCTCTAAAATTCACGGACGGATTTGGAGGAAATTTTCAGGAAATGTCCGCAATGTGACCAGGAAATAGTGATTCAATTTTGGGCGTGATCCGTGGGGGTGTCAGTGGGGGGGCTGAGCTGCCTTGGCGGAGGTCTGTGCTCTCTGAGTGCTTTTCTACTTTTATTTAACTTGGATGTCTTTATTGACAAAATGACTTTTTGACTTTCTGTCATCCAGATTTACTTCAGTAACGCAAACTAAACACACGAGGCAGCAGTAGACTCCTCAGCAAACTTCACTGCCCTGGCCAGAAATGCACAGTGAAACTAGAAAAGCACTCGGAGAGCGCAGACCTCCGTCAAGGAAGGCAGCTCAGCCCCCCCCCCCCCACAAAATAGCGATAAAAATAGTGATAGAGTCTGCGGATCACAGCCAAAATTTTATCGCATATTCCTGGTCCCATTGCGGACATTTCCTGAAAATGTCATCCAAATCTGTCGAGTTACGTTGCTAACTGACAGACAAACAAACAGACAAAGTCCGGCGAAAACATATACCTCCTGGTGGAGGTAAATAAAGCCACAAACACCTGCATAGATTTTTATCAGGTTTTTACCTGTTTTACCAGGTTATTTCAGTACTGTGTCACTGCACACTGGACAAAGTGGATTATCCCTTACAGTACTTATTCCTGATTACTTGTATGATGTTCTTGGTACTTTTACTTGTGTGTTCAAAGTATCTGAGTGCTTCTCTCACCACTTACAGGAACACACACACACACACACACACACACACACACACACACACACACACACACACACACACACACACACACACACTACTTCGTACAGTCTCTGAAGCTCGGCTTGTTGGAAAATAATTGGCAGAGACAGAGCAGCTGAGGACAGTGACAGATGGCTGATATCCATCTTCTCCTCTGCTTAACTGTTTCTCTTTCTGTCTGTGAACCAGAAACCAGTTGTATTGTTGTTTGAGGTAAAAAGTTCATTCCTTTATTTTTGGAGTCCTTCTGATTTACACTGAGGCTATAAATAGTAGGAAGGTTTTGCGAGTGTGCGTCTGTGTAGGGTGCAGGTTTGCTGTCATCCAAGAAAAGATCAAATTGCCTGAAATCACATCTTCTGTTCCAGCACGCACAAACGCTCGAGCTGATTTGTAAAGCGCAACGTTTCCCTCATCGCTTACGTCTCAGTTTGGCCTAAAACTCCCTCTACTCCAGTGTGCGTCATCTATGAGCTCTCTAAATTTAAACCACATTGGTGCTTGTGCTGTTTTCTTCAAGTGAGGTCGGTGTAACACTCCATGAAAATGTTGAGGCACAATTCTGAACTGATGCTTTATTTAGCTTTAGACTGAGGAAACACTGTGGAGCTGTATGAAATAGAATCTAGTCCATAATCTGGATCAGACCCTAACCCTAACCCAAGAAAGCGAGGGATTGTTTGTCACCTGCTCGTCTCCTTCAGTTAATCAGAGCGGGTTGTTGTGGCAAAAACAGAATTTGATTGCGATGGGTGCGGCGATCCCAAGGTGTGCCCAAGCCAGTCGAGGTATAGCCCCAGTCCGATACGAGTCATCGTAACAGATGCCCAAACCACCTCAGATGAGCCCCTCTCGGATGTCCAAGCTCCTCACCCTCATCTCTAAGGCTGAGCCCAGCTACCAAGCAAAGGAAACTCATTTTTGACCGCCTGTATTCGCCTGAATTTCGGTCACTACCCAAAGCTCATGACTGTAGGTGAGGGTTGGAACGTAGATCGACACGTAAAACGAAAATCACCTTCACCACAACAGGCCGATTGTACGTCCGCATCATTGCAGATGCTGATCCCCGATCCGGCTGTCGATCTCCCGCTCCACCCTTCCCCCCACGAGTCCTCGAGATACCCAAACTGCTCCACTTGAGCACCCAGAGTGGGCAATCAACCCTGGTTCCAGCACCGAACCATGGCTTCAAACTTGGAGGTGCTTCACACTCTGTTTGCGAACCCCCAGCAAGAGCTGAAAGTCGTACTTTGATGAAGCTAAGAGGACCACATCATCCACCCCATAGCTAGCTGAAATTCTGTTCATAACTCTTTTGAACAGAAAGGCTGGCAAAGGGCAGTCCTGGCAGAGTAACTAGCCCCAACTAACTAGTAACTAATTTTGACTGCCTGCCGGTTGAACGTCCGCATCATTGCAGATGCTGATCCGCAATCCGCCTGTTGATCTCCCACTCCATCCCACGAGTCCCTGAGATACCCAAACTGCTCCACTTGAGACGGGCCCATTCCCCAACCCAGAGTGGGCAATCAACCCTTTTTCAGCACGGAACCATGGCCTCAAACTTGGAGGTGCTTCACACTCGGTTGCGAACCTCCCCAGCAAGAGCTGAAGCTAAGAGGACCACATCATCCACACCATAGCTAGCTGAAATTCTGTTCATAACTCTTTTGAACAGAAATGGTGGCAAAGGGCCGCCCTGGCAGAGTATCTAAGAGATGAGCTAGATAAAACCAAATTCCATCCAGGCATGAAGTGAGAACCACAGTCAGAATCTATCTTTTGTTCACAGAGCATACCTTCGTCATCTTGTGACGTCAAATCCCCGTTTCATTCTTCATGTCATCCCATGTGCCCGAGGGCTGGCACCTCCTGAAAGTGAGCACGCCTTTTCTCTCTCCGCCCTGCTGCAATGACGGCAGAAGGCTGCCAAGAAAATCTGTCTTTTGCGTTGGGATACATCTGTCTCTGCGTGTGCGAGCATCCAGTTAACTCAGTGACCCAATCTCTTAAGCTCCACTTTAAGAGTGAGACGTGGGTCACGTGGCACACACACACATGTATGCACACCTTGCACTGGTAGTCCATGTACATGTCCTTCAGAGTATTACAGACAAGTTCCCACCTCAAGCCAAGAAATATCTCACTATCAACTGTACACTCTCACTCACACACAGCCCACGGAGACTTAATTCCACCTTAAGTTTATTTGTCTTTCTCGTATAGCCTGAGGTTTGGCATGTGCAGGAAGTGTTGAAGGCAGCGAGTCTGTACAGGAGTTAGCAGCCTGTTAGCAGCCGAGTCATGTGTTATAGAACTGGAACGTATGTTTTCATGATTTTTATTTTATACTTTTTATTAAATATATTCAAAAAATGATTCACTATATGCACGGAGAGTCCCTTACAACTTCCCATTTAACTTCCAGTCAATTGTTGCTAAGGGAAAACTTGGACAGCAGAATGATGGTCTTACCTTGCATCATCTTTTTATTGTGCAGTTTAGTAAGTAGACTCTTAGAAATAAAGGTTCCAAAAGGGTCCTTCTACAAGGGCTGAGGTTCTACCTGGAACCATTTGCTTCTGAAAAAACCCTTTCCCAAAGAAAGGGTTTTTCAAGGGTTCTTGGTAACACTAATGTTTCCAGTAAGAACCATTTTGATCCAGAGAAACCCTGAAAAGGGTTATAAAAGAGTTCTTGGTGGAACCCTCCAAAAGGGTTCTTGGGGGAACCCTCTAAAAGGGTTCCAGGTGGAACATTTATAAAATGTTCTACCTGGTGCCAAAAAGGGTTCTCCTATGAGGACAAGCCGAAGAACCTTACATGACTGTAACTATGTGGTAGGGATGGGAATGACACGACATTTTAAGAGTCGATTGTCGGCCTGGGAAAATATTCTACACTAAACTACTTCATTTAAGGCTCAAAAACATGGCTGGAACGTCCAATATTGACTATCAAAGGAGCGATAATTAAAATGAGGAGCAGAGAAAACTCTGGCACGGATGTGTCGCCAGACGGCTCAGGATTTTGATCCCCGCCCTAAACGTAAGCGCAAGCTCGTTCGTAATCGTCTGTCAAACATTTCTTTAATAACTTTGCTGCTTTACAGTTGACGGCTATATCGCATCGTTTACTGCGTGAGTATTATTAGCGTCACTCTTCGGACAGTAAACGGACGGTAGACCCCCTGGTTCCAGCTTTTCCACGTCTTCACTGTCTTCTTCAAACTCTGGTTGGTTGACAGTTGATAGCATTAGCCTGCAACGTTAGCCTGCGGCCACTGTTTGCAGCGCTCTGAATCTCTGACCGATGGGAATGATGGGAACTCACTGATCGTCCTTTCCTTGTACCTGGGAGAACCACATTTAAGAGGCAATACAATTTACTATACAAACACAAGTTTGATTTTGTAAAGTATTTTATTCCCTTTTTTTGCACCTGACAATAAAAACCTTTGAATCCTCTGAGGAAGCTGGCCCAGTGGGTGTGTCACGGGGTAGAGCAGCAGTGAATGGGTGTGTATGCAAACAGACAATAATATGCTGCCTGTCTGTGCGTGCATGGTGGTTGAACTCTGCAGCTCAGCATGCAACACTAACCACACGCGACCCCTCTCTGGTAATTAGATGCAGTGTTCATACATGTTTTGTTTTTATGTCTTTTGTTGTTTTTATTGGCCTGGAAATGGTCCGACGTTTAACCGCCACCTCTTTAAGTGCTATTACGACGTTCAACTGGTTTGTCATCTTCCTCTACTCACTCCATGTGTGTGTATGACTGGAGAACGATGCCTTTTTCTAATGACTTATTTCAACCCTAATGATTATCATTTGTGGTGGTGTTGTTTTTGCAGAAGCCAGCCAGCAGTTTTGGATTCAAAGTGAGGATCTGTGACGACCTGGAAGTCGAGAGAAGGAGGAGACGTTTGTGAAAAAGAGGACAAACGGCAAAAAGGATAACAAAGATGGGGAGAAAAAAGATTCAGATAGCACGGATTATGGATGAGCGAAACAGACATGTAAGTATTCAGACGTTCACATTAACATTAACTCATAATTTTGACAATATAAAGCTGGGGTTGACCAATATTTGGACTGGCCCATTATTGGGGGCCGATATTTCGCATTTGACTTCATTGATTACTGGCTGTTTTGAAGTGTCCTTAACCCTTTAAATGGTGCTTATATATTGTATATTAGACCTTTAATGTCCCACCAACAATCTTTCGAAGTCAAACATGTCCACTTTGAGCGCAACGCCTTGGATTTAATGTGTCAGCTTAGCACTGCTGTCATTCTAAGCTCATATGTAGTATAAACAAAATGGCTGCTCATTGAATCTTGGATCTGTTGGTTTGAATTTGCTGCAGCTTGGAAAAGCACAAGCTAATCAAATCATGCTGCGCAATTATTCCAGCACTGGCTCTCGTCAATAATATCGAGGGCGAACGTTTGGTTAAGAGGGAAAGGGAACTTGGCTTGTAACTGGAGAGTTGGTGGTTTGAGTCCCCACCAGGTTAAAAAAAAGGGCTGGAGTACCCTTGAGCAAGGTACCCAAGGAGGTATATGTTTGTTCGTTTGTTTGTCTGATAGTTAGCAACATAACTCGAAAAGTCACCAACGAATTTGGATGAAATTTTCAGGAAATGTCCGTAGTGGGACCAGGAACAAGTGCTTTAAATTTGAGCGTGATCCGTACACGTTGTGTGATGGCAGGGTGTATTTTGTAGGCACTGAGCTGCCTTGGCGGAGGTCTTTTCTAGTTTATTTATAAGACCGGTGAAGACACTGCCAAAAACTGCTGATTTGTCTTTTTTGGTGGCATGATGTCTTCGAGTTAGCGTGGACAAAATGACGTTACTTAGTGCAGGCCAGAGAGAAAGAGTTTTGTCATCACAGCAGACAAAACTACGCAGGAAAATGAAGACTACAATAGTAGCTTCATAAAAGGATCCCGTTTGACCGGGACTAAACTCTCTTGAACAGCTGTTCCAGTTTAGTTCTAAAATGATCCCAGACTTAATCCACACACAGTTCTGAGGCTAAAAACTTCCACATGTGGATTCTTCAATCACAAAAAGCTGCTGGTGTGTGCATGTCGGATTACTGAGGATGGAGCTGACAATACTTCATGAACAGAGAAGTGTATTTGTGGCCTGATAGTCCCTCGTGATAATCGAGTCTTTATTCAGCCTGTGAGGAAACGGAACATGGGCCACTGTGTGTTACATAATTGTTCATTTCGTGGCTTTGGTTTTTTTGTAAAATATATTTGGGCTTTTCAGCTGAGATAGGCACAGCACCCCCCGCGACCCTCTGGTGGAGGATAAAGCGGTAGATAATGGATGGATGGATATTTGGGCTTTTCTCTTTAGAAAGACCTAAAATGAGCTACGCCATAACATACCAACGATATCAGCGTTTAAAGACAGACTCTTAAATCACGATCAACACGCGAGAGTGCAGGCGAGGTCAACGGTATCCGAAAACTGGAAGTCCGCAAAGTGCGTGAAAAGTTCTATTCTTGGCTCCACAGTGCAGCACAGAGTTCTACACAAACTTCCAGCCTCAGAGGATTTATCTGTCCAGTGGATACATGTTATACATGACGGCAATGTGCCTGCTAGAGCCTGCAAATGATCACTTTTCCAAATGCTAACTGCTGTTTCATGAGTTGATGACTAGTGTACATTGAACTGTGAAAACATAGGGAGGCGTCTTGTCACTCGTCATTGTGTAAAACAACGTTATGTACATGTGCAGATGATGAGAGTCAGGAGGCTTTTGACTTAGAATGACCGTCATGAGCAGAATCTTGTATCACTTTAACAGCAGTGTGTCATTGTCATTCACCGTCTCCTCCTCCATCACAGACGCACTATAGTTCCTCAAACTGGTGATATCGGGTCATATGATCCTCACAAGCTGTGTTTGACTCTGGGGTGGGGGTGGGGTTTATATGTGAGCATGCATTCAACATAGACCGAGACCTAACAGCTCACTGAAACACACACATACACAACACCTGAGAAAGAAGACTATATTTCTGTATCTGGGGCAGTGGTTCCTCTCTTCCTGTTATGGCAGGAAATGCAGGCACACATGCTTCCTGACCCCCATAGCACAGCAGCACTGACCCCGTCACAGACCTACTGTGGACGTTACATGGTAAACCCATGCCTCAGTGCGTGCGTGCGCATTTAAACCACAGAAGAATATTGAGATTTTTCTCTGTTAAGGGTCACCTATACGATTTTTTTGGTGTTTTCCATGAAAGGTCACACTTTTATTCATCAAAGGAGTTGCAAAATGAATAGAAAATATAGTCAAGACATTGATAAGGTTAGAAATAATGATATTTATTCAAAATAATAATTTTCCCTTCGTCAAAGAACCAGCAAAGCTGTTTTCAGCTGTGCTAACATCATTGCACAATGGTTTTCAAGGGTTTTCTAATTATCCAATAGCCTTCTAATGCGATTAGCAAACACAATGTACCATTAGAACACTGGAAATACATACAATACCTCTGTACACCTATGTACATATTCCATTAAAAAAACAGTGTTTGTGTTATGTTTTTCTTTCAAGGTCACGTTCACCAAGCGGAAGTTTGGCCTGATGAAGAAAGCGTACGAGCTGAGCGTGTTGTGCGACTGTGAAATCGCCCTCATCATCTTCAACAGCACCAACAAGTTGTTTCAGTATGCCAGCACCGACATGGACAAGGTTCTGCTCAAGTACACCGAATACAACGAGCCTCACGAGAGCAGGACCAACTCTGACATTGTGGATGTGAGTAATAACGCACACACACGGATGCCCGTGGACACTCATGGCATCGACAATCTTATCTAAAAGCTCTCTCGATTGTTTTAACCTCATCTCAATTTCTTGTGGCTGCTCAATACAAGTTTAGGCTTCCCTATGGAATTGGGACACCACTATATGCAAATTAGCGTAGTGAACGTAACAAACGTGCTAACCTACGTCACATGTTGACAATTCCACCGGTGGAGCGAGCTAGTTAGCTAGCTGCTTTCATAAATCGTGAGTTGTTTTCTGACATCACACCAACATATTCCAACACATTTCAACATTATAACATGCTTATTTCCTTTGTTTGTGGCATTTAGCTGAGTGCCAACAAAGGATTTCAAACACTGAATTAATAAAATAACCTGTGTCCCTGGTTGCAGCCATACTGTCTGTGAGCAGCTCCTCATACAAGTGCACTTCAAAAAGTCTGAACAATGCCTTTAAAAATGTTAGTTAGCCATCACCATTAAGAGTCTAGCACAATTGTACTGGTTGTAGAACCTGTTTGCAGTGAACAGGGAACAATCACTGGCACTCAGAGGCAACCATGACCTATTAAATGATTTCATACGGTATAATGTTGACAGTGACCGCCTTTGTTGTACAATTGACAGCAGAGCTATAAATAGCAAGTCGACAAATTGATTTATAGTGAAAACGGTCAAGATTGTCACATTTATGGAACATTTGAAAGACGGCATATAACCCTAACCCTAGCCCACTCCAGATTTAACTTGTGTAATGGCATTAGGAGAAAGATGGACACATAATGTGGACACAACACCATGTCACCAAAGGTCAAAGTTAAGCTGTCCAAAGGTCAGAGAGCAGACAGACATCCCTGCAGCAGAGTCTCCTGGACTCATTAAAAAAGCTGTGAGGAGCTGATCAGCTGTCTTTTGATTCAGCTGTTGCTTCCATTTTAAGCGACTCGCTCCACTGAGCTCCGTCGTTTGCCGCCATTACTGGATAACCGTCGCTCGCAGAAAGCACCGCTCGTTAGTTGTCCGTCGCTCTGCGTTTGTCAGATTACAGATCTGATCGTTGAGTAGCTGTCCGATTGCGTACAGGTATTCTGATCCACATTGATCTGTTGGTCACAGATCACAGGAAGTTATGAGAATTTCATACCACGTAAGGTGAGACACACCAAATTATTTGAAGATTGGATTGGGATACTGTACTTTATGCAGTATAATAACAACTAATGTGTTTACTCACTCAGGGGAAACACCAACGATCCAATGACCAAAGTCATGCGAGTAATGTGAATACAAGGTGGAGTTCCATTTCAGGTTGAGTGGCATCAGAGTCAATGTGACCATTGTTATAAGTTAGAGTGTCGATTAGTTGGCAGAACGTCATTTCTGAGTAACTGATTAAGTTTAGGGCTAAGATTTTAATTGCGGGTATGGTTAAGGTTAACTGCTTGTTGTTAAGGTTACTTCTTTAGGCTTTGTGTGTGTGTGTGTGTGTGTGTGTGTGTTTCCTCCACGAGGCCCATCACATGGCCTCTTGGCCAGCCTCGACAGAACTCGGTTTACATGCTCTTTAATTCTCTCTAATCTACTACAATCTTGTTTACCTCATTACTGTAATCTGGCCAAGCAGCTTCTTCTTCATCTCTGCACTCTGTGTCCACACATTCTGAACCAACCAGATTATTTATTGCTCTACATCCACTTTAACCCGAGTTAAAACAGCATTCCCTCTGATTCAAGTTTGCTTTTCCTGTGTGATCCTGATCCTCTTTTATTTACTGCACTTTTATATTATTATAAAAAAAAACCCAGACCCGAATGACGATCGTGTGATAAAAGATTCATAGACTTTACCAAAGCAAAGGCCATAGACTTTACTAAAGTAGAGTTCATAGTTTACTAAAGTAGAGTTCATAGTTTACTAAAGTAAAGTTCATAGACTTTACTAAGGTATAGTTCATAGTTTACTAAGTAAAGTTCATAGTTTACTAAAGTAAAGTTCATTGTTTACTAAAGTAGAGTTTATAGACTTTACTTAAGTAAAGTTCATAGTTTACTAAGTAAAGTTCATAGTTTACTAAGTAAAGTTCATAGTTTACTAAAGTAAAGTTCATAGTTTAGTAAAGTAGAGTTCATAGACTTTACCCAAGTAAAGTTCATAGACTACTCAAGTAAAGTTCATAGAGTTTACAAATGTAAAGTTCATTGAGTTTACAAAAGTAAAGTTCATAGAGTTTGCTAAAGTAAAGTTCATAGAGTTTGCTAAAGTAAAGTGCATAGACTTTACTAAAGTAAAGTTCATAGAGTTTACTAAAGTAAAGTTCATAGTTTACTAAGTAAAGTTCATAGACTTTACTAAGGTATAGTTCATAGTTTACTAAGTAAAGTTCATAGTTTACTAAAGTAAAGTTCATTGTTTACTAAAGTAGAGTTTATAGACTTTACTTAAGTAAAGTTCATAGTTTACTAAGTAAAGTTCATAGTTTACTAAGTAAAGTTCATAGTTTACTAAAGTAAAGTTCATAGTTTAGTAAAGTAGAGTTCATAGACTTTACCCAAGTAAAGTTCATAGACTACTCAAGTAAAGTTCATAGAGTTTACAAATGTAAAGTTCATTGAGTTTACAAAAGTAAAGTTCATAGAGTTTGCTAAAGTAAAGTTCATAGAGTTTGCTAAAGTAAAGTGCATAGACTTTACTAAAGTAAAGTTCATAGAGTTTACTAAAGTAAAGTTCATAGTTTACTAGGTAAAGTTCATAGAGTTTACTAAGTAAAGTTCATAGAGTTTACTAAAGTAAAGTTCAAAGTTTACTGAAGTAAAGTTCATAGTTTGCTAAAGTATAGTTCATAGTTTACAAATGTAAAGTTCATAGAGTTTACAAAAGTAAAGGTCATAGAGTTTAAAAAAGTAAAAGTCATAGAGTTTGCTAAAGTATAGTTCATAGACTTTACTAAAGTAAAGTTAAAAGTTTACTAAAGTGAAGTTCATAGACTTTACTAAAGTATAATTAATAGTTTACTAAAGTAAAATTCATAGACTTAACAGAAGGTACAGTTCATAGTTTACTAAAGTAACCTTCATAGAGTTTACCAAAGTAAAGTTCATTGAGTTTACTAAAGTAAAATAAAGTCATTGGCCCGTGCTTCATGCTAAGCTACATGTCTGGTGTCACTGTGGATGACAGCAGCTCCACACACTGACTGCAGCTATGTAAAGGCTGTGAGCCAGTGAAACACAGTATCTGCCGGACAGGAATTCAGCAGAAGAGAGGCCTCTTTGTTTTTTGTTCTTTTCCTCGTGTGGCGGGTTGGCATGTGCCTGTTTTTTCCGTGCGTGTTGTGTGTATTGTGTTCATTTAGCCTGGGAACCTTGCTGCTATTTTTAAATCAGGAGGAGTTCAGCATTCTTCACTTTTTCTCTCGCAACCTTACTTTGTTTTGGTCTGTTGTCTGTGTGTGCGTGTGCATGCGTCTGTGTGTGTGTGTGCGGCTCTGTCTTTTTTTCAGATTAGAAACAGATGAGATTTTTCCAATAAAGTAAAGAGTGCACACATGCCATGAGTACACACTGAAACGCACACTAGCGCTTGCATGTGCTCGCAGACCAAGTCCAGTTCCTTTGTGTTAGCGTGATCCCTCCCTGCTAAATGGCTGGAAACCAGTAGTGGTCTAAAAATAACCCAGAACGCAGCTAAGAATAGCCATGACGGGCTGCGAGTGTGTGCGTCTGTGGTTACACTGAGTGTGTGTGTGTGTGTGTGTGTGTGTGTGTGTGTGTGTGTGTGTGTGTGTGTGTGTGTGTGTGTGTGTGTGTGTGTGTGTGTGTGTGTGTGTGTGTGTGTGTGTGTGTGTGTGTGTGTGTGTGTGTGTGAAAGAGAGCCACAGGAGGGAAATAAAGAATATGAAGAGAAGTAAGTTAAGGCTGAGTAACCTAAAGGAAGCAGAGTCCTCAGCTCCTCGTCTTCCTTTTCCCCTTCAGGACCAGTTCACTTAGGTCCTGTTCAGACCTGGTTTTAACATCCATATTCGGTGCACCAGTTTCCATTAGTTAATTCAGTCAATAGCTCATTACTAGTTTTGATCTTATCTTGTATCTCAATTTTCAGCTTTCGGTGTTTATATGTGCAAGGTACCCTGTTGGGGTACCAAGCACTGGTCCAGGTCCTGAAGGAGGGACCGGGACACACTTGAGTTCCCGTATTGTCCTTCTCTCAAACAAAGATCGTCTTCTTCATGTGATAAACAGCCATAAGCCCAAGAAGAAAGACAATGAAATGCTGGCTGTCCTCTGTTGTTAACCTTTGTTTACTTTGTAGCATTCTTCTTTGTGGAATCTGTTGGCAGGTCACACTGTATCTTGCTGCTATGACGTCACATTATTTACACGCCCTGCACTGGAAACACAAGCCAGAGCGGGGTGGACCATTCCACACCACACCAGAGTCAGCTGAAAGTTTGCACTGCACAACTTATTTAAAACAAGGTTAACTGTCTTTTGTAATCTTCACAAAACTCAAACTCTTTGACTTACTGGTCCTGAAGTGTCCGAATAATTGACAAGCAGCAGAACAACAACAAAAAGTCAGAGTCAGTTATGACAACAGTTTCCACATGAATACACACACTGATACACTCACACGCACAAAAATATACATACTGTTGTGTAGGTGGTGTAGAAAGTGGTAGAGAAGGTGGTGTAGAAGCTTTGTAGAAGGTGGTGGATAAGGTTTGTAGAAGGTGGTGGAGAAGGTTTGTAGAAGGTGGTGGAGAAGGTTTGTAGAAGGTGGTGGATAAGGTTTGGAGAAGGTGGTGGAGAAGTTTTGTAGAAGGTGGTGGAGAAGTTTTGTAGAAGGTGGTGGAGAAGGTTTGTAGAAGGTAGTGTAGAAAGTGGTGGAGAAGATTGTAGAAGGTAGTGTAGAACGTGTTGGAGAAGGTTTGTAGAACGCGTTGGAGAAGGTTTGAAGAAGGTGGTGGAGAAGGTTTGTAGAAGGAGGTGTAGAAAGTGGTGGAGAACGTTGTAGAAGGTAGTGTAGAACGTGGTGGAGAAGGTTTGTAGAAGGTCGTGTAGAACGTGTTGGAGAAGGTTTGTAGAAGGTGATTTAGAAAGTAATGGAAAAGGATTGTAGAAAGTGGTGGAGAAGGTTTGTAGAAGGTGGTGTAGAACATGGTGTAGAAGGTTTGTAGAAGGTGGTGTAGAACATGGTGTAGAAGGTTTGTAGTAAGTGGTGTAGAATGTTTGTAGAAAGTGGTGTAGAAGGTTTGTAGAAGGTTAGTAGAAGGTGGTGTAGAAAGTGGTGGAAAAGGTTTGTAGAAGTTTTGTAGAAAGTGGTGGAGAAGGTTTGGAGAAAGTGGTGTAGAAGGTTTGGAGAAGGTGGTGTAGAAGGTGTGGAGAAAGTGGTGTAGAAGGTTTGGAGAAGGCGGTGTAGAACGTGGTGGAGAAGGTGTGTAGGTAGGTGTAGACCACCCATGTAAAAGGGCAAGAGCCATGGAAGTAACTGAAAAGAAAGGCAAAGAACCAAAACAGTGGAAGTTTAGATGGATGTGGTGGAAGGATGAAGGGAGGGCTGATGTTATGGTATCTTCATTTCCCCGCCCTCCAGGAAGTTGTTTAAACCACCTGCGTCAAAAGTTACTGATTTTACATCACAGCACACAGGAGCTGTGACTCAAACTGACCACATGAGGCAGCAGAAGACCAGCAGCCTCCTTTGTCCCTTGAGCTAAAACCTCAGATTTTCTCGATGGACTTTGGTGTGGGAGAGTTGACAAAGTTTCCATGTGACAAGGGCTTTAAGCAGGTTTAGATTTTTATTAGTTGGCTAAAATCTGTTTCTCATTGTGTCTGGCTGGCTGCTTTCACATTTAGGAGTATTTTTCTTTACAGTGTGGGACTGCTGCTTTTACTGTACTGAAATAAATGCTCCTCCTCCACCACAGTTCCTGACTTTGTTTTGGTCCAGCTCTTCTGTTTTTATTTAAAAAAAGGAAGGAGTGGGTGTGCAGTAATGACTGCCGACAGTGTGTGTGTGTGTGTGTTTGAAGAGGGGAAAGTAGGCTAGCGGAATCACTTTTAAGTTTCAGTGGACGAGCCAGATTTGACAGATTGTGAGGGAGGGTTTGGGAGTGACGAGAAGGAGACGGAGTAAAAAATAGCCTTCTATGGCCATCCCTCCAGTAGCCACACTAGCATTGGTGGTAGCTGCTGCCTCACCCTTCTCCTCCCTCCTCCCCCAGCTCGCTAAAGTGTAACAGGTGGACATGACTGGGATGAGTGGGATAGCTGCAATGGGCCAAGCGCTGAGTCTGTATGTATGTGTGTGTGTGTGTGTGTGTTTGCTGCAGTCACCCAGTGTCCAGTGACAGACTGGACTAATGGGCTGTGAAGTGCTGAAGCAGGTCACTGAGAGCCAAACCACACACACACACACACACACACACACACACACACACACATAGACCACAGCTATTCTTCTTAAAACACTGCATTGACTTCCAGCCTCAACAAAGCCCGATCACTATCACTTTAACCATAACTACGATTAAAGTCTTAGTCCTGAACTTAATCAGTTCCTCACAAATGAGCTTCTGCATCATTAGGGACCATCAGGATCACCTGACACCTGTCTTAGAGGAGGCAATAAGTAGACTTTACGTTGTCTAAACTGACAAACACACAAAACATGCACACACGCATGAAAGGATGACGTGTTTTTCATAAATCATCATAGAAACATCACTGGTTTCTGTGTGGTCACTGTTCACTGTTGATGTGGCTCAAACGAAGGCGAGAAGTACACCAGGGTGGAATATATGTTCATGTGGCGCCATCGTGTGGTCAAAATATGAACTGCACTATTTCGACAACCTCACAACAGTATTTTGATCCCATACCATGACATTTCACTTGGTATAGCAAGACAATATTTAAAGACGTAGATAATAATAAAATTGCAATAGAACAGAAAGCTTTGTTTACGTTGGACAAAATGATGACGACACTCAGATCAGAGTGTGTCAAGAACACGGATTCATATTTCACTCTTGATGGAATTTGTGAGAAAAGGCGGCTGGCGTAACCCCATTAAAAATATCTTTGTGTGTTCACGTGTCTCCCTCCTCGAAAAACAGACGCTGCGTAAGAAGGGCTTAAACGGCTGCGACAGCCCCGACATCGAGGCCGACGACTCTGCTGGCCAGAGCCCAGAGTCTGAGGACAAATACCGCAAAATCAACGAGGACATTGACCTGATGATCAACAGACAGAGAAACTGTGTAAGTGCAGAAACCTTTTGACAACGTCATAGAGAGAAGAGAAACAACAGCAGTTCACACAATGAACGAACACTAAGTTATGTGTCATCTGTCATATTCCCAGCAGGGTCTGCCTCCTTCAAACTACGACATGGGAGTGACCATCCCAGGCAATAATGCCAGTGGACTGCTGTACTCCCACACGGGCATAGGGGGCAGTCTCGGTAACCACAACCTGCTGCCCATGTCCCACGCTCTCCCGTCCCTGCAGAGGAACAGCATGTCCCCACAAAGGCCCTCAAGTACTGGAAATGTTGGTAAGTGTCATATGACATCATCGTCCAAAGCGTGTCGTCCAAACCCTCCTGATGACTGACACTGTGTGTGTGTGTTTGTGTGTGTGTGTGTAGTACTGATGGGTTCAGAGCTGCCCAGCACTGTGGTCTCCACTGTGGGTAAGAATGGATTCTCTAGATGTTTTGAAGTGTGGTTGTGAGGCACCGACACCCTCTGTGTCCCTTGGACGAGCTTGAGATATACGCAGCTCGACTCTCATTCGATCAAAAAGTGAACGTTTGCTTTCCTTTTTATTATCACCAGGAAATGGCAGCTACAGTAACCACTGCACCTCCCCGGGGCTGCTGTCTCAAGGAGGAGTCTCCAAAAACATGCACGAGAAGAGTCCACCTCCTCCCCAAATGAACATGAGCCGCAAGCCTGACCTCCGAGCCCTGATGCCCCCGTCCAACAAGAGCAACAACATGCCAAGTGTTGTAAGTGGTTTCATCTGCGTTCGTTTCCTTCTCATAATTTTCAGTTTCTCAATACTGCATTGAATAACTGTAGTTTGTGCTTCATTGCTGCTGCTGCTGCTAAGTGTGAGGACTTTGACCTCATCTTGGTAAGAACATACAGCTCTGAATATGACTGTTGTGAAGTGTACTGGGATATCATGGATTTAGTTTAAAGGGGACATATTATGCAAAATCGACTTTTTAATCATTTAAATCCTTATATTTGTGACTCTGAGGCCCTAATGGTCGGCAACGTGTGAAAAAAGATGACTCACTCGTGTTTTTGTGGTCCTCCTCAGTCTAAGTACAGGAGATAAAACACGCGATGTTGACTTCCGCGCTCACTGGGACGTCACAATGCGCTAAATTCCTGGAATTAGTATTGCAACGGTATCCGCAAACCGGAAGTCCCAAAAGTTCTATTCTTGGCTCCACAGTGCAGCACAGAGTTCTACACAAACTTCCAGCCTCAGAGGATTTATCTGTCCAGTGGATACATGTTATATATGACGGCAATGTGCCTGCTAGAGCCTGCAAATGATCAATTTCCAAATGCTAGCTCCCAGTAGCCTCTGTGGCTGATGTCATTTCCTGTCCCTTAAGTTTTGTTTTGCATTTTTTAAGCTGGTCACAACAACTACAGTCGGTACCATTTATCCTGAAGTGTATTGAAATGTTGAAATCTGTTGTTTTTTTTGCAGAATCAGAGAATCAATCACTCTCAAACGGCTCAGACGCTGTCGACTCCTGCCATCTCCATTGCTGCTCAGACTCTACCTGGACCAGGGATGGGCGGGTATCCATCAACACTCACCTCCTCCTATGGCACAGGTGAAACTACGGCGAGAGAGGAGGCCATAATAGTTTAGCATTTTTCACTACTTTGACTTTTTAGAGAGGGTTTTCTCGTTTTAGTTTAGTTTTTATTAGTTGGAGTTTATTGTAATATGCAGTATTTGTTCACTACGTAACTAATGTTATGTACTAACCACACTTTTAGTTTTAGTTAGTGTTGTAAACATAGTTTCAGTTAGTCATGGTTTTTATATTTTTATTTACTTTATTTTAAATTTTAGTTTTTTTTGTGATTTCATTCGTTTTGATAAACTCTAATAACCTTAAAGAGGAGAGAACTGAGACACATTTTCTCTTTGCGTTACTCAGAGTTCTCGCTGGGAACCGACCTGTCCTCTCTGTCGGGCTTTGGAGGTTCTGGTCTGGGATCTGTGACAAACTGGCAGCATCAGCAGATCCAGAATTTGCAGCATCCAGCACTTGGACACATGGGGTGAGCACCTGAAATTAAAAAAAATTAAAAATAATAGAGATGACACAATATGATACATACAGAAAGATATAAAACCAGATACAAATGTCTTTGAAATAGAGCTGCAACTAAGGATTATTTTCAAATGGTGCTAGCGGTGTTGTGAACACTGTCCACTGTCTCTATCTGCTGTTGACGTGAGATTCTGTGCAGAACAATGAGCGAGTAAAGTTACGAAAGAGAGAGAAAATGACGATGGAAATTAAAAATTCCAACATCTCCGTCTCACCAAAGACAAATTTACAAAGACAGACTTTGTCCAAGATCCCGAGGACAATCACTTGTCCACTTACAGAGCGTACCGCACATGAATAAAAGTGGGACGCCGTGGACGAAGCTGAGTCAGGACTTCAGTCCTTGATTTTGAGGGAACTGGTCCTGGAAAGAGCAAGAAGACCCGGGTTCCCCCGCATGGAACAAAGGCCTTTCTGCATGGAGTTTGCATGTTCTCCCCGTGTGTGCGTGGGTTTTCTCCGGGTTCTCCAGCTTTCTCCCACAGTCCGAAAACATGCAGATTTGGGGATTAGGTGAATTGGATGTCACCCGCCTTTTCGACCTAGGTGAGCTGGGATTGGCACCAGCAGCCCTGCATTCCTCAAGCACTAGACGATGGACAGATGATTCAGTTGTTGGAGCCTGCAAATGATCACTTTTCCAAATGCTAACTGCTGTTAGCTCCCGGTAGCCTCTGTGGCTGATGTAATTTCCTGTCCCTTAAGTTTCGTTTGACTTCTTTTTAAGGTGGACCTAAAGAGATACTACTAAACCGAGCGTTCTGAACAGGGCTGCTTTGTCAGGGTGATTGAGCTGCTGTGGTGTGGCTATGGTCTTAGATAAATAAAACTCTCTCTCTGTCTCTCTCTCTCTCTGGTCTCACAGGAACTTGTGTCAGAACTCCAACCTGAACCTCGTCTCCGCTCACCAGAACCTGCACATCAAATCTGAGCCCGCCTCTCCGCCCACAGACCGCGGCATGGGCATGGTCGGCACGGTCGCTGGATTCTCCAGCCGCGGGCCCAGCGACCCGGGCCGCTCGCCCGGCGACAGCGGCTCCAGCTGCGGGAGCTCGTATGAAGGTAACGAGGAGCGCGAGGATTATCACGGCAGTGACGACTTCCTCCTCCGACCTCTGTCCGGTCAGGACGAGCACCACAGCCCGTCAGTCAAACGGATGAGGCTATCAGAGGGCTGGGCCACATGATGGGGGCCGGTTCCGCAACCAGAGGGGAAGGGAAAGGGGTTAGGGTTAGTAAAGTTACCTTATAGTGTTATTATTATAATTATTATTATTATAATCCAATTCTTCTTGTACTGAGTGGGTGTGTTCTGTGTTTAATGGTAACGTACGTGTACGTGAGGGGGGAGCAGAGTCAGACGGGGTCATATAGTGATGTTCTGCTGTATTTATAATATGTACTGTATATGTACACTAGAGGACAGGCGAAAAAACAAACTTGTAAGAAACGGTCTGTAAACTGAACTCCGTTGTTCTCGGATGATTCGACACAGTTTAAAATTAAAAAGTCTGTCTCTAACAGTAAATAATTACACTACAGCGAGGTCAGCTAGCTCAGCTTAGCACAAAGAATGTAAACACAGATAAAACCTTGTCCTGGAATAACTGGAATAATCATGAAGATGAAGGCAACCCCTTTGTGGCACTTAAATAAATCACTGCACGACACGTTGGTGGGGCAGATCGCTCGATTTATAAGTATCTGGACATTTGGTGCCGATATCCATATTTTTTTTTTATTCTAATCTAGATTTGGAATTCAGTCAATAAGTATCAGTATTGATAATTACCAGTATTCAATAAGAATCAATATTGATTAGTATCAGTTTTGACAAGTATCCGTATCGATAAGCATCAGTATCAATTAGTATCCATATTGATAAGTATCAGTATCGATAAGTGTCCGTATCGATAAGCATCCGTATCAATTAGTATCCATATTGATAAGTATCGGTTTTGGTAAGCATCAGTATCAAAAAGCTTCAGTATTGATAAACATCAGTATCGGTAAGTATCAGTATCGATAAATACTGGTATCGATAATCATCAGTATCTATAATCATTAGTATTGATCGTATCAGTACTCATAAGCATCGGTATCGGTAAGTATCAGTATCGATAAATATCAATATCGATAATCATCGGTATCGATAATCATCAGTATCGATTAATAACAGTATCGCTAATCATCAGTACTGATCAGTATCAACATTGATTAGTATCAGTATCCATAAGCAGTACCAGTGTCACATAAAAGATGTAAAAACAAAAACAATGATACTTGTCCACATCAGATTTCATCTTACAAACAAACATTTGTTTGTCTTGAAAAATGAAAAATATGCGATTGTTGAAAGAATAAATGAAATCTGTCTCTGAAAACGTAACAATCATGAAAAGTCTAACTGATCTCAGGACTGTTTCTTACAAGTTGTAAACAACCTGTTTGGTGTAGGGCGTTATTTAACGCAGCTGTTTCTTTTTTCCTTTTTTTTTTTTTTTTTTTTTTTTTTTTTTAAACATGATGTTTCTGTTCAAAGCACAGGATATTTGTGCAAATGTATGCAAACTAACAAAGGTAGAGGTGAATATAAGTCTGGTACTCTGAATAACGTTAAAACCACTGCACACAGGACGTGCTGCAGGTTCTGTTGCAGGTTCAACACATGAAACACGTGAAAGCACACACTTTAAAAAGAGGTCAATGTATGGAAGGTCAAAGGTGGGAAATGAAAGAGAGTATGAGGATGTGCAGTAATAGAAAGCTATGAGAGAGATGAAGAGAAAGAACGTTTTTGGGAGTGATTACAAACATATTTGCAACAGGTTGCATAGAGAAGAAGTTTAGACAAAAAGTGAAGACATACGGAAGCGAATTGCTGCCACACATACAAAAAAAGAGAAACTATCACGTTATTTTGAGATAAGATTGTTTTCTTGTTATAACGAGAAACTATCACGTTATTTCGAGATAAGATTGTTTTCTCGTTATAATGAGAAACTATCACATTTCACTATCGCTCTCGTTATAATGAGAAAACATGTTAACGTGTTAGTTTCTTGTTACGAGAAAACACCTTATCTCAAAATAACTTGATAGTTTCTCGAAATAACGTGATAGTTTCTCGAAATAACGTGATAGTTTCTCGTTATAACGAGAAAACATCTTATCTCGAGATAACGTGATAGTTTCTCGTTATAACGTAATTCTGAGCACCCCATAACGTGATAGTTTCTCGAAATAATATGATAGTGTGTTTTTATAAAGGGAAAACGCCTTATCTCGAAATAACGTGACAGTTTCTCTAAATAACGAGAAAACACCTTATCTCAAAATAATGTCATAGTTTCTTGAAATAACGTGATAGTTTCTTGTTATAACGAGAAAACACCTTATCTCAAAATAACGTGATAGTTTCTCGAAATAACGTGATAGTTTCTCGAAATAACGTGATAGTTTCTCGTTATAACGAGAAAACATCTTATCTCGAGATAACGTGATAGTTTCTCGTTTTAACGTAATTCTGAGCACCCCACTTTTTGTATGTGGCAGCATTAACTCTTCCGTAAAGACACACAGTCGGCATGAATGAATAATTTTCGGAGCTAAAGTGAAATAATCTTACAAAGTTAGCTATTATGTTTGTTTGAAAGGACGTTAAACGCCAAAAGTCAAGATGAAATATTAAAATCATCCGTGTCATGGTTTTTAGTATTCAAAGGTGGTTTGATTTCCAAAGTTAGAAGTGGGTCAAAACTGATGAGAAATGAGACACAGAGGGCGCTAGAATGCGTGTTAGCATGCGCATTAGCTAACAGTGGAAAGTAAAAGCCATAAACAACAGGACAGTGATGCTTTATTCTTTATTGTATTATGTTTCCTTCCTTATATAAAGACGTTTTGGGATGTCCGCAGCGTGATGATGATGATGATGATGATGATTATGAAAAACAGGAAGCACAGGTGCACAGGACTTTTCTATAAAACATTCAGGGAGATTTCTTTCTTTCTTTTTTTTTTTAAACCCAGTTATAAAGTGAACAAATCTCCTGTCGCTGAGCTGTAGCTGGTGTCAGAACCAACATGGCGTCACAGCAGCGCCACCACCTGTTACTGTGTGGTCATTACAACATACTCTGCCACATCTTAAAAGGTCAAGTTCTGTTTAAAAAAAAAAAGAGGGCAGGTTCTGGGACAACAAGCCTCACGCTGATTAGATAAGATGACGACTAAAGCTTGTAAAAGTGAGACAAACATATTTAATTTGACATATTTAAATTTAAGAATATGTATTTCAGTGAATTTTGTAGAATAGAAGTCCATGCCGGAACTTGGTCTGACACCAGCTACAGTCAGAGGCCGAACACAGTAGTTTTTATATATCTATATATATATTTAAAGAGACAGAGAGGTGGCTAAGGGTTGTTCACATTTGAATATTTTGGTTGAAGAACTGTATATTTGGAGAATCAAACCCTCAGTCACATTGTGCCACATATACTGCAAATCAGTTCCCTCGTTAAAATCCCTGTAGTTTCCCTCGTGTGAAAGATGCTGCTGTTTCTTTACAAATGATTTAGTTTCAAGGAATAAAAACAAGGGCAGAGCCCAGATGTCTTTTGGTCAGGAGGTCAGGGGGTCAGGAGGTCAGAGGTCAGGAGGTCAGGGGTCAGGGGTCAGGGGGTCACGCAAAGACAAGGTGGAGTGTAAACTAACCAAAGTTAAATACGCTGTATATCAAATCTGTCACCCACTCATGCTTCAAAAGATTGAACAATTTCAAGTTGTTTTTTTATATTGGAAACGTTGGTGAATGTACTCTGTACTGTACACTTACTCTGTACTGTACACTAACATGTACACTTACTCTGTACTGTACACTAACATGTACACTTTGTACTGTACACTAACATGTACACTTTGTACTGTACACTAACATGTACACCTACTCTGTACTGTACACTAACATGTACACCTACTCTGTACTGTACACTAACATGTACACCTACTCTGTACTGTACACTTACTCTGAGTTCACACACAGCAGTGCTGGAGTTCAATGTTAGCGGCATAAGCTGGCCTTTGTCGCCACTGTCGCCACAGAATGATGCTCAGAGGTAAAAATAAAATCATGTTCAGCTGTTCCCTCGCTCACAAATGTGCTTGTATTTGTATTTTGCAGGTAAAAAAAAAAAAAAAAACTTTAAATATACAGGCTCTGTTACAAACGTCTCTTTGTCATCATTGATTTGAGCAAAACGTGAATAAATAAAACTACTGCAGGTGCAATGTTATTTATTTTACTGCAACCATTCACAACCTTTAAAGGACGTCTGTTGGTGGACGTGTGGTTCTGTTGGTGGATGTGTGGTTCTGTTGGTGGATGCGTGGTTCTATTGGTGTGTGTGTGGTTCTGTTGGTGGAAGTGTGGTTCTGTTATTGGATGCGTGGTTCTATTGGTGGATGCGTGGTTCTATTGGTGTATGTGTGGTTCTGTTGGTGGATGTGTGGTTCTGTTATTGGATGTGTGGTTCTGTTGGTGGATGCGTGGTTCTGTTGGTGTATGTGTGGTTCTGTTGGTGGACGTGTGGTTCTGTTGTTGGAGGTGTGGTTCTGTTGGAGGACCCATGGTTCTGTTGGTGACGTGTGGTTCGGTTGGATGTATGGTTCTGTTATTGGACGTGTGGTTCTGTTGATGGACGTGTGGTTCTGTTGGTGGAAGTGTGGTTCTGTTATTGGCCGTATGGTTCTGTTGGTGGACGTGGGTTTGTTGGAGGTGTGGTTCTGTTGGTGGATGCATGGTTCTGTTGGTGGATGCGTGGTTCTGTTGGTGGAGGTGTGGTTCTGTTGGTGGACGTGTGGTTCTGTTTTTGGAGGTGTGGTTTTGTTGGAGGACGCATGGTTCTGTTGGTGACATGTGGTTCGGTTGGATGTATGGTTCTGTTATTGGACGTGTGGTTGTGTTATTGGATGTGTGGTTCTGTTGGTGGACGTGTGGTTCTTTAATTGGACGTTTGGTTCTGTTGGTGGAAGTGTGGTTCTGTTGGTGGACGTGTGGTTCTGTTGGTGGACGTGTGGTTCTGTTGGTGGAAGTGTGGTTCTGTTATTGGACGTATGGTTCTGTTAGTGGACATGTGTGTCTGTTGGAGGTGTGGTTCTGTTGGTGGATGCGTGGTTCTGTTGGTGGAGGTGTGGCTCTGTTGGTGGAGGTGTGGTTCTGTTGGTGGATGCGTGGTTCTGTTGGAGGTGTGGTTCTGTTGGTGGATGCGTGGTTCTGTTGGTGGAGGCGTGGTTCTGTTTGTGGATGCGTGGTTCTGTTGGTGGATGCGTGGTTCTGTTGGTGGATGTGTTAAGGTTAACTATAACATGACTCCTTTAAAACATGGTGTGAATTGTGCTTAAAAGGCCAGACCACGTCATGATGACAGCCAGGGGGCGCCACAGACCTGACTCCTCTCATCGATGCCTTTGGACTCCAATGCTGCTAATAATGTGGTGAGTTTCAACAACAGCAACAGCATTTTACATAGAACCATTACATTTCTGTATTTATTTCAATCGCTGACCTTTATTTAAGATCATTTTAATCCGAACAAAGTGATTTGCATAATTTAAAACAACATATACCATATACCATTACCTGGTCTGACTATATAGTTGTGTATATAGTTAATTACTCTATAGTTTAACCGAGACATACGATAAGGGGCTGAAATGAAATAGACTGACCAAGACACAATGGTCAAATTTGACCAAAGGTGTTTTATTTTTCCCTGATATATACATTATATAAACATATATGAATATATATTTAGTTTATGTCATTGAAACGTCTCTCGTACTCATTCTCAAAGTCCTCAGTTCGCTGGGAGGAAGCGATGCAGTTAGTATCGTGTACAATGCAAATGTTTTTGTTCTGCCACCAAACCTGAGTGGTGTGTTTAGAATTCCTCAAGGACACGCTGTGGCGTGGCCATCTGCCCAGACGCCTGAGAGGTAGCTTGTTTGTGGTGTCTGTGCACGACTGCTGGGATGACTGTGCGCGCGCGCGTGCAACTTGTGCAAACAAAGCAAACTCGAACTCAAACTTTCGTCGGGTGAACTCCAGAACGTGCGGCGCTAATATAGCATAAGGTCAGGGTGGGAGTCTCTGTGGGAGCCTTTTATTCAACGGGCTCAGGTGTCTCTCGCGACATCTCCGCAGTAATCCAAGAAGCAAACAAAACACACGACACCTCTCTCAGTCAGTGGTGAGGCGAGAAGAAAACTTTGTCGTTCGCAGCAGCGTGAGCAGAGCAGAGGCCATAGTGACAAATCCTCTCAGAAAGCTCCGATAAGGAAGGAACAACAACTTTAAAGGTGCCATGACAGGATGCTTTTATTTGGCCTTAGGGGCCCCTTATACTATATATGAAGCCTTGGTGCAGAATTACAGCCAGTCTCTAAATGAGCTTTCCTAAAACTAGTAATTTCTGTACGTAGCTTTACAAATGCTAACGAGGAGGTGAGTGACAGGTCGAGCTGGAGAATAGGGGCGTGGCCTTGACCGGCCTGCAGCCTCGGCACCATGGGCGCTAATGTTTACAGCGGATGCATCGCAATGACGCGTAGAGTCGTTCAACCTTTCCAGTTTGACCAAGAATCGGATCTGGACGGAGAAGCACCTGAAGAAGTAGAAACTCAGAACTCAGTAGAACTTATACAACAAAAGTTCAGTGCCGTTCTTATTTGTGTTATGGTAGAAAGCGAATACTGATACTGGCATAAAGGCATACCATACATAAATATGGAAAATTGTACTACATGGTTACAAGTATCATAACATTTCTTATGTTGCTAACTAACAGACAGACAAACAAACAAACTCTGCGAAAACACATACCTCCTTGGCGGAGGTCAACGAGGTCGCATTTGCAGACTTTTCCCAGCTGGAACCTGAAGTCACTTGTGAATGGATCACTCTCCTGCACCAATTCCATAGAGAAGATCAGTGATTATATATAGGAGTTGTTCCATCCACTGTTGGCCTCCATCAGTAAGTTTAAATGTGTTGTTTTTACGTTTTTTTAGTGTTTGAAATCCTTCATTTGCCTTTATCTTAGTGACACAAACTGACCAAAAACACAGATTATCTACATGGACTTTGGTGCAGAGGAGTGAGTGCATTATAAACGTCAGTTTCCTGTCAGAACAGGCAGTGTTATTGAGATAAAGTGAGATAAAATGCAGGGTGCACACAGCAATGTTACTGCCATGTGTCAGAATCTACTACCAAAATATCTGAAGTCAACCTGAACACTCAAACTCATCAAAAAATATAGTTTTGCAGTATTTTTATTTACTGCAGGGTTAAATTCTTCTATCACTGTTTTGACACTGCTCTTGTACAAGACAGCTTTATGAATATGGCTCGTGGACCTTTAAAAAAAAATGTGATGCCAATCTTTGTCTTTGTCTGTCTGTGTCTCCAACCAGTTCTAACCAGTTTCTGTTTATCAAGCCTGACAGAAGCCGCCTGTATATTAGCAGCCAAAACATCACTCATGTGACCTCACATCACGCACACGCTAGGAGGGGTTTTGCTCTTGGCATGTGTGCATGTGTCTCGATGTGCAAGACTGTTGTTTAGTTGTCAGTCAAGGTAACGTTTGCCTAGTAACAGAGACACAGAGCTCTCAGAAACGTGATAGACTCTCTGCAGAGTAAAGTTCTGATCAGTTTTACAGACCGATGCATGTGTGGCGTTAGCCAGGCTACGGCTACGGCTGCTCATAGAGACCAGTGTTGTTCGTCCAGCTTGGACGACGGTCGTTTGCATGAAACTTACTTTGATGTGGAAATATCCGCCACTTTTCTTAAGTGTTTACCTCTGTCATTCTTTTGACTTTGAGAGTATGTGTGCGTATGTGTATAACGTATATTGTGTATACTAGTGCGAAGAAGATTTGTCAGTTATGGTAATGCAAGATAAGGAACTTAAAGGCTAACATAAAACAAACACTGTGCAACCACATTAGGCACAACGCACATTTTTTTAAATTTTCGATTAGCATTAGCGTGGCAGACAGTCACAAAACAGCTAGCTACGCTAATGCTAAATTTTAACTAGTGCAGTGCCCGTAGGAAGTATGTATTCCTATAGTGGGAGTTGAAGAAGATTTTTCAGTTATGGTAATGAATGATAAGGAATGTAAAGGCTAACATAGTACAAACACCGTGCAACCCCCAACAGTGTTCGTATTATGTTGGCCCTACGCTAATGCTAACCGTAGCCTCGCTAGTTTACCTTTGGAAACAGGCTCGCCAAGTTAGCCACAAAATATTAGCGTGCTAATGCTAAATAAATATGTGCTTGCGTATTTGTTCTGCGTTGAACCGTGTGAAAATCTCCCTGCTCCAGACAGCGCAGCTGCTGCTGATGAGCCGCTGTCTAGTACCACCTAAATTCAAATTACTCCAAAAAACGTGAAAATCAAGGATGCACACCGTCGGGCCATGCTCCACCCATATCCAAAATCTTAGGGCGATCTGACTAACGGTCAGCGAGATATGCCCGTCACAGACACACACACTTACTTTATAGATAGATGTGTATAATGTAGTGTATTCTATTCCATTCTATTGCCACAGTGACACTGTTCAGACGATCCCTGTGCATCTGGTCCATGTCCATGAAGGTTTGTGATATTTGGCACTAAACAGCCACCATAGTTTAGCCTAACCTTAAACATCACAAATGAATGCCTGACCCTAACCCTTAACCTAATATTAACATAAACCCAATTCCAACCCTAACTCTAACCACAATTCAAATCTTAGCCCCCAAATTAACCACTTCCTCAGTAATGACTTTCTGCCTCATAAGGACCAAGTTTTGGTCTCCACGTGGACTACTGGTCCTGACAAGGTCAGCGTTTGTTTGTGTGTAAACACAACAGGAAAAGGAACTGCTGCATCTGCTGAAATCCTCTCTGCAGAGGGGTGGAGTTTGTTGTATGTGCACAGTGTGTCGAGTCACGCCGGTGAATAAAAACACTGGTTGTTTTATAAAATAGACCTTTTATTTATTTTTATTATTTTTTTTATAAAAAGTTGATCATGACAGCAATAGGATCATGACAATAATATATAATGCACAGAAATGGAATAAACAGCAACAGATATATATATATATATATATGAAAATCTAGTGCAAAATAGAATCACAAAATACAAAAATATATTGCACTTGGTACTTTTAGGTGGAAGAAATGGTGTTTGAACAACATTCTCAATTTGATATATATTCATCTGTAAACATTTTGTCGTGTATATACTTTGTCATTGGTTTTGTGAGCACAAAGCTTCTGTTAAACGTCCACGTCTGCTGGGAAAGTGTTCATCGAGAGAAGCTTCAGGTCAGCGCAGACACCAACAGGCAACATGTGGTATGTTCATGGAGTTGTGCTTTTTCTTTGGGGCCTGTGTGCATTTCCACCTAGACACACACACACACACACACACACACATTCTTGTACTTGGCGCACACTGAGGACCAGCATTTCCGCTTTATAAGTCAACGCAATTACAAATATCTACTTCATGAATGACATCTACAAAGAACTACTGGGTGCAGTACCATAACATGTCTGTAGGTGGAGCCCCAGAGCGAAAAAGTGTGTGAATCGGGGTTTTTGTACCAACAAAGTATAGCATGTTTACAACCTAAGGAAGTGATTTCAACGAAAACAAAACAAAGTGAGGACCGGCCAAAATGTCCTCACTTCGTAAAAATGTCCTCACTTTGTTGGTTAAAAACCCTCACTGGTCCTCCGTATGCCACAAGTACAAGAACACACACACACACATACACACATACACACTCTCTCCCACACACACACACACACACACACACACACATTGACTTCCATTCTTTAGGACAGCATACATTAAGTGTTATCCTTAACCATAACCACTTAAAGTCTAAATCGAAACCTTAACCCTAACTACAATGCAAAAATATGAGCCCTAAACTTAACCAGTTCCCCAGAAAGAAGGTTCTGCCTCATAAGGACCAGGTTTTGGTCTCCGTGAGGTCTACTGGT
This sequence comes from Microchirus variegatus, assembly GCF_963457635.1. Taxonomy (NCBI): domain Eukaryota; kingdom Metazoa; phylum Chordata; class Actinopteri; order Pleuronectiformes; family Soleidae; genus Microchirus; species Microchirus variegatus. Next base: position 41,466,817 of record NC_139802.1, read on the forward strand.
CCTGACAAGGTCAGTGTTTCTGACAGAAAAAAAGGTCCTAAAGAGGCGACAAATACAACTACACACACACGCACACACACACACACACACACGCATTGTGAGCTTTACCTTTATAGTGACAGTTCAGGTTTTTTCGTAGTGAGGACATCAATAAGTGGCTAAATCAGAAGATCATACATCTGCACTTCAAATAACCTGAACTATCCCTTTAAGAGCTCAAGGCTGGTCATTGTGTGACCATATTCTGAATTGAACGATCAGAAATCGCCTCATCTTCTAGTTACCGCTTTGTCTTTGTCATTATTTTCTCAGCCTCTTCCCTTTTAATGTGTTTTAGCTATGTTCACAGAAAAAAGAGAGACGGTTTCCACCTGAAGTCAGGTCAGATAAGAACACCTTCAGCCCACAGTCAGAAGCTCAAACTATCTTTTTTTTTTTTTTTTTTTTTTTTTTACACACAGGATAGTCCTGCTGTAAATGTGCCATTAAAATCAAAGCGTAAAACTTCTGTTTATATCTGTGGACAGATTCTACTGAAGCGTAAAAAGCCTGCGGGAATCTGCAGAAAACAGAGCCACTGATAGAAAATAAAAGAGTTGTTATGTGCAAAATTCATAGTGAGGCAAGAGGAAGCTTCCGTCCTCCGAGTCCACACAGTGATGTCAGACATCGTGGGCACAGGATATAGAGAATCCAGGATGGCTTCGTTACACCCGCGGTCCGTCCATCGGTGGTCACCTGACACTCTTTTTCGAGCTGACAGTCTCGCGTCAGGGAGGGTCGAGCCTCGGCTATCGTGATATATAATCTGGCGACGAGCTGGTCCGTGTGGTCCTGCAAGCTCGGAGTTGTGTGTCCGGGTTTGTGCGGAAGCCTTCAGAAGTTTGAAGTTTGCGCTCTCCTCAGCGGGACGGACACGTGTCGGGTCGCCGGACGTCTGTGGCCACGCACACTTCCTCTGGGTTTGAGTATGGGTCAACCTGAGGGGAGACGGAGAGAGGGGGCTGCATGTTTACAGAGTGCTGATGCAAGGGCTTCATCTATGTACGCTCTTAGAAATAAAATTGCTAAGTAGAACCATATAATGTTCTTTCGGCTTGTCCTCAGGAGAACCCTGGAGCCTTTTTCCACCAGTAACCCTTTTAAAACCCTTTATTCAGGAAAGTGGTTTTAAAGAGTTCTCTGGAACAAAATGGTTCTTACTGGAACCATCAGTGCGATCAAGAACCCTTTTTCAGAAGCAAATGGTTCCAGGTAGAACCTCAGCCCTTGTAGTAGGACCCTTTTGGAACCCTTATTTCTAAGAGTGTATAAAGAAAGTTGCATCTGTCTGTCTGCGACGGGCATATCTCGCTGACCGTTAGTCCGATCGCTCCAAGACTTTGGATATGGGTTGAGCATGGCCCAATGGTGTGCATCCTTGATTTTCACATTTTTTAGTAGTAATTTTAATTTTTGCCGATTTATCACGCTACACCAGGCAGCCAGCGGCTCATCAGCAGCAGCTGCGCTGTCCGGAGCGGGGGAGGTGGGAGTGAAGAGGCTGTCCTCACGGCGGGTGACGCACACGGTTCAACGCAGAGCATATATTTGTGAAGCATTAGCATGCTGCTACTTTGCGGCTAACTTGGCGGACCTGTTTCCAAAGGTATGCTAGCGAGGCTACGCTTAGCATTAGCGTAGGGCTAACATAATACGAACACCGTTGGGGGGTTGCACGGTGTTTGTATTATGTTAGCCTTTACGTTCCATAACTGAAAAATCTTCTTCAGCTCCCACTATAGGAATACATACTTCCTATGGGCACTGCACTAATTCAAAAATAATAAATAAATAATATACTATATGTAATTAAACAGCTCCTGGAAACAGCGTGTGGGTATGAGCTAAAAAACAAGGCCAGCATCTTGAGAAAAGTTTTAGCATGAAATCTAGATTATATCATTAACGGCTCAGCGGCTGCATGTTTGCTGCTACTCCTCCCACCACAAATATGATTATGACTTCACTTTATGACTTAACGTCACATGATTTTTTTTTTTATTTACCAAGACTGGGAGAGACACACACACAGAGAGAGAGAGAGTCTGCTAAAGGTGTTTTAAAATATAATATTTGCTTTTCATGTTTTCAGAATTTGCTTAAAGACTCAAACTACAGCGTTTTATGCAGTCACGCTGGTAGAATGTCAACATCATTAACATCACAGAGCTCTCCGTCTATTTTTCGTAGAAACTCAAAAGCCTGCAGACGAGTCTGATGTGTGGACACTGTAATCTGTCATCATAAATATGACAGAAGCCTGCAGCCACGCAAACACTCGCTGCAACGACTGAATTTCTTTTTGCTTCTGCTAATGGTTTTTTTTTATTACAGACACAGACTTGACACAATTTCGTCCTCGGTCATACTGTATTAACATGAACTTAAAGCTGCCGTCAGTCACTGAAACGTGTTAAATATCTCTTTGTTCTGATCCACAGCGTTATCCCAATATTCCACAAAGATGTGATCCTCTCTGTTTATGGAGTTATGTCAGGAGCAGTATTTGTGATGGAGGCCAGTGGAGCTGATGTAGGACGGGTGTGATGTGATGTGATGGAGGGGGGTTTGTGAGGTGATGGGAGCAATCTGCTGGTGCCCACATCAGAATCACAATTGGACTTGTTCATGTTTACTCTAGTTCAAGTGTTAGGATTAAACTACACTCGGAGAAATAAGGGTTCCAAAAGGGTCCTTCTACAAGGGCTGAGGTTCTACCTGGAACCATTTGCTTCTGAAAAACCCTTTCTTGGTAACACTAATGTTTCCAGTAAGAACCATTTTGATCCTGAGTAAAGGGTTTTAAAAGGGTTCTTGGTGGAAACCCTCCAAAAGGGTTCCAGGTGGAACCTTTATAAAAAAAAAAGGTTCTACCTGGAGCCAAAAACGGTTCTCCTATGAGGACAAACTGAAGAACCTTATATGGTTTCCCGAAGAAAGGGTTTTTCAAGGGTTCTTGGTAACACTAATGGTTCCAGTAAGAACCATTTTGATCCTGAGTAAAGGGTTTTAAAAGGGTTCTTGGTGGAACTTTATAAAAAAAGGTTCTACCTGGAACCATTTGCTTCTGAAAAACCCTTTCCCGAAGAAAGGGTTCTTGGTAACACTAATGTTTCCAGTAAGAACCATTTTGATCCTGAGTAAAGGGTTTTAAAAGGGTTCCCAAAGGTGGAACCTTTATTAAAAAAAAAAAAAGGTTCTACCTGGAGCCAAAAAGGGTTCTCCTATGAGGACAAACTGAAGAACCTTATATGGTTTCCCGAAGAAAGGGTTTTTCAAGGGTTCTTGGTAACACTAATGGTTCCAGTAAGAACCATTTTGATCCTGAGTAAAGGGTTTTAAAAGGGTTCTTGGTGGAACTTTATAAAAAAAGGTTCTACCTGGAACCATTTGCTTCTGAAAAACCCTTTCCCGAAGAAAGGGTTCTTGGTAACACTAATGTTTCCAGTAAGAACCATTTTGATCCTGAGTAAAGGGTTTTAAAAGGGTTCCCAAAGGTGGAACCTTTATTAAAAAAAAAAAAGGTTCTACCTGGAGCCAAAAAGGGTTCTCCTATGAGGACAAACTGAAGAACCTTATATGGTTTCCCGAAGAAAGGGTTTTTCAAGGGTTCTTGGTAACACTAATGGTTCCAGTAAAAACCATTTTGATCCTGAGTACAGGGTTTTAAAAGGGATCTTGGTGGAACCCTCCAAAGGGTTCCAGGTGGAGCCAAAAAGGGTTCTCTGATGAGGACAAGCCGAAGAACCTTATATGATTCTACTTAGCACTGTTATTTCTAAGAGTGTAGGAGCACTACCTGTTTCCTCAGAGGAAAACATAAACACCTAAATGTGATTATGTTTACAAGCCATTATAATACCACACCCTAGTAGTTTTCAACGACTTCAAGAGTCGTGATGTTTCTTCTATAATAGAAGTCACTCAGCTGTGACTTCCATATATTACAATATGTTGTAATTGTTTAATGTTTACTGCCATTGCCTTTGCCTATAGCAGTGAGTGGTCTCATGACATTTGAAGGTCGACCATATTGTGACCTAGTTTCAAAAGCTCCATGTGAAGTTCCCTCTCCACACGATCTCTTATTTTATTCCATTGCACTGTTGTTGACAACATGTTGTGTGTCTGTGTGTGTGTGTGTGAGTCCCGTACCTCAGAGTAGACTGGCGGGGGCAGATATCTGAACTCTCTGATGTACGTAAGCAGAGCTCTGTGGTCCTCTCCCTCCCCCTCCGATCTATCACAGCCTTGCAGACAGTCTTGCCTGTGCGACTCTGATATTGCCAGATCGCTGTAGCTTGGTGGAGCTGCAGGAAACAAACAAATAAGTAAGTAAGGCATCTCTGCACACACCCGAGAAAAAAAAAACGACACACGTTTTTGCGCCCGCCCATGTTTGCAGACTACATACCCTCAGGAGGCTCGGACAGGCCGAGCCATGTCAAAGTGCTGCAGTTGCTGCTGATGCTCGAGGTGCGGGTGGTGCTGGCGTGGAGTGGTATTGTCCCGATCACCAGGGGTAGAGAGAGAGACAGGTTCAATCCCCCAGGAATGTCCACATACACCTGCAGGCAGAGATATGTGGGGGAAAAGTGTGTTTTAAAGGCCCGGTGTGTAACAGTGAGTGACGTCTAATGGTAAGACTGCGAAAAGGGAACACTAAACAGTTGGACGACACACTGACCGATTCAAATAAATGGGTAATTTAATGGTCCGTGTTTACAGAGCACTTTTCTAGTCTTGACGACCACTCAAATCTGATCGACACCGCAGTTTCGCCCGTTCACACTCCGTCGACACAGGAGTAACCAGCGATTCACACCATCTTCTTCTTCTAAATCGAATCCTAGTCCGCTTGCTCGGAAAAAGTCCGGTTCGTTTTGGGGAGGCGTGAATGCGCAACTGAACTCCACAGAACAAAGAAGTGAACTCCTGGTCCGCCTAAAACATCGGTCTCGGTTCACTTCAAGTGAACCAAATGCAGGAAGCGGACTGCAAGGCAGGGCATTGTGGGTAAACGCAACCAAAACATGCGTGCGTGTTGAGCGATAGTGTCACATGTTCACATCGGATCTGATGCAGTTCCATGTTTTGCTCTGATGTGGAAGAAGTTCAACAGATGAGCCGGTTTTCTTCTTCTCCGTCAGTAATTCTTGACACATCGCCACCTTCAGGCGAGGAGGGGAATAGGTTATTCAAAAGGTTTGGTTGGTTTCACTAAAAGTGTGAAAGCAAACTCGGACCGGCTGAATGTTGTCACCCCTCAACTGAACGACTATTAGGTGTGAAAACGACCAAAGTGGACACATCTGCATGTAGAGCCGGGAACAGAACACGCAACCTTCCAATCGAAAGACGACTCGCTCTACCACTGATCCACACGACGCCTTCCTGATTCAGACTTATGATCCAGACATGTAGGAAGTGCTAAGAACATGAACCTGTTTTTCCTTTTGCCAAACCTCTTCACCTCGTTCTTCTCCTCATCATGTCCTTATCAGGCGTTGGCCACGAAGGATTGAACGACTTCTTCGCCCGTACCAACTTTGTCGTGTCATCCACCGCGTTCTCATCCGGCGAATTCCAAGATATGAGCGACGGAGTTAGTGACCTCTCCACCGGTGCCGCCGCCGCCGCCTCTTCTGCGACCGATTTGGCTATCTCGGCGCTGGGTTGGACGGCGGCGGCGGCGTTTAGCGAATATTGGCGTTCGTGATGTTGCGCAACCAGGTTCTTCAGGATCCCCTTTCTGTCCGGACTGCTGGCGTGACTGTAGTCACAGAAGTTCCTCGACAGCGACGACGTGTTCTTTCCCGGTGCCTCTGGCGACTGTTTGAGACGTTCGCTGCTCAGCCTCGAGCACGAACTTCCCAGCCCTTTTTTCCCCACCTCGTCAAAACGAGCGGAGCCGTGAGTGAGGGATTTGAGGAAGCTTTTGAAACGGGAAGGCTTTTTTTTCTTTACTCGCGACTTGTGAGCGTTCTCCTCCTCCTCCCCGTCCTCCTCCTCCTCCTCCTCCTCCTCCTCCAGCTCCTTTAATTCACTGTAGCCCCGGCCATGTTTGAAGAAGTTCACGAACTTCCGGACAATCGCCGGCTCTTTAATATCCTTCATCTGTCTGTCCATGAGCTTCAGCGGTAGCTGTGCCGTCCGACTGAGGTCGGCTTTCGACTGCCTCTCGGACTCCACCATTCCCTTGAAGTCGTCGTGATCTTTCTGAAGTTTAAATAGCTTGCCCTCTAAATGCTGCAGCTTCTTCTCCATCTTGCTGAACTTGAATTTGAGCTGATTGTGAGCATTCACCTCCTTATCGCGCTCGAAGGTCAGGTTCCTCAGATCTCGTTCCAGGGACCTCCTCTCGTTGACGCTTGCGTCCGGCAACGTCTGCACAGACGCCTCCCAGGTCTTGATCCCTCCTCTGCTTTTAGAGAATTCGGTAAGTTCCCGTTCCCTGCTCAAACGCAGCATGTTGTTCATCTTGTTCATGTTCTTTATCTCGTCCGTCTTCCTGAACATGGTCTTGCTCATGTCGTTCCTCCTGTCGTTCCTCTCGTCCATTTCGTGCATCTTGTGCTTTATGTAATTTACGTTACTTGTCTTGTCCGTTGTCTCTTTAACGGTCGTCTCTTTAATGTCAGTCATTTCCTTCACGTCATTCTTCTTCATCGTGTCATTCGTCTCATTAATGTCAGTCATATCGTTCGCATCGTTGACCTCGTTCACTTCAGTCTCGTTCACGTCTGTCCTGTTGCTCGTGTCAGTCTCGTTCGCGTCGTATGTCATACTCACGTCGGACGTTTCTTTCAAGTCACTCGCCTCGTTCGCGCCAGTCGTCTCGTTCACGTCGGTCGAATCGTTCAACTTCTCGGTGTCACCCGTTTCGTTTGCCTCCTTCGTGTCGGTCGCATCGTGACTCGCGTTCGCGTCGGCCGCTTCGTTAGCGTCGGTCTCGTTCCCTACGCTCGTCTCGTTCGCGCCTGCCGCTTCGTTAGCGTCGGCCTCGTTCCCTTCGCTCGTCTCGTTCGCGTTGGCCGTTCCGTCCGCGTCGCCAATCGCGTCGCCGATCTCGCTCGCGTCAATCGTCTCGTCGGCGCCGGCCTCGTTCGCTTCGTTCGTCTCGCTCGTGTCGGCGGCGTCGTTCGTGTCATTCGTCTCGTCCGTGTTAGGCATCTCGTTCACATCATTCATCTGAACGGAATCCTGTGCGTCATCGATGTCATCCATCGTTTTGTTTTAACGACGTGGCGCGTAGTCTATCACAGAAAGATCAAAGCCGCTCAAATGATGACGACGTTGACGGTGATGATGTCTTCAGAGATCGGACGATGACAGCAGCTGAGAGACTGTGCTCACAGCACAACTGCGATTAAGAACTTTGAACTGCGGAGGGCAGCGTTACGCCTTATCCTCCGAGGACATTTCTTCTTTCTTTGAAGATTGAAATTGAAACGATGACAGAGTAATTCCTTCTGCCTTTTTTTTGTTTTCTTTTTGTTTTACAATTTTACAATTTTTTTTGAAAAACCCTTTCCCGAAGAAAGGGTTTTTCAAGGTTTCTTGGTGACACTAATGGTTCCAGTAAGAACCATTTTGATCCAGAGAACCCTTTAAAAAACCCTTCCTGAAGAAAGGGTTTTAAAAGGGTTATTGGTGGAACCCTCAAAAAGGGTTCCAGGTAGAACCTGGTTCTACACTCTTAGAAATAAAAGTGCTAAGTAGAACCATATAAGGTTCTTCGGCTTGTCCTCATAGGAGAACCCTTTATAGAAAGGTTCTACCTGGAACCTTTTTGGAGGGTTCCACCAAGAAACCCTGGGGAAAAGGTTTTAAAGGGTTCTCTGGATCAAAATGGTTCTTACTGGAACCATTAGTGTTACCAAGAACCCTTGAAAAACCCTTTCTTTGGGAAATGTTTTTTTCAGAAGCAAATGGTTCCAGGTAGAACCTCAGCCCCTGTAGAAGGACCCTTTTTGAACCCTTATTTCTAAGAGTGTACCTAGAGCCAAAAAGGGTTCTCCTATGAGGACAAGCCGAAGAACCTTATATGGTTCTACTTAGCACTTTACTTTTACGAGTGTAGATCATCAGTTTTGCTTTCTACGGACACAAACAAATGCACGACTCACCACCAGGACATACTCCACTCTGATGATGGGACAGTCCAGAATGGAGGGGGACACTGGTGGTATCTTGAGCAGTTTCCCCTCCCAGCTCTGGCTTTTCCCCTGCGGCAGGGCCTCACCTCGCAGATTGGACACCGGCTGCTGGATCTGTTTTCCTTTGCCTTTGGCAAAGAACGTTTGGGTCTGGTACAAGGTCGCCTTTGGCACCACGACCCTGGACGAACAGTTCTCCACCTCGGCAAAGATTTGAATGGACTCGCCTTTGGGAGAAGATAATAGATCAGTCTGTCAGACTGAGAGAGAAGTGACATGAGTGAAATCTCTAAAGCAAAGAGGTAGAGTTAGAGAAGTGAGAGGTTTTGAAGTGTTGTTTTTTTTACTCACCTGGTGTGTAGCCCTTTCGTGCAATCTTAGCACTCAGGGAGATTGGGCCTGAAGCACAGAACCAGCAGCACAGGGTCTTTTCCTTTGTACCAGCCTGAGGGGCCTGTTGACACAATACATAAAATCTCATGAAAACTGTCTATACACATATCATTTTACATTGTTCCCTATTGGAAATGAATGGAAACCGGTGACACCGTTGTCTATCTCTGTGGTAACTATGGTAGGGAATTTGCCTTTTTGAGTTTTTACATCAAATTCTCAGGGTGTGGTCTCCACAGTGCACCATGGGAGGATTCTGGGGGTGTGGTGTACAGTACCTACCAACAGCAGAGGTGTGTTGATGTCGATGTGCTCAAACACAATGAACTCTTTCTTCACTTTGACGGGGAGCAGCCATGGACGGTGCAGCTCCGCTTTGACCCAGTACCTCACGCTGCCATGCTTCCCTTCGAAAGACGTGGCCAATGCCCTGAAAGACGCAGAGAAAGGCCACGTTAGGAAGCGTGGATTACCCAAACCACTTTTATGTATAAATACTATAACAGTCAAAACTCCAGGACAGCAGTTTTTTTTCACGTTCATGAAGTAAAATGACTACTTTGCTTTTAGATCAAGGCTATTCAACTTAAGATCAGGCCCTTCAAGCACTTTGGACCGGCCCGTGGCCCATTAACCCAATACAACCATAGCTTCGCCTATTTCTGGCACTTTGTGACACTTTGCGTCCCTTTTTGGCAAATACTAGTACAGCCAAATACTAGTATGGGCCAACTGTAGAAGTTGTACCTGAATATTATTGGTACTGTTGCTTATATTTCTGCAAAAATAGCCATTTGTAGCCATTGCACCTTAATGTTGTTTATATTGTTATCTCTAATTTTGTAAGAGCCTCATCCAAATGTTGATGGTACGGTAACTGCACTACTTTTTGCACTATACGCAAATTGCATTGTACCTGAATGTTGGTGGTTTTGTTACTTACCTTTTTGAGCACAAAACTAGCAACTATTTCAACAAAGAAGTGCTAAATAATTTATATATATAATAATAATTAAACTCATGCAAGTAAATTATATAGACATTCTCTCTAATAGGTGAAATATTTGCGTTTGTGTAAGTTTGGTTTTTGTAGCCTAACCAATGATGCAGTTTCAGTATTTGGACATTATTGGAAAAATATTTGAGCCCTTGGTAACTACTCACATCTGAGGCAGGTTGAAGCTGAAGGCAAACTCGTGTAGGCCAGAATGCAGAACAGTCAGACCTTCCTCTGGACAATCTTCATCTGAAAAAGACAAAGGACATGTGTCCGTTTACACCTGTATTTACACTTGAGCCGAAACCATAACCCTGTAAACAGGGTCATATACTGGATCAACACACAAATCAAAACACTGAAGCGTCACTTGCAACTTCGTCTATGAAGGTTCTCAGTCATCTAGGACGTTGTCATCTTCAGGAGTGAGTTGAAAGAACTTCACTGATAAGGTGGATGGTGCAACGTGCATGTACTGATCCATTGTCTTTGTTTTCCTGGTAGTTTAATGTGATAATTGGATCATCTCAGCAGGGTTTGGTTCCTTGATAGTGATACAATACACTCCAGGAGTGTTTTAGTGGCTCCTTCTACATGGTTTTTTAAGAGTTTCTAGCCTTTAGCTTGACCTTCTCTGTCTTGGAGAGGTTTCACAGCTTGGTTATTCGTGAATTGGGCGTATATATATATACGGTGTGTTTTTTGGCCCTCATTGTCTTCCACATGAGGGGTTGTGGTGGTGGACTGGAGCCAATCCACGCCTATGCAGGGTAAAAGTGGAACTTCCGGTTGGTTCATTTTCGAACCTGCGGATCGGTGACCTTTTAGCTGAAAGTGTTACGGAAATGGCGGTGAACACAGTCAGAAATGTTTTTTCACGTACACGATATTCGGGCTGAGCAATTTTATCGATTCTGCGATATATATATCTATATGTATTTTTCATCCGCGAGTATGGATACATTAAGTCCCATTCAAATCCCCCCGTGTTCTGCCTGGCACTTCCTTGTAGGACGAGCGATTTGGTCAGCCGGCCACTAGTGTCGCTGTAGAGCATTTATATAGCAAGTGACCCCGTCTTCACGCTCCGACGTCTCCCTCTTCCTGCTTGAAAGCAGATGTGTGGAAGCACTTCGGGTTTAAAAAGACGAAAGTAACACAGTTTTTTTTCGTCCAAGCACCGTTTAGCAGTTAGCTCCGTTAGCCGTTAGCACATCTTTAATTCATTTTGTCCAGTAGACTCTGTCCAGTCAGGGACATATATTGTGTAATTGATGTTTTTTTAGTTTTCAGTTCAATTAATTCAATCCGAGTAAATGGAACACTCACAAGATGTCACCAAAATCACCTTGTCTACTTTAAATCTTTCAGAAAATGAGAATAAGAGTATAGAATTATATCGAATCGTATCGTGAGCTGAATATCGTGATATATATCGTATCGTGTTGCTGAATAGCGTGTATCGTATCGTATCGTGATTCATATTGTAACTTGGGTCGCCTCGCCATCTTTAAAATGCGGGCTCACGCATGAAAGGGTTTTGGAAACACGGCCACACGGACATATCCGAGGCTAGTTTGATTTCTGAAGAAAACTCAGTATGTGTGGTCGATGAAAATGACCTTCTTCTGTCAATGTTTTTATTTGAAATTCTGTCTCCACTCAGCTCAACTTCAGCTTCCTGCCACCTCATCATTCACTCTGCCCCCCCCCCCCCCCCATCTCTGCTTTTTCTGTTTGTCTCACTGTGTGTGTGTGTGTGTCTGTCTATGTGCTATTTGTGTGTTTTCGGCATTAGAGCTGTCACAGCTTGTGTGTGTGTGTGTGTGTGTGTGAGAGACGGAGAGTATGCGCCTGCATCAAGTCACTGGCAGCACAAGAGCAAAGCAGGAGTAGACCGGTATGAACCAGACTGAACAGCTTCCTTCAGCTGGAAACTCCCAACACGCTCATTACAACTCAGCCTCCCATTGGAGGGGGAAGCGTGACACGGATTAGAGGCCGCTCTCTGATTGGTGCAGCCGAGACAAGCCCCTGCCCACAACTGATCCGCCATGTGGTGTGTGTGGCATGAGTGTGAGGAGGGGGTGTGGGGGGGGGGGGGGGGGGAGGAAGGGTGGTGTTGCACACTATCAGTGAACTCCAGGTACAGCTCTCACGCGAATGCTTGAATGAAATATACACGGAGATAGAAAAAGATCACGTTCCCCAACGCAGATCCTTTTTGTTCTTACGCAGCACAAGAATACGGCTCCTAGCCTCAACAGTACAAAAATACTTTGTTAAACGTTCGCGACACTTGGATTCCCTTAGTGTCGTCCATTTTGGAGCTGATAAATATGTCATTTTGTAAAATGTATTATATTTACACGTTCTTTTGGCCAAAATGGCCATTCCCTTGATTATGAATGTGGTTAGATTTAGACACAAAATCATGATTTTTCATCATGGTTGACTGTGTTATCTTTACCTTCAAAACTTGAGAACGATGTTCCTTTACAGATATTAAGAAATATACAATAATAAGAATACAAAACGCTTCCCCTGGTTCATGTAAAAGTAAAACAGCAACAGGGTAAAAGCCTTGACTTCTTCTAAATCCCAAATATAATCAATTGAATGAGTTTTAAGTATGTAAACAAAAAAGAAGATTTGCAATTCTAACATTGTGGCTAAGAAATGCACTAGTCTGACTATTCCTGATTTATCATTAGAACCTAAAACAGTAAAGTGACATATGAACGGGTCATTGAACGCTCCGGAGTTATTTCCTGAGAGCGAATAGTTTTCCACGCCGTCGCGTTTCACCTTGACCTCTGACACCTGACCACAAACGACCCTGAAAACAAAACAGGATGTTTGCCGTGGAGCGAGGCTAAGAGCGAACGCTGATAACGGAGCCAGAGACGAATGATGACGACGAGGTCGTGAAAATGTCTCTGAAGTCTGTGACGCTGCTGTTTTTACGCTCAGCGTGAGGTTTAAAGAGTGTGTTTGAGGACGAGGAGTCTGACCCACATACTGACGATGATAGCACAGCCATGCATCTGACAGTGTTTCACCGAGTCTGAAAAACTAAATACACTCTTAGAAATAAAGGTTCTAAGTAGAACCATATAAGGTTCTTCGGCTTGTCCTTGTAGGAGAACCCTTTTTGGCTCCAGGTGCACTCTTAGAAATAAGGGTTCCAAAAGAGTCCTTCTACAAGGGCTGAGGTTCTACCTGGAACCATTTACTTCTGAAAAAACATTTTCCAAAGAAAGGGTTTTTCAAGGGTTCTTGGTAACACTAATGGTTCCAGTAAGAACCATTTTGATCCAGAGAACCCCTTAAAACCCCTTTCCTGAATAAAGGGTTTTAAAGGGGTTCTTGGCGGAACCCTCCAAAAAGGTTCCAGGTGGAACCTTTATAAAAAAGGTTCTACCTGGAGCCAAAAAGGGTTCTCCTATGAGGACAAGCCGAAGAACCTTATATGGTTCTACTTAGAACTTTTGTTTTTAAGAGTGTAGAACCTTTTTTTATAAAGGTTTCACCTGGAAGGGTTTTTCAGAAGCAAATGGTTCCAGGTAGAACCTCAGCCCTTGTAGAAGGACCCTTTTGGAACCCTTATTTCTAAGTGTGTGCTCAAGTGATGTTCGCACGTTCTTTAAAGCGGGTTCCAATAAACTGTCACTCCAGAAAATAGCTTCAGGTGCTCAGTAACACCTTGCTACAACATCCCATAAATAAGGGTTCCAGCCCTCCTGTGTTCTTCTACAAGGGCTGAGGTTCTAACAGGAACCATTTGTTTTTCAAGGGTTCTTGGTGACACTAATGGTTCCAGTAAGAACCATTTTGATCCAGAGAACCCTTTAAAACCCCTTTCCCGAATAAGGTTTCTTTACAAAAAAAGGGTTCTCCTATGAGGACACACCGAAGAACCTTATATGGTTCGACTTAGCTCTTTTATTTCTAAAGAGTGTACACTTTACACGACGACTCCACCGGTAATCTAGTCGTCCAGTAGCAGCCGATTGCTCCGTAACCTAAGTCACTATGTGCGAAACATTCAAATATGCTGTTTGTGGAGATCACACGTCACAGATAGTAGAAGAAGAAGACGACGACAACATGACACAGAGAGAGAGAATAATAATAATAATAATCAGAGAAATGTCATCTAAAAACATGGCAGTGCTAAATTAAACCCGCTCTCACGAGTCGGAAGGATCCACTCACTCATGGGGTTCTATAGGACGTGGTGTGGTGTGAACTTGGCTTTAACAGTGGGGACACAGGTACTTCTGAACCAGCAGCTGACACACACACACACACACACACACACACACACACACACACACACACACAGACAGACAGACAGACAGGCAGAGTGAGTGTGGTCCTCCCTTCCTCCCTCCCTGGCAGTTTCTGAACAGGTTTGAACCGCTTCGAACAAAGGGAGTTGCCTGAGCTGTGCAGTCTGCTTCAGGATGTCATCAGTGTGTGGGGAAGAAAAAAAAAAAAGAAAATATGTTTCGTTCCGCATCAGTTTGCGTGAGTGTTCGTGACAAATGGTGCAAAACACACATGGGTGCGCGCGTTGTTGTTTTTTATCACAGTGCGTCACGCACACACACACGCACACACACACAGATCCCTTATGCACTTATAAAGTGGTTGGTTCCATGTTCTGGTTCTGGTTCTGGTTCTGACCCCGGTCTCAACCATCAGCTGTTGCATCAGCACCACTGATGCGTTGACGCTCTGCTGCGCTGCGCTGTGACATTTCTGCGCTCCCAAACTTTCTCTTCACGCACACGCACACACGCACACACACTCACAGAGACAGAAGTTTTTGCGTGATCAGCTGTTTTTGCCGCATCACTGATGCGTGGCCCCGACTGCCCTTACCTCTTTCCTCTCCTATCAACGTGTCGTAGTGGTGCAAATATTCCACCTCCTCGTTGTAGTTCTGCGTGTACGCCGTGTTCGCTCCGGCGTTCCGCGACTCCGTCCAGCGGACCTTGGCGACGCCGCGCGCCGCGATGTCCAGACTGCGCACCCGCACGTCGCCGGTCACCTCCACGACCACGCGCCCGGACACCAGCTCTCCGCCGGAGAACACGGGCAGATTGTTCTCGTTCAGGCAGTCGAAGCAGATGGCCAGGGCCCGCACTTTGCCCAGCACCATGGTGAACTCTGTGCCAAACGGCGTAAATGAGAGGCGAAATGTGAGTCGTGGTCGTCGTTGGAAAGCAGCGAGGCGCAAATTCATGCGCCCAAGCTCTGGCTGCCCAGCGCAGAGCTGGGTCTCTGGTTCATCTGGCTGAGGCGCACAGCTGATGGTCCGCTCCAGCGCGCGCTCTCTCTCTCCCTCCCTCTCCCTCTCTCTCTCTCTCTCTCTCCACTCTGCGCTCTTAAGACCTCCGAGCGCAAAAATAACCTCACTGAGCATGTGCGCGCACACACACACAGCTGAGCTGGTACACAATATGCGTGTATAAATATATGTGTACATGTATGCGTATACGATGCGTATCGCATACGTATATATGACAGATCTGACAATTAATCCAGCGCACGCACACGCACACGCACAGAGAGAGAGAAGGTTTGCGCAAGTTTTTCTTAAAAGGACTAAAGAGTGACTTTTATTCATTTTGACTTTGATCTTACTGTGAAGAGCCTCTATGACCAAATACATCACCTCAACCACCAGGGCCACATCTACACAATTCTGTGCCAGGGGGCGATTCTAGAGTCTGTAGGGGCCCCAAGCAAGCATTCCAAGGGGGCCCTTCCTTCCAACCAGTGTTCATCACCATTATGTTATAAATAATCTGACACCAACGAAAAATGTAGGAGTTCAAACTGTTTTTATTTTTATTTTTCAAAATGAAAGACCCTTTCCTCAAGGCCAAGGGTGATTGGTGGCCAGTAGGTGGCACAATGACTGTCTCATCGACGAGTCAGTGATGACTTGTTGATACAACTACAGTCATGAGCAGCAGCAGCAGAGATTGTTGATAAAAAATTATACTGATATTGACTTTAAATGATAGCATAATAACAATGGTGATGACGCGTAGCATAGTAGCCTCGAAATCCTGCAACCTGGAAGACGAGGACTTGAAAACAAGAATAGGAAGACGACAGGTGCCCCGACGGCAGACGGTGCACGGACGACCTAGATAACAGTGCTTCGTAAACAGCGCGGCGTGTTTACTGTTGCACGTAGACGAGCATTTCGTGTTTTTCCAGCTCTGTCGGTTCTGTTAATTAGAGCGGTTTTCTCATATAGAGGGAAAGAACGCATAGAAACGCAAGAAACAACAACAACACATTGTCACTGTTACTGGTGCAGAAACAGGATAGATAGATAGATAGATAGATAGATAGATAGATAGATAGATAGATAGATAGATAGATAGATAGATAGATAGATAGATAGATAGATAGGTAGGTAGGTAGGTAGGTAGGTAGGTAGATAGATAGATAGATAGATAGATAGATAGATAGATAGATAGATAGATAGATAGATAGATAGATAGATAGATAGATAGATAGATAGATAGATAGATAGATAGATAGATAGATAGATAGATAGATAGATAGACAGACAGACAGACAGATAGACAGACAGACAGACAGACAGACAGATAGACAGATAGATAGATAGATCAAGCTCTTACCTTGTGATGTAAAGTTTTCCTCTTGCCTCAAAACCACTTGATTTCATTCACAAGGCTAATATTTGACAGATTATACTTCACCCAGTCATTTTTAATTGGAATCCACTCAGTGATATCATGTACAGCACGGCCCATTTACCAGTTTTTGCACTTTATAATAGTAATTATTATGAAAACATAATCCTGGTCAGCCTGTCATTGTTCTACTGTTTCATCAGGCTTATGTCTGCCCTCTGCTGGAGCTTTGGTGAATATCTCATGTCAATGCTGAATAGCTCATGTGTTTGCTTCAGTGTTGAAGCTGAGGAAGGTGATGTTTTCATCATCAATGGGAGATTTAAACATAGGCCGGGTTCAGCCAAAAATGTATATTTTTGGTTCTATTCCCAATGAAAAAGCAAAAAAAAAAACATCCGTGCTGTACTGAACGCAACCATTTCACTCTGTGGAAACATGGCTTTGAATTACATGATCAAAATTTGACAAATACATTATACTATGTTGTCCAAAATGTGACAATTTTGGAGAAAAATTTTTTGGGTCCAAAATTAGACAAAAACATCATACTATAGTATGTTGTCCAAAATTTTAACATTTTTTTGAAAACTTTTTTTGGGTCCAAAATATGACAAAAACATCATACTACTATGTTGTCCAAAATTTGAAAAATATTTGGGAAAAAAAAATGTGGTCCAAAATTTGATAAAAACATACTATACTATGTCGTACAAAATGAAAAAAAAAATTGGAAAAATAATGTTTGGTCCAAAATAAGACAAAAACATTATACTTTACTATGTCGTCCAAATTTTGAAAAAAAATTGGAATTTTTTTGGTCCAATATTAGACAAAAACATCATACTATACTATGTTGTCCAAAATAAAAAAAATAAAAATAGAAAAAAAAATGTTGATCCAAAATTTTTTTTGATAAAAACATAGTATACTATGTTGTACAAAATTTGACAAGAACATCATACTATACTATGTTGTACAAAATGAAAAAAAAAATTTGGAAAAAAAAATTTGGTCTAAAATTAGACAAAAACATCATACTATACTATGTTGTCCAAAATTTGCCCAAAAAAATTGAAAAAAAATGTTGGTCCAAAATTTGATAAAACACTATACTTTCGTCCAAAATTTGGAATTTTTTTAGGGTCCAAAATATGACAAAAACGTAATTCAAATACAACAGTCGACCGCCAATGACGTCTAACGAAAGTGTTTACTCTTATTTTTGGTAGTTTTGGTGTTTACATACAGTAGTCACAGACACACACAATGGGCTGTCAGCCGATGAGTTACGAACACCACACCTGTGATAACCAGAGTGGTGTAACTCGTCGTTAAAAAGGCAAAAATGGACGTTGAGGTCAGTTGATGTTCTTTACTGAACAACTTCTCAGCAGTTACAAACATACAGAGCCCGAACACACTAGTTTTAGCACGACAAAACCAGATACCCTATACAACTATTTATTAAGAGAGTTTTGCCTCCCAGGAACCAGAGTTGTATAGTTCCGGAAAACATTACACTGATCACTATATATTGGGAAGATTGCTGAATGTCCTGGAAGTTAATGCTGAGATGACGATTCCTGACTCGCACGACTATCACAGAACCACCAGTAAAATATTGACCACGGCTACCGTGAGCGGAAGTATGGCGATCGCGATCAAGAGCAAGTTGCGAACACACTTGGGGAAAGGGCAGCGCCGCCGTTGCTGCCGCAGCTCCACGATGGTCTGCGTGTGTATGCACTGAGCGATGCTCTCCTCCACGCTGGCGTCGGCGACGAACAGCACGGTCCTCACCTTTTTGCCGAACATCCTCGTCAGCGCCTTGACCACGCGCTTGGCCACCGGCTTGCACATGCCCATGTGCGGGACGCGGCCCTCCGGGAGGCAGAACACCGACTGCGTCACGGCCACCAGGCGCGTGATGTGCCGGCCCGTGGTCAAACCGGGGAGGTACCGGAGCGCCCCGGTCATCAGGAACACGTGCTGGATGGTGGAGATAAGGTACAGGCGAATGTGCCTCTTTTGCAGATTTAGATAGAAGTCCTCCGAGGCCGGGCTCTGCTTGTCCCCCTCTCTGTCGAGGTCATTCTTCGCGTTGAGCGTGGCCCCCTCGCCAGTGGGGTACCACATGGAGGTCGGGCATTTCCACGTCCCTACCATGAGTGAGGCCTCTTGTCTTCAGTGTCACGTTTAAAGAGTCTGTGTCGAGCTGAACCAAGTATCAGAGAGAGAGAGTGTGTCGGTTCACTGGTTGGGTTTGCGATGTTGCCTTTTGTGTGTGTGTCTGTGTGAGGTCACGCGTGGCATCAAAGGCGTAAATGACATCGGATGTGATGTAAGAGAATCGAGACGCGTATTATCTCAGAGGCAAACTTAATCGAACTTGAATCTTGATCTTAATATGCAAGCCTTAAGAAACAGAGCCATGCTGCTGCCGTCTCTGCGCTTTCACGCATACCTGAGGAACTTCCTCCTCTGCTCCAACGTCTTATTCTGTATCGTCGGCGTCATCCTGCTGGAAGTGGGGGTGTGGGGAAAGCTGATCCTGGACGCCTATTTCTACCTGGCCCCCGAGGAGAACACCAACGCGACGTACGTCCTCATCGGGACCGGGGCCGCCACGGTTGTTTTCGGACTGCTGGGTTGCTTCGCCGTGTTCCGCGGCACGCCGTGGATGCTCAAGCTCTACGCCTTCTTCTTCACCCTGGTGTTCCTGTCCGGGTTCGTGGCGGGCGTCTCGGGCTTCATCTTCAAACACGAGGTCAAGGCCATATTCGGCGCCGCCTTCGAAAACGCCGTGAAGTCCTACAGCGGCTCGGACAGCAGCGACACGGCGGTCGACGCCATTCAGAGGACTCTGAACTGCTGCGGGGTGAAGAGTTACACCGACTGGAGCGACACGGCGTACTACAAAGACAACGGCCTCCCTGCCAGCTGCTGCAAGGACAACTCCAACTGCTCACCCGAGACCTTGAAAGACCTGTACAAGGCTGAGAATGAGGTGCACAAGTTGGGCTGCTTTGAAATGATAACTCACGCGATGGAGGCCAACCTGGAAGTCATCGCAGGGATCGCCTTTAAAATCGCTTCCTTGCATCTGATTGGGATATTGCTTGCTTGCTGTTTGTCTCAACAAGCTGCATGAGAAATAGTATTAGAAAATGTGCGGGAAGCTAAAAGCTGAACGAAAAACACGGCTGAAAAACCTGGAAGCTAAAAAATGTAAAAACTGGCACAATGAAAAGCTGAACTCTATCAATAGAAAAAGCACAAGTTTATAAGTTAGCATAGGTAGAAGTAGAAGTAAAATAGGGTGTAGTTGAATTAAAAAGCAGAATGAGAGCTACATAATTGAAAGTCTTGTGCTCGGGTCTTCACCAACATATGATCTATTTCTATTTGATATATATATTTATATTCCATTTAGGACGGTTGCTTCCCCGTCAAACTCAAGGCCCGTGGGCCACATCTGGCCCGTCAATGCAATTGTATTATGTCTTTCACACTTCATCAAGTTACCTGGTCAATAAAATAAATAAACAAATGAAATGTGGAATTTGTCGTCCAAAATCTGACAATTTTTTTGAAAAAATATTTTTTGGTCCAAAACTTGACAAAAACGTCATACTATACTATGTCGTCCAAAATGTGAAAAATTTTTGGAAAAACATTTTTTTGGTCCAAAACTTGACAAAAACGTAATACTATACTATGTAGTACGTCATACTATACTATGTCGTCCAAAATCTGCCAAATTTTTTGAAAAACATTTTTTTGGTCCAGAATTTGACAAAATGTCATACTGTGCCATGGAGTCCACAATGGTGCAAATTCACCGTATGTGGAGTTGTTAAATGAATCCACAGTGCCCTAATGGATAAGGCATTGGCTTTCAAAGTGGAAGGTCATGTGTTCAAATCCCTCCTGTGTCTGTGTGTAGTGTGTTGCTTAAATATGACACATTTTTTGAAAAAAAAATTCGTCCAAAATGTAAATAAAATTTCATACTATACTATGTCGTCCACCAATATGTCATACTACACTATGTCTGACCATTTTTTCAAGAGAAAGGTTTTGGTCCAAAATGTGACAAAAACGACATACTATATACTATGTCGTCCAAAATCTGAACATTTTTTTGAAAAACATTTTTTTGGTCCAAAACTTGACAAAAACGTAATACTATACTATGTAGTACGTCATACTATACTATATAGTCCAACATGTGACCATTTTTTGAAAAAAAAAATTGGTCCAAAATTTGACAAAAACTACATACTATACTATGTCGTCCAAAATCTGACCATTTTTTGAAAAATAAAATTGGTCCAAAATTTGACATAAACGACATACTATATACTATGTCGTCCAAAATCTGACCACTTTTTTGAATAAAATTTTTTTGGTCCAAAACTTGACAAAAACGTCATACTATACTATGTAGTACGTCTTACTACACAATGTCGTCCATAATGTGACCATATTTTGAAAAAAAAATTGGTCCAAAATTTGACAAAAACGACATACTATACTATGTCGTCCAAAATCTGACAATTTTTTGAAAAACATTTTTTTAGTCCAAAACTTGACAAAAAACTAATACTATACTATGTCGTCCAAAATGTGACCATTTTTTGAAAAAAAAAATTGGTCCAAAATTTGACATAAACGACATACTATACTATGTCGTCCAAAATCTGACCACTTTTTTGAATAAAAATGTTTTGGTCCAAAACTTGACAAAAACGTCATACTATACTATGTAGTACGTCATACTATACTATGTCGTCCAAAATGTGACCATTTTTTAGAAACAGAAAATAGGTCCAAAATTTGACAAAAACAACATACAATACTATGTCGTCCAGAATCTGACCACTTTTTTGAATACATTTTTTTTGGTCCAAAACTTGACAAAAAACTAATACTATACTATGTCGTCCAAAATGTGACAATTTTTTGAAAAAAAAAAATTGGTCCAAAATTTGACATTAACGACATACTATACTATGTCGTCCAAAATGTGACCATTTTTTAGGAAAAAAGAAATTTGGTCCAAAATTTGACAAAAACGACATACTATACTATGTCGTCCAAAATCTGGCCATTTTTTGAAAAACTTTTTTTTGGTCCAAAATTTGACAAAAACGTAATTCTATACTATGTAGTAGGTCATACTATACTATGTCGTCCAAAATGTGACAATTTTTTGAAAAATAAAATTGGTCCAAAATTTGACATAAACGACATACTATATACTATGTCGTCCAAAATCTGACCACTTTTTTGAATAAAAATTTTTTGGTCCAAAACTTGACAAAAACGTCATACTATACTATGTAGTACGTCTTACTACACAATGTCGTCCATAATGTGACCATATTTTGAAAAAAAAATTGGTCCAAAATTTGACAAAAACGACATACTATACTATGTCGTCCAAAATCTGACAATTTTTTGAAAAACATTTTTTTAGTCCAAAACTTGACAAAAAACTAATACTATACTATGTCGTACAAAATGTGACCATTTTTTGAAAAAAAAATTGGTCCAAAATTTGACATAAACGACATACTATACTATGTCGTCCAAAATCTGACCACTTTTTTGAATAAAAATTTTTTGGTCCAAAACTTGTCAAAAACGTCATACTATACGATGTAGTACGTCATACTATACTATGTCGTCCAAAATGTGACCATTTTTTAGAAACAGAAAATAGGTCCAAAATTTGACAAAAACAACATACAATAATATGTCGTCCAGAATCTGACCACTTTTTTGAATACATTTTTTTTGGTCCAAAACTTGACAAAAAACTAATACTATACTATGTCGTCCAAAATGTGACAATTCTTTGAAAAAAAAAAATTGGTCCAAAGTTTGACATAAACGACATACTATACTATTTCGTCCAAAATGTGACCATTTTTTAGAAAAAAAAAAATTTGGTCCAAAATTTGACAAAAACGACATACTATACTATGTCGTCCAAAATCTGGCCATTTTTTGAAAAACTTTTTTTTGGTCCAAAACTTGACAAAAACGTCATTCTATACTATGTAGTAGGTCATACTATACTATGTCGTCCAAAATGTGACCATTTTTTGAAAAATAAAATTGGTCCAAAATTTGACATAAACGACATACTATATACTATGTCATCCAAAATCTGA
This sequence comes from Microchirus variegatus, assembly GCF_963457635.1. NCBI lineage: Eukaryota > Metazoa > Chordata > Actinopteri > Pleuronectiformes > Soleidae > Microchirus > Microchirus variegatus. The sequence goes on from NC_139802.1 coordinate 41,489,279, forward strand.
CCACTTTTTTGAATAAAATTTTTTTGGTCCAAAACTTGACAAAAACGTCATACTATACTATGTAGTACGTCTTACTACACAATGTCGTCCATAATGTGACCATATTTTGAAAAAAAAATTGGTCCAAAATTTGACAAAAACGACATACTATACTATGTCGTCCAAAATCTGGCCATTTTTTGAAAAACTTTTTTTTGGTCCAAAACTTGACAAAAACGTCATTCTATACTATGTAGTACGTCATACTATACTATATAGTCCAAAATGTGACAATTTTTTGAAAAAAAAACTTTGGTCCAAAATTTGACAAAAACGACATACGATACTATGTCGTCCAAAATGTGACCATTTTTTGAAAAATAAAATTGGTCCAAAATTTGACATAAACGACATACTATATACTATGTCGTCCAAAATCTGACCACTTTTTTGAATAAAAATTTTTTGGTCCAAAACTTGACAAAACCGTCATACTATACTATGTAGTACGTCTTACGACACTATGTCGTCCATAATGTGACCATATTTTGAAAAAAAAATTGGTCCAAAATTTGACAAAAACGACATACTATACTATGTCGTCCAAAATCTGACAATTTTTTGAAAAACATTTTTTTGCTCCAAAACTTGACAAAAAAGTAACCGTCATACTATACTATGTAGTACGTCTTACGACACTATGTCGTCCATAATGTGACCATATTTTGAAAAAAAAATTGGTCCAAAATTTGACAAAAACGACATACTATACTATGTCGTCCAAAATCTGACAATTTTTTGAAAAACATTTTTTTGCTCCAAAAAAGTAATACTATACTATGTAGTACGTCAAACTATACTATGTCGTCCAAAATGTGACCATTTTTTGAAAAAAAAAAAATTGGTCCAAAATTTGACATAAACGACATACTATACTATGTCGTCCAAAATGTGACAATTTTTTAGAAAAAAAAATTTGGTCCAAAATTTGACAAAAACGACATACTATACTATGTCGTCCAAAATCTGGCCATTTTTTGAAAAACTTTTTTTTGGTCCAAAACTTGACAAAAACGTCATTCTATACTATGTAGTACGTCATACTATACTATATAGTCCAAAATGTGACAATTTTTTGAAAAAAAAACTTTGGTCCAAAATTTGACAAAAACGACTACTATACTGTCGTCCAAAATGTGACCATTTTTTGAAAAATAAAATTGGTCCAAAATTTGACATAAACGACATACTATACTATGTCGTCCAAAATCTGACCACTTTTTTGAATACAATTTTTTTGGTCCAAAACTTGACAAAAACGTCATACTATACTATGTAGTACGTCATACTAAACTATGTCGTCCAAAATGTGACCATTTTTTAGAAACAAAAAATTGGTCCAAAATTTGACAAAAACGACATACTATACTATGTCGTCCAAAATCTGACAATTTTTTGAAAAACTTTTTTTTGGTCCAAAACTTGACAAAAACGTCATTCTATACTATGTAGTACGTCATACTATACTATATAGTCCAAAATGTGACAATTTTTTGAAAAAAAAACTTTGGTCCAAAATTTGACAAAAACGACATACTATACTATGTCGTCCAAAATGTGACCATTTTTTGAAAAATAAAATTGGTCCAAAATTTGACATAAACGACATACTATACTATGTCGTCCAAAATCTGACCACTTTTTTGAATACAATTTTTTTGGTCCAAAACTTGACAAAAACGTCATACTATACTATGTAATACGTCATACTATACTATGTCGTCCAAAATGTGACCATTTTTTAGAAACAAAAAATAGGTCCAAAATTTGACAAAAACAACATACAATACTATGTCGTCCAAAATCTGACCACTTTTTTGAATACATTTTTTTGGTCCAAAACTTGACAAAATATCATACTATACTATGTAGTATGTCTTACTACACTATGTTGTCCATAATGTGACCATATTTTGAAAAAAAAAGTTGGTCCAAAATTTGACAAAAACGACCTACTATACTATGTCGTCCAAAATCTGACAATCTTTTGAAAAACATTTTTCTGGTCCAAAACTTGACAAAAACGTCATACTATACCATGTAGTACATCCTACTATACTATATAGTCCAAAATGTGACAATTTTTTTGAAAAAAAAACATTGGTCCAAAATTTGACATAAACGACATATTATATACTATGTCGTCCAAAATCTGACCACTTTTTTGAATAAAAATGTTTTGGTCCAAAACTTGACAAAAACGTCATACTATACTATGTAGTACGTCTTACTACACTATGTCGTCCATAATGTGACCATATTTTGAAAAAAGAAATTTGGTCCAAAATTTGACAAAAACGACATACTATACTATGTCGTCCAAAATCTGGCCATTTTTTGAAAAACTTTTTTTTGGTCCAAAACTTGACAAAAACGTCATTCTATACAATGTAGTACGTCATACTATACTATATAGTCCAAAATGTGACAATTTTTTGAAAAAAAAACTTCGGTCCAAAATTTGACATAAACGACATACTATACTATGTCGTCCAAAATGTGACCATTTTTTAGAAAAAAAAATTTGGTCCAAAATTTGACAAAAACGACATACTATACTATGTCGTCCAAATTCTGGCCATTTTTTGAAAAACTTTTTTTTGGTCCAAAACTTAACGAAAACGTCATTCTATACTATGTAGTACGTCATACTATACTATATAGTCCAAAATGTGACAATTTTTGGAAAAAAAAACTTTGGTCCAAAATTTGACAAAAACGACATACTATACTATGTCGTCCAAAATGTGACCATTTTTTAAAAAACATTTTTCTGGTCCAAAACTTGACAAAAACGTCATACTATACTATGTAGTACATCCTACTATACTATATAGTCCAAAATGTGACAATTTTTTGAAAAAAAAAAATTGGTCCAAAATTTGACATAAACGACATACTATATACTATGTCGTCCAAAATCTGACCACTTTTTTGAATACAATTTTTTTGGTCCAAAACTTGACAAAAACGTCATACTATACTATGTAATACGTCATACTATACTATGTCGTCCAAAATGTGACCATTTTTTAGAAACAAAAAATAGGTCCAAAATTTGACAAAAACAACATACAATACTATGTCGTCCAAAATCTGACCACTTTTTTGAATACATTTTTTTGGTCCAAAACTTGACAAAATATCATACTATACTATGTAGTATGTCTTACTACACTATGTTGTCCATAATGTGACCATATTTTGAAAAAAAAAGTTGGTCCAAAATTTGACAAAAACGACCTACTATACTATGTCGTCCAAAATCTGACAATCTTTTGAAAAACATTTTTCTGGTCCAAAACTTGACAAAAACGTCATACTATACCATGTAGTACATCCTACTATACTATATAGTCCAAAATGTGACAATTTTTTTGAAAAAAAAACCATTGGTCCAAAATTTGACATAAACGACATATTATATACTATGTCGTCCAAAATCTGACCACTTTTTTGAATAAAAATGTTTTGGTCCAAAACTTGACAAAAACGTCATACTATACTATGTAGTACGTCTTACTACACTATGTCGTCCATAATGTGACCATATTTTGAAAAAAGAAATTTGGTCCAAAATTTGACAAAAACGACATACTATACTATGTCGTCCAAAATCTGGCCATTTTTTGAAAAACTTTTTTTTGGTCCAAAACTTGACAAAAACGTCATTCTATACAATGTAGTACGTCATACTATACTATATAGTCCAAAATGTGACAATTTTTTGAAAAAAAAACTTCGGTCCAAAATTTGACATAAACGACATACTATACTATGTCGTCCAAAATGTGACCATTTTTTAGAAAAAAAAATTTGGTCCAAAATTTGACAAAAACGACATACTATACTATGTCGTCCAAATTCTGGCCATTTTTTGAAAAACTTTTTTTTGGTCCAAAACTTAACGAAAACGTCATTCTATACTATGTAGTACGTCATACTATACTATATAGTCCAAAATGTGACAATTTTTGGAAAAAAAAACTTTGGTCCAAAATTTGACAAAAACGACATACTATACTATGTCGTCCAAAATGTGACCATTTTTTAAAAAACATTTTTCTGGTCCAAAACTTGACAAAAACGTCATACTATACTATGTAGTACATCCTACTATACTATATAGTCCAAAATGTGACAATTTTTTGAAAAAAAAAAATTGGTCCAAAATTTGACATAAACGACATACTATATACTATGTCGTCCAAAATCTGACCACTTTTTTGAATAAAAATGTTTTGGTCCAAAACTTGACAAAAACGTCATACTATACTATGTAGTACGTCTTACTACACTATGTCGTCCATAATGTGACCATATTTTGAAAAAAACAATTGGTCCAAAATTTGACAAAAACGACATACTATACTATGTCGTCCAAAATCTGACAATTTTTTGAAAAACATTTTTTTGGTCCAAAACTTGACTAAAAAGTAATACTATACTATGTAGTACGTCAAACTATACTATGTCGTCCAAAATGTGACCATTTTTTGAAAAAAAAAAATTGGTTCAAAATTTGACATAAACGACATACTATACTATGTCGTCGAAAATGTGACCATTTTTTAGAAAAAAGAAATTTGGTCCAAAATTTGACAAAAACGACATACTATACTATGTCGTCCAAAATCTGGCCATTTTTTGAAAAACTTTTTTTTGGTCCAAAACTTGACAAAAACGTCATTCTATACTATGTAGTACGTCATACTATACTATATAGTCCAAAATGTGACAATTTTTTGAAAAAAAAACTTTGGTCCAAAATTTGACAAAAACGACATACTATACTATGTCGTCCAAAATGTGACCATTTTTTGAAAAATAAAATTGGTCCAAAATTTGACATAAACGACATACTATACTATGTCGTCCAAAATCTGACCACTTTTTTGAATAAAAATTTTTTGGTCCAAAACTTGACAAAACCGTCATACTATACTATGTAGTACGTCTTACTACACTATGTCGTCCATAATGTGACCATATTTTGAAAAAAAAATTGGTCCAAAATTTGACAAAAACGACATACTATACTATGTCGTCCAAAATCTGACAATTTTTTGAAAAACATTTTTTTGGTCCAAAACTTGACAAAAAAGTAATACTATACTATGTAGTACGTCAAACTATACTATGTCGTCCAAAATGTGACCATTTTTTGAAAAAAAAAAAATTGGTCCAAAATTTGACATAAACGACATACTATACTATGTCGTCCAAAATGTGACCATTTTTTAGAAAAAAAAATTTGGTCCAAAATTTGACAAAAACGACATACTATACTATGTCGTCCAAATTCTGGCCATTTTTTGAAAAACTTTTTTTTGGTCCAAAACTTAACAAAAACGTCATTCTATACTATGTAGTACGTCATACTATACTATATAGTCCAAAATGTGACAATTTTTGGAAAAAAAAACTTTGGTCCAAAATTTGACAAAAACGACATACTATACTATGTCGTCCAAAATGTGACCATTTTTTGAAAAATAAAATTGGTCCAAAATTTGACATAAACGACATACTATATACTATGTCGTCCAAAATCTGACCACTTTTTTGAATAAAAAATTTTTTGGTCCAAAACTTGACAAAAACGTCATACTATACTATGTAGTACGTCTTACTACACAATGTCGTCCATAATGTGACCATATTTTGAAAAAAAAATTGGTCCAAAATTTGACAAAAACGACATACTATTCTATGTCGTCCAAAATCTGACAATTTTTTGAAAAACATTTTTTTGGTCCAAAACTTGACAAAAAACTAATACTATACTATGTCGTCCAAAATGTGACCATTTTTTGAAAAAAAAAATTGGTCCAAAATTTGACATAAACGACATACTATACTATGTCGTCCAAAATCTGACCACTTTTTTGAATAAAATTTTTTTGGTCCAAAACTTGACAAAAACGTCATACTATACTATGTAGTACGTCATACTATACTATGTCGTCCAAAATCTGACAATTTTTTGAAAAACATTTTTTTGGTCCAAAACTTGACAAAAAAGTAATACTATACTATGTAGTACGTCAAACTATACTATGTCGTCCAAAATGTGACCATTTTTTGAAAAAAAAAAAATTGGTCCAAAATTTGACATAAACGACATACTATACTATGTCGTCCAAAATGTGACCATTTTTTAGAAAAAAAAATTTGGTCCAAAATTTGACAACAACGACATACTATACTATGTCGTCCAAATTCTGGCCATTTTTTGAAAAACTTTTTTTTGGTCCAAAACTTAACAAAAACGTCATTCTATACTATGTAGTACGTCATACTATACTATATAGTCCAAAATGTGACAATTTTTGGAAAAAAAAACTTTGGTCCAAAATTTGACAAAAACGACATACTATACTATGTCGTCCAAAATGTGACCATTTTTTGAAAAATAAAATTGGTCCAAAATTTGACATAAACGACATACTGTACTATGTCGTCCAAAATCTGACCACTTTTTTGAATAAAAATTTTTTTGGTCCAAAACTTGACAAAAACGTCATACTATACTATGTAGTACGTCTTACTACACAATGTCGTCCATAATGTGACCATATTTTGAAAAAAAAATTGGTCCAAAATTTGACAAAAACGACATACTATTCTATGTCGTCCAAAATCTGACAATTTTTTGAAAAACATTTTTTTGGTCCAAAACTTGACAAAAAACTAATACTATACTATGTCGTCCAAAATGTGACCATTTTTTGAAAAAAAAAATTGGTCCAAAATTTGACATAAACGACATACTATACTATGTCGTCCAAAATCTGACCACTTTTTTGAATAAAATTTTTTTGGTCCAAAACTTGACAAAAACGTCATACTATACTATGTAGTACGTCATACTATACTATGTGTCCAAAATGTGACCATTTTTTAGAAACAAAAATTTGGTCCAAAATTTGACAAAAACAACATACAATACTATGTCGTCCAAAATCTGGCAATTTTTTTAAAAACTTTTTTTTGGTCCAAAACTTGACAAAAACGTCATACTATACTATGTAGTACGTCATACTATACTATGTTGTCCAAAATGTGACCATTTGTTAGAAACAAAAATTTGGTCCAAAATTTGGCAAAAACAACAAACTATACTATGTCGTCCAAAATCTGGCAATTTTTTGAAAAACTTTTTTTTGGTCCAAAACTTGACAAAAACGTCATGCTATACTATGTCGTCCAAAATCTGACAATTTTTTTTAAAAACAATTTTTTGGTCCAAAACTTGACAAAAAAGTAATACTATACTATGTAGTACGTCAAACTATACTATGTCGTCCAAAATGTGACCATTTTTTGAAAAAAAAAAAATTGGTCCAAAATTTGACATAAACGACATACTATACTGTCGTCCAAAATGTGACCATTTTTTAGAAAAAAAAATTTGGTCCAAAATTTGACAAAAACGACATACTATACTATGTCGTCCAAATTCTGGCCATTTTTTGAAAAACTTTTTTTTGGTCCAAAACTTAACAAAAACGTCATTCTATACTATGTAGTACGTCATACTATACTATATAGTCCAAAATGTGACAATTTTTGGAAAAAAAAACTTTGGTCCAAAATTTGACAAAAACGACATACTATACTATGTCGTCCAAAATGTGACCATTTTTTGAAAAATAAAATTGGTCCAAAATTTGACATAAACGACATACTGTACTATGTCGTCCAAAATCTGACCACTTTTTTGAATAAAAAATTTTTTGGTCCAAAACTTGACAAAAACGTCATACTATACTATGTAGTACGTCTTACTACACAATGTCGTCCATAATGTGACCATATTTTGAAAAAAAAATTGGTCCAAAATTTGACAAAAACGACATACTATTCTATGTCGTCCAAAATCTGACAATTTTTTGAAAAACATTTTTTTGGTCCAAAACTTGACAAAAAACTAATACTATACTATGTCGTCCAAAATGTGACCATTTTTTGAAAAAAAAAATTGGTCCAAAATTTGACATAAACGACATACTATACTATGTCGTCCAAAATCTGACCACTTTTTTGAATAAAATTTTTTTGGTCCAAAACTTGACAAAAACGTCATACTATACTATGTAGTACGTCATACTATACTATGTGTCCAAAATGTGACCATTTTTTAGAAACAAAAATTTGGTCCAAAATTTGACAAAAACAACATACAATACTATGTCGTCCAAAATCTGGCAATTTTTTTAAAAACTTTTTTTTGGTCCAAAACTTGACAAAAACGTCATACTATACTATGTAGTACGTCATACTATACTATGTTGTCCAAAATGTGACCATTTGTTAGAAACAAAAATTTGGTCCAAAATTTGGCAAAAACAACAAACTATACTATGTCGTCCAAAATCTGGCAATTTTTTGAAAAACTTTTTTTTGGTCCAAAACTTGACAAAAACGTCATACTATACTATGTCGTCCAAAATCTGACAAATTTTATTAAAAACAATTTTTTGGTCCAAAATCTGACAAAATGTCATACTGTGCCATGGTACAAATTCACCGTATGTGGAGTTGTTAAACGAATCCACAGTGGCCTAATGGTTAAGGCATAGGCTTTCAAAGTGGGAGGTCATGAGTTCAAATCCCTCCGGTGTCTGTGTGCAGTGTGTTCCCTACATATGACACATTATTTGAAAACAATTTTTTGTCCAAAATGTGACCAAAACGTCATACCATACTATGTCGTCGACCAAAATGTCATACTACACTATGTCTGACCATTTTTTCGAAAAAAAGGTTTTGGTCCAAAATGTGACAAAAACAACATACTATACTATGTAGTACGTCCTACTATACTATGTCGTCCATAATGTGACCATTTAAAAAAACAAAAACGACATACTGTACTATGTCGTCCAAAATCTGACCATTTTTTTGAAAAACGTTTTTTTGTTCCAAAACTTGACAAAAACTATTATGTAGTACGTCAAACTATACTATATAGTCCCAAATGTGACCATTTTTTGAAAAAAAAAAATTGGTCCAAAATTTGACATAAACGACATACTATACTATGTCGTCCAAAATCTGACCACTTTTTTGAATAAAAGTTTTTTGGTCCAAAACTTGACAAAAACGTCATACTATACTATGTAGTACGTCAAACTATACTATATAGTCCAAAATGTAACCATTTTTTGAAAAAAAAAATTGGTCCAAAATTTGACAAAAACGACATACTATACTATGTAGTATGTCATACTATACTATGTCGTCCAAAATGTGAAAAAGTTTTAGAAAACATTTTTTTAGTCCAAAATGTGACTAAAACGTCATACTATACTATGTCGTCCAAAATCTGACCACTTTTTTGAATAAAAGTTTTTTGGTCCAAAACTTGACAAAAACGTCATACTATACTATGTAGTACGTCAAACTATACTATGTCGTCCAAAATGTGACCATTTTTTGAAAAAAAAAAATTGGTTCAAAATTTGACATAAACGACATACTATACTATGTCGTCGAAAATGTGACCATTTTTTAGAAAAAAGAAATTTGGTCCAAAATTTGACAAAAACGACATACTATACTATGTCGTCCAAAATCTGGCCATTTTTTGAAAAACTTTTTTTTGGTCCAAAACTTGACAAAAACGTCATTCTATACTATGTAGTACGTCATACTATACTATATAGTCCAAAATGTGACAATTTTTTGAAAAAAAAACTTTGGTCCAAAATTTGACAAAAACGACATACTATACTATGTCGTCCAAAATGTGACCATTTTTTGAAAAATAAAATTGGTCCAAAATTTGACATAAACGACATACTATACTATGTCGTCCAAAATCTGACCACTTTTTTGAATAAAAATTTTTTGGTCCAAAACTTGACAAAACCGTCATACTATACTATGTAGTACGTCTTACTACACTATGTCGTCCATAATGTGACCATATTTTGAAAAAAAAATTGGTCCAAAATTTGACAAAAACGACATACTATACTATGTCGTCCAAAATCTGACAATTTTTTGAAAAACATTTTTTTGGTCCAAAACTTGACAAAAAAGTAATACTATACTATGTAGTACGTCAAACTATACTATGTCGTCCAAAATGTGACCATTTTTTGAAAAAAAAAAAATTGGTCCAAAATTTGACATAAACGACATACTATACTATGTCGTCCAAAATGTGACCATTTTTTAGAAAAAAAAATTTGGTCCAAAATTTGACAAAAACGACATACTATACTATGTCGTCCAAATTCTGGCCATTTTTTGAAAAACTTTTTTTTGGTCCAAAACTTAACAAAAACGTCATTCTATACTATGTAGTACGTCATACTATACTATATAGTCCAAAATGTGACAATTTTTGGAAAAAAAAACTTTGGTCCAAAATTTGACAAAAACGACATACTATACTATGTCGTCCAAAATGTGACCATTTTTTGAAAAATAAAATTGGTCCAAAATTTGACATAAACGACATACTATATACTATGTCGTCCAAAATCTGACCACTTTTTTGAATAAAAAATTTTTTGGTCCAAAACTTGACAAAAACGTCATACTATACTATGTAGTACGTCTTACTACACAATGTCGTCCATAATGTGACCATATTTTGAAAAAAAAATTGGTCCAAAATTTGACAAAAACGACATACTATTCTATGTCGTCCAAAATCTGACAATTTTTTGAAAAACATTTTTTTGGTCCAAAACTTGACAAAAAACTAATACTATACTATGTCGTCCAAAATGTGACCATTTTTTGAAAAAAAAAATTGGTCCAAAATTTGACATAAACGACATACTATACTATGTCGTCCAAAATCTGACCACTTTTTTGAATAAAATTTTTTTGGTCCAAAACTTGACAAAAACGTCATACTATACTATGTAGTACGTCATACTATACTATGTCGTCCAAAATCTGACAATTTTTTGAAAAACATTTTTTTGGTCCAAAACTTGACAAAAAAGTAATACTATACTATGTAGTACGTCAAACTATACTATGTCGTCCAAAATGTGACCATTTTTTGAAAAAAAAAAAATTGGTCCAAAATTTGACATAAACGACATACTATACTATGTCGTCCAAAATGTGACCATTTTTTAGAAAAAAAAATTTGGTCCAAAATTTGACAACAACGACATACTATACTATGTCGTCCAAATTCTGGCCATTTTTTGAAAAACTTTTTTTTGGTCCAAAACTTAACAAAAACGTCATTCTATACTATGTAGTACGTCATACTATACTATATAGTCCAAAATGTGACAATTTTTGGAAAAAAAAACTTTGGTCCAAAATTTGACAAAAACGACATACTATACTATGTCGTCCAAAATGTGACCATTTTTTGAAAAATAAAATTGGTCCAAAATTTGACATAAACGACATACTGTACTATGTCGTCCAAAATCTGACCACTTTTTTGAATAAAAATTTTTTTGGTCCAAAACTTGACAAAAACGTCATACTATACTATGTAGTACGTCTTACTACACAATGTCGTCCATAATGTGACCATATTTTGAAAAAAAAATTGGTCCAAAATTTGACAAAAACGACATACTATTCTATGTCGTCCAAAATCTGACAATTTTTTGAAAAACATTTTTTTGGTCCAAAACTTGACAAAAAACTAATACTATACTATGTCGTCCAAAATGTGACCATTTTTTGAAAAAAAAAATTGGTCCAAAATTTGACATAAACGACATACTATACTATGTCGTCCAAAATCTGACCACTTTTTTGAATAAAATTTTTTTGGTCCAAAACTTGACAAAAACGTCATACTATACTATGTAGTACGTCATACTATACTATGTGTCCAAAATGTGACCATTTTTTAGAAACAAAAATTTGGTCCAAAATTTGACAAAAACAACATACAATACTATGTCGTCCAAAATCTGGCAATTTTTTTAAAAACTTTTTTTTGGTCCAAAACTTGACAAAAACGTCATACTATACTATGTAGTACGTCATACTATACTATGTTGTCCAAAATGTGACCATTTGTTAGAAACAAAAATTTGGTCCAAAATTTGGCAAAAACAACAAACTATACTATGTCGTCCAAAATCTGGCAATTTTTTGAAAAACTTTTTTTTGGTCCAAAACTTGACAAAAACGTCATGCTATACTATGTCGTCCAAAATCTGACAATTTTTTTTAAAAACAATTTTTTGGTCCAAAACTTGACAAAAAAGTAATACTATACTATGTAGTACGTCAAACTATACTATGTCGTCCAAAATGTGACCATTTTTTGAAAAAAAAAAAATTGGTCCAAAATTTGACATAAACGACATACTATACTGTCGTCCAAAATGTGACCATTTTTTAGAAAAAAAAATTTGGTCCAAAATTTGACAAAAACGACATACTATACTATGTCGTCCAAATTCTGGCCATTTTTTGAAAAACTTTTTTTTGGTCCAAAACTTAACAAAAACGTCATTCTATACTATGTAGTACGTCATACTATACTATATAGTCCAAAATGTGACAATTTTTGGAAAAAAAAACTTTGGTCCAAAATTTGACAAAAACGACATACTATACTATGTCGTCCAAAATGTGACCATTTTTTGAAAAATAAAATTGGTCCAAAATTTGACATAAACGACATACTGTACTATGTCGTCCAAAATCTGACCACTTTTTTGAATAAAAAATTTTTTGGTCCAAAACTTGACAAAAACGTCATACTATACTATGTAGTACGTCTTACTACACAATGTCGTCCATAATGTGACCATATTTTGAAAAAAAAATTGGTCCAAAATTTGACAAAAACGACATACTATTCTATGTCGTCCAAAATCTGACAATTTTTTGAAAAACATTTTTTTGGTCCAAAACTTGACAAAAAACTAATACTATACTATGTCGTCCAAAATGTGACCATTTTTTGAAAAAAAAAATTGGTCCAAAATTTGACATAAACGACATACTATACTATGTCGTCCAAAATCTGACCACTTTTTTGAATAAAATTTTTTTGGTCCAAAACTTGACAAAAACGTCATACTATACTATGTAGTACGTCATACTATACTATGTGTCCAAAATGTGACCATTTTTTAGAAACAAAAATTTGGTCCAAAATTTGACAAAAACAACATACAATACTATGTCGTCCAAAATCTGGCAATTTTTTTAAAAACTTTTTTTTGGTCCAAAACTTGACAAAAACGTCATACTATACTATGTAGTACGTCATACTATACTATGTTGTCCAAAATGTGACCATTTGTTAGAAACAAAAATTTGGTCCAAAATTTGGCAAAAACAACAAACTATACTATGTCGTCCAAAATCTGGCAATTTTTTGAAAAACTTTTTTTTGGTCCAAAACTTGACAAAAACGTCATACTATACTATGTCGTCCAAAATCTGACAAATTTTATTAAAAACAATTTTTTGGTCCAAAATCTGACAAAATGTCATACTGTGCCATGGTACAAATTCACCGTATGTGGAGTTGTTAAACGAATCCACAGTGGCCTAATGGTTAAGGCATAGGCTTTCAAAGTGGGAGGTCATGAGTTCAAATCCCTCCGGTGTCTGTGTGCAGTGTGTTCCCTACATATGACACATTATTTGAAAACAATTTTTTGTCCAAAATGTGACCAAAACGTCATACCATACTATGTCGTCGACCAAAATGTCATACTACACTATGTCTGACCATTTTTTCGAAAAAAAGGTTTTGGTCCAAAATGTGACAAAAACAACATACTATACTATGTAGTACGTCCTACTATACTATGTCGTCCATAATGTGACCATTTAAAAAAACAAAAACGACATACTGTACTATGTCGTCCAAAATCTGACCATTTTTTTGAAAAACGTTTTTTTGTTCCAAAACTTGACAAAAACTATTATGTAGTACGTCAAACTATACTATATAGTCCCAAATGTGACCATTTTTTGAAAAAAAAAAATTGGTCCAAAATTTGACATAAACGACATACTATACTATGTCGTCCAAAATCTGACCACTTTTTTGAATAAAAGTTTTTTGGTCCAAAACTTGACAAAAACGTCATACTATACTATGTAGTACGTCAAACTATACTATATAGTCCAAAATGTAACCATTTTTTGAAAAAAAAAATTGGTCCAAAATTTGACAAAAACGACATACTATACTATGTAGTATGTCATACTATACTATGTCGTCCAAAATGTGAAAAAGTTTTAGAAAACATTTTTTTAGTCCAAAATGTGACTAAAACGTCATACTATACTATGTCGTTGACCAAAATGTCATACTACACTATGTCTGACCATTTTTTAGAAAAAACTATTTTGGTCCAAAATGTGACCAAAACGTCATACTATACTATGTCGTCCAAATTTCGACAACATTTTTTTTAAATAAACATAAAAAACATGTATAAATTGTCATATACATTAACATCACGTGTTTAATATGAGGGTATATACATGTTTATACAATGTTCATAGGTGAAGCGAGGAGTGTAAACAAAATCCTGATCATCGCACACAAAAAGTGTATTTTCAAAAAAATAAAATACAATCATTTTGAATGATTACATCCATATTTTATTTGCATTTTGTGTGTTGTCCTTTTGTGAAGTGTACCTGACACAAATCTAATTCCATATTAAAGAGCCAGTGTAGACATTTTTTGGTCAAATTATTATCATTTGGCAGCAATTGAAGATAAAAAAGCATCATAGTTAGTTTTCGATAAGGGTTCAATCACCTGATTATATGCTAAATAACCCTAACCCTGCACTATACCTTTAAAACACAGTTAATGAGAAAAAACACATATACATTAATTCCATGCAACAGCAACACGCCTTCATCCGTGCACATGCTTATTCATAACATTCATAACAATATATTTATTAGCACAGATTTATAATGTGTGGTTACAAGACATAAACCATTAAAATCATAAAAAACTCTTTAAGCATTTAGAAAATAAATCCGTCTTCACACACAAAAATAAATGTCAACGCCTTGAATCATCCAAATATCCAAGAAATACACAAGTAAAGATGTTTACAAATGTTCCAGCAGAGGACAGAGAGAGAGAAGACGCGTGTGACCGTTAGCTCGGGTTTGTCCTCCTGCGCTTCAGAGAGTTTGGTTCAGCCTGGGTGTCAGCCTTCAACTGATGGTACTGCATCTGTTCATCACACACACACACACACACACACACACACACACACAGTGTTTTACGGAGAAAGCGTAGCTCAGCGAGACAACAATTCCAGGAATTTAACACATTGTGATGCCCTAATGAGTGCGGGAGTCAACATCACGTTTTATCTCCCGTACTTAGACTGAGGAGGACCACGAAAACACGAGCGAGTCATCTTTTTTTCACACTTTGCCGACTGACAGGACCTCCAGAGTCCCAAATGTAAGGATTTAAATGATTAAAAAGTTGATTTTGCATAATATGTCCCACCTTGTATGTTAAGAGTTACTTGGCGATAACATTCTATGTTGACTGAGAGCGGTTACTCACCACTTGAACATCAGAGGGCACTCTGGATAGAAAGTCCAGAACCTCATTGTTGTCAATCCTGTACGGATTACGAAGCTTCTTGGTGAATTTATTAATACCTGCAGAAAAAAAACAAAACAAAACACACAACTTTTGAGTACATGTGTGCATTGCTGTGTGCGTCCTGGTGTTAAATATGATGTCGTGAGATCAGGACTCACCCCATGCCAGCACCAGGTATCGAAGAGGAATGAAATGGAGAAGAACTGTGGCCAAAGAAAAGACGGTGATCGCCAACCAGCTCAGAAAAGGCACCGTCCAGTTAGAGACACTGCAGTGGACAGAGAACACAACGCTTCAGGAAGTGCACGTGTCAACTCTGTCCAAACAGAGTGTGAGAGTCAACACGAAGTTCATTCCTTTGACACAGGCCCTGTGATGTGCTTCAAATATACTGAATACACTTTAGCGGGCTATTTATAACACAGTTAGGCCCTAACCACACAGACACAGAATGAAACCTAGTCTTTACTTTGTCATTTAAAAAGTTAAAAAGTTTTGGTCCAATTTTGGACCAAAACGTCATACAATACTATGTCCTCCAAAATCTGCCAATTTTCTGGAAAAAAATGTTTGGGTCCAATTTTGACCAAAATGTCATACTATACTATGTCGTTCAAAATTGGACCATTTTTTTAAATACATTTTTTCACTCTAAAATGTGACCAAAACGTCATACTATACTATGTCGTCGACGAATATATCATACTATACTATGTCGTCCAAAATCTGACCATTCTTTTGAAAAAAAAATAATTTTGGTCCAAAATTCAACCAAAACGTCATACTATACTATGTCGTCCAAAATCGGGAACATTTAAAAAAAAAAAAATTTAGTCCAAAATGTGACCATAAGGTCATACTAAATATACTATGTCGTCGACCAAAATGTAATTCTATACTTTGTCGCCAAAATCTGACCACCTTTTTGAAAAAAAAAAATGTTGGTCCAAAATTTGACCAAAACGTCATACAATACTATGTCCTCCAAAATCTGACAATTTTTTTGGAAAAAAAATTTTGGTCCAAAATTGGACCAAAACGTCATACTATGCTATGTCGTCGACTAAAATATCATACTATACTATGTCTTCCAAAATCTGACAATTTTTTTCAAAAAAAATGTTTGGTCCAAAATTTGACCAAAACGTCATACTATACTATGTCGTTCAAAATCGGACCATTTTTTTAAATACATTTTTTCACTCTAAAATGTGACCAAAACGTCATACTATACTATGTCATCGACTAAAATATCATACTATACTATGTCGTCCAAAATCTGACAATTTTTTTGAAAAAAATAATAATTTTGGTCCAAAATTCAACCAAAACGTCATACTATACTATGTCGTCCAAAATCGGGAACATTTAAAAAAAAAAAAAATTTAGTCCAAAATGTGACCATAAGGTCATACTAAATATACTATGTCGTCGACCAAAATGTAATTCTATACTTTGTCGCCAAAATCTGACCACCTTTTTGAAAAAAAAAAAAGTTGGTCCAAAATTTGACCAAAACGTCATACAATACTATGTCCTCCAAAATCTGACAATTTTTTTGGAAAAAAAATTTTGGTCCAAAATTGGACCAAAACGTCATACTATGCTATGTCGTCGACTAAAATATCATACTATACTATGTCTTCCAAAATCTGACAATTTTTTTGAAAAAAAATGTTTGGTCCAAAATTTGACCAAAACGTCATACTATACTATGTCGTTCAAAATCGGACCATTTTTTAAAATACATTTTTTCACTCTAAAATGTGACCAAAACGTCATACTACACTATGTCGTCGACTAAAATATCATACTATACTATGTCGTCCAAAATCTGACAATTTTTTTGAAAAAAATAATAATTTTGGTCCAAAATTCAACCAAAACGTCATACTATACTATGTCGTCCAAAATCGGGAACATTTAAAAAAAAAAAAAATTTAGTCCAAAATGTGACCATAAGGTCATACTAAATATACTATGTCGTCGACCAAAATGTAATTCTATACTTTGTCGCCAAAATCTGACCACCTTTTTGAAAAAAAAAAAAGTTGGTCCAAAATTTGACCAAAACGTCATACAATACTATGTCCTCCAAAATCTGACAATTTTTTGGGAAAAAAAATTTTGGTCCAAAATTGGACCAAAACGTCATACTATGCTATGTCGTCGACTAAAATATCATACTATACTATGTCTTCCAAAATCTGACAATTTTTTTGAAAAAAAATGTTTGGTCCAAAATTTGACCAAAACGTCATACTATACTATGTCGTTCAAAATCGGACCATTTTTTAAAATACATTTTTTCACTCTAAAATGTGACCAAAACGTCATACTACACTATGTCGTCGACTAAAATATCATACTATACTATGTCGTCCAAAATCTGACAATTTTTTTGAAAAAAATAATAATTTTGGTCCAAAATTCAACCAAAACGTCATACTATACTATGTCGTCCAAAATCGGGAACATTTAAAAAAAAAAAAAATTTAGTCCAAAATGTGACCATAAGGTCATACTAAATATACTATGTCGTCGACCAAAATGTAATTCTATACTTTGTCGCCAAAATCTGACCACCTTTTTGAAAAAAAAAAATGTTGGTCCAAAATTTGACCACAACGTCATACTATACTATGTCGTCCAAAAAATCGGAAAAATAATTAAAAAAAATAAAGTCCAAATGTGACCAAAAGGTCATACTATACTATGTCGTCGACCATAGCACGTAGTGTGTTAATAAATGGATAAGAATGAATGTTACCCACTTCTTTATCCTCTCTCCGTAAGACGCCACCTCATCCAGAGCATTCTGTACGGTGATGAACACTTCCTGTATGGCATGCAGTCTCTCCATGAAGCCTTTGTCCTGACGGAGACAAGAGAAACCTCAGACTTTCATCCACTTAGTACGTAATATTAGACACGTGTTGAGAGTTTTAATGACATTACCTTCTCTTCTTTATCATCTTCTTCATCCTCCAATACAAACATGGCCTCCATTGACTGCAACAGAAAAAAGATGCAATCAGTAAACGGTCGATTGTATCATACGGTTTTATTTGTAGAAACAGTTTGGATAGAAAAACGTGTCTGGAGACATTTTGAATATTAATATAAAATAACATTAGAAGCTCATAACAATAACATTTAAATCTACCATACATAGCAGCTGTTGCCTTCAACTCTCTCCATACTTTTGAGATCTTTCTTTCACTACATTTACACGATTATTCTTGATTTATCTGTTAGATGTACCAGTATTCTACCATTTATTTATGCTAGCACAACAACATATAACTCATGCAGTTATAGTAATAACATGGTAATAGTGTGGTAATAAGTTCATAATAAGAGGCAATATTATTATAACAGTATTACCACAAAAGTATCTCCTCCTATACTAACTGTTACCTTTTCACATGATAAAAAAAAATGGTATCTCCCATTATGGAATTATGACAATACTATTACACAATTGCACAACCTTCATGCGGAGGATAAAGTGGTAGAATGTAAGGAATGAATGAATGAATATTTACTCACCAGATCAGCTGTTTCCCTGCTTGAGGAGAAGAAGTAATTCCAGACGAGCAGCAGCAGCAGGGCCAGTGGCAGCATGTAGAGCTCCAGGTTCCAGACCACAACCACAAATAACTGACAAGGTGGAAAAAAAAACAAGGTGAGATGAAATCCAACATTACACTGTATGCTTTTCATTTGTCTTGATTTGAGTTTCTAGAAAGGATTTTATCTCTGTTTTTGTATCCGTCTTAAGTGGATGTGCAAAGATTTCTCGGTGGACATCGGAAAACAACACCACTACTGACAATAAAGAGAGACATATATCCTCGCAAATACCATACCACAAAGGCAGTAATGCTCCTCTGTGTGGATTCCCATTGAAAGCAACTATTGATGTACGATCCCGAGCTGATCAGGACCATGGCGCACCGCTTCACGCGATTAAAGTTCTGCTCGAGCAACTGAAAAGACAAAGTACATGTTTCTGTTAGTTTTGACGGTTAGAATTAGCAATTGCATTCAATCAATTAAAATCTTAGCCATAGCTTGTCGTGACTGTGGTCAACGACTCGACGAGTTTTCTTCCATTATCAGGATGAAGGGAAAATATGTTTGGATATGGATAAATAAATCATTTGAGTGAATATTATCAAGAGTCTTGACCTATGGAGTGTAAATCAGAATTAAGGATGCTGTTAAAGTCCATCCTGGGAGAGTTCATTGCAGGTGGAGAGAACAACTCAACAACAACTTCAGAAAAATTGTCAAATTTTGGTCAAATTTTGGACCAAAATTTAAAAAAATAAAAAATGGTCAGATTTTGGACAACATAGTATAGGATGACGTTTTGGTCAAATTTTGGACCAAAATTAAAAAAAATAAAAAATTGTCAGATTTTGAACATAGTATAGTATGACGTTTTGGTCAAATTTTGGACCAAAATTAAAAAAAAAAAAAAAAAAATTGTCAGATTTTGGACAACATAGTATAGTATGACTTTTTGGTCAAATTTTGGACCAAAATTAAAAAAAAAAAAAAAAAAATTGTCAGATTTTGAACAACATAGTGTAGTATGACGTTTTGGTCAAATTTTGGACCAAAATTGAAAAAAATAAAAAATTGTCAGATTTTGAACAACATAGTATAGTATGACGTTTTGGTCAAATTTTGGACCAAAATTAAAAAAAAAAAAAAAAAATTGTCAGATTTTGGACAACATAGTATAGTATGACTTTTTGGTCAAATTTTGGACCAAAATTAAAAAAAAAAAAAGAAAAATTGTCAGATTTTGAACAACATAGTGTAGTGTGACGTTTTGGTCAAATTTTGGACCAAAATTAAAAAAAAAAAAAAAAAAAATTGTCAGATTTTGGACAACATAGTATAGTATGACGTTTTGGTCAAATTTTGGACCAAAAAAATGTTCTCCAAAAAATGGTCAAAATCTGGACCACATAGTAAAGTATGACGTTTTGGTCGGAAAAATTGTCCGATTTTGGACAACATAGTATAGTTTGAAGTTTTGGTCAAATTTTGGATCAAAATTTTTTTTTCAAAAACATTGTCAAATTTTGGACAACATAGTATAGTATGACAATTTGGTCAAATTTTGGACCCAAAAAAATTTCTCCAAAAAATTGTCAAATTTTGGACCATGTAGTATAGTAGTACATTTTGGTCGACGGCATAGTATAATATGATGTTTTGATCAAATGTTGGACCACCAATGCTTCTTGGTGTTACCAAGAACCCTTGAAAAACCCTTTATTCAGGAAAGGTTTTTTCAGAAGCAAATGGTTCCAGGTAGAACCTCAGCCCTTGTAGAAGAAATCTTTTGGAACCCTTATTTCTAAGAGTGTAAAGGTACAAACAAACATAACATTTTTTAGCTTCTTATATTTGAAAATGTTCTTGTATCTTCATCAAAACAGAATAATTTTGGTTTGAGCACATTTGACAACATCACTGTTTTAAGATTTTCTAACATTCTATGAACTCATCTATTCATCAAGAAAATAATGTATGAACATACCTGTTTGGACACTTTAAGTTCCTCCTCCATATATTTTTGTTCTGCTGGGACCACAGTCCTCAAAGCAGCTTTGAACTGAGGAGAAAGAAGAAGCCACACTTAGAGCAGGTCATGTGACTGACTGACGGTCACACGACTCATACTCACGATGTTGTAGATGACGTCGATCTCGAGGTAGATGACTCCTTTGGATGGACCCGTCAGCTTCTTATCTTTTAACACGTAGCCTTTCTTCTCACCGTTACGCACCTGACGGAGGTATTTGAAATTATAAAGCTTCACTTCCTATACATCTTCAAACACGGAAAGATGGGATGAGGGATTAAGAGATGGGATTAAGAGATCGGTGATGAAAGGTAAGACCTGAACGACTCATTTCTTCTTCTGATTCATTTCCAGCACAGAGCTACAACATATACTCATCTTCCACACGTTAGCCATATATGTTTTTACCACTTAAAACAGTGATCTATTGTTTCTATTTCATCTCACCATTATTTTAAGGTCATTCAGACTCTTTACTTGAGGGGAGGAGGAGATGTAAAAGTTCTCCATGGATATGGAAAAACTACGGAGTTTGTATAAGGTGGATTTAGTGCCAATTAGAAGTAACTTAGCACAAAAGTAAGGACATTTGTGTTTGGTGGATTATTTTTGCTGTAACAAATAATAAAAATCCTGTTTATTTCCCTTAATGAGCCCATTAAAAACCAGTTCCTCAGAAATGAGGTTCGCTATATAAATACAAAACCATTCACCACCAAACCATAAAGACTTAAGAAATACAAGAAGACATATTTCGGCTCACATGTAATAAAGGGATGGCAACTTTCCCCAGGAAGTCGGCGCTCCTGTCTCTGTCCTCATCAAACACCGTCACTGTCAACACTGAGTGAATGTCTTTGACGTTACTGAAGAAAACAGAGAGATGATATTAGCAGATAAACGACACTTTAAAATACCAAAGTTAGTTTCTTTGTCTCAGAGAGTGAGTCTTTCCTAAAACAAGATATCAGGTCCTTTTTTGTATTCAAATTAGGATGTTTAGACTCAACTTGCACCTAACTACAACATCCGGTCGGCCCCGATACCTGCTGTAGACAAAGGGGTGTGAAAGCACAGCCTGGAGGGGCAGACCCCTTCAACAGACAAAGGGATGTGAAAGGGCTGTTCCTTAGATATAAAAGTTTAGCTCTTGCCATGATATGGGTCTTTCTTCATCTTTGACTACTCCATGTTAGCAGATTAATGACACTGACATCCATGAAGACTGTGATTGTAAAACATTGGTTTTTGTTTTGTTTTGATTGTTTTGATTTGTGCAAAAAAAGAGAGAAAATAATGAGGTTTCAATTTTGTGACTTTCTCCACTTAGTTTTTTTCTCTTTTTGGGGGGATAGTGAAATAAATTGGAGACAAAATTCCGCCCCTGAATTAGAAAAATCATCGTCCAAATGAGTGAAAAAAGAATCTTAAGAAAATATATTTTTATGTTAGTATATGCCTTAATTTGAGACATTTTTGAGTTTCCATTACAGCCATGCCTTTGGACCCTGCGTTCCCCGCACAATAACGTTATAACATTATTTGGTAACAGGTCAATGAATAAAAAGTTACTCACAAGGTGAAGGCTTTGTTCCACTCTGGACTGAGGTTCTTGTAAACAGTGTGTGTCTGTAGTCGGTCATTATTTAGCTCCAACACGCAGAATGGGTCACTCTTACCTGAAGAAACATCACATGAATACATATTAGAAATGTGTTGTATATAAAATGACCCTAAATATGTGTAAACTGAAAAATACTGTTTTGGTCTGTTGCTCCACTCCATTTAGAAATATGCAAATGTTTTATCAATTATTTAATTTACAAAAACAACTTATTGTCCCATTGACGATCTGGTCATTGAAGACCCAAGACGCATTTACCTGGGTCTTTGAATGCATCTCTTAGCGCATTACTATGTGAACCCTTCATTACTTACACTAGCTCTCATGCACCGGAGTAGGGTTTGAATTTGATATGGCTGTATATCATGGTATTAATCAAATCTATATCTCTGTAAGGGTGGGCAATAACGTTAATGTATGATATCTCTATATTTTTAGGCTAAACACAAATAACTAGGCTTAAAATTAAAGTTACAATATTTAGTGTATTTCACTAATTTATTGTACGTAATAAACCTATTGATTATAAATGCAACAGCCTTTAAAACCAGGAGAAGTCATCACAGATACTTTATCACAATATGACGATATCCAAAATCTATAACAGCACATCTTGTCTCATCAATACATAGATATAATATCCATATTTTGTGCTGAAGTTTAATATCATTAAGTGTCCATATAAACACTTGATCGCATCATGACTTCTAGTTTTGGTGTTGTTTTATGGGATTGATTACCAGTGACATCAGCAGCTAAGAGGCCTTCGGCTCTCAACACCTTCACTTGCACGATGCCCACGTCTTTCACGTTAAAGAACGAGTTCCACAAGCTCTGGAGAAGGAAGGAGAAAGCACAGCGTCACACTGCTGCTCTCCTGCTGCTCGTGTGTTAGCCATTATTTAGTCAACAGAGCGATTCCAGCGCCAAACTCACGTAGCGTTTGAGTATGTCCCTTCGTTCCTCCTGGTCGTCCAGCGGTGTGAAGGACAGGTCAGCGATGGAGACGCGGGCCGAGGCCGTGAGCGTGACCAGCAGCACCACGAAGCCCCGGGACTCCTCCAGCTCCAGCTCCAGGTGATGGGTTTGTTCTTTAGCCAGAGTAGAGAGGTCCAACTGGCAGCTGGACACCAAAAAAATGGACACAAATGGACCACGAGCTGCGAGTTTGAGAAGTAAATGATCTCACAGAGATGACGTGAGGCGCACAGCACTGTGTGCCCACTGTGTGCAGTAATAACTAGGCATAAGTCAAACTAACCATCCCATCAAGTCGTCTCTCCTGCCAGGGTCTCTGTCCCACACTGTGATCTCCAGCACTCCCCCCTTCTCGTCGAACAGATTTAGATCGAACTGCTCTCTCCACTGAGGACTCAGCGTCTTTGGCACAGTCTAAAAAAACAAAAAACAAACGCACACATATACATTAAAGCAATAGAAACACAGATATCTGTATAGATCCACCCACCACAGAGGTCAGGGAGGACCAACCTTGCTCCTGTACTTCTGAATACCCAGTTTGAACTTGACGTATGGGTCACTCAGGCCGTTGGAATCCATCGGTGTTAGGTTTCGACCTTCCAACAGCGCGACGCTGACGATGCCTCGCCAGAGCTGGGACTTCCGACGCATCTCCGGGACAAATGTAGACGGCTGCTGCTGCTTGTCCACACACACACACACATACATACACAGGTTGATTACATAATCAATAATATAACTATACACACAAAGAGTTGGGAGAGGCCATACATACTGTGGAGTCTTGATAATCCTCTATGGGACAGTCTTTAGGTGTCAGGGTGACATCCAGCTCCACGGTGCCCAGGTTCTCATCAGGGTACTGTGGGTCCTTCAGCTCCAGAGATAAAGGTATCGTCCTATTTCATACACATACAGTTTTATGTTGAATGAAACAATATACACTTCCATCTTATCTTCAATTTTAATGAAACCTGGAGCGGCAGTGTTACAGAGAAAGACAACCAGAAGCAGTGCTTTCCCATACGAACACACAAGACTTTACAGTCTTAGACGCAAGTAGGTGCCCCTGCCCCTGCCTTTAAAGCTAAAGCTAAGACATGAGAAACGTTCTGCTCAATATTCATTTTACCTCTTTATAAATTATATATATATATTATATTGGGAAGCATATGAACACAAAATAAACTAAATTGATAACAATGCAGATGGTGTAGTGTAGTGAGTAAATTGTCTGACCACCATGACACCGTCCATCCCACACTCACAGAAAAAAAGGGTTCCAAAAGGGTCCTTCTACAAGGTCTGAGGTTCTACCTGGAACCATTTGCTTCTGAAAAACCCTTTCCAGAAGAAAGGGGTTTTCAAGGGTTCTTGGTAACACTAATGGTTCCAGTAGGAAGCATTTGTGGTCCAACATTTGATCAAAACATCATATTATACTACGCCGTCGAACAAAATGTCATAATATATACTATCTCGTCCAAAATTTGGATTTTTTTTTGAAAAAATAATTTTGATCCAAAATTGTACCAAAACGTAAAACTATACTGTGTCATCCAAAATCTG
This sequence comes from Microchirus variegatus, assembly GCF_963457635.1. Taxonomy (NCBI): domain Eukaryota; kingdom Metazoa; phylum Chordata; class Actinopteri; order Pleuronectiformes; family Soleidae; genus Microchirus; species Microchirus variegatus. Next base: position 41,514,662 of record NC_139802.1, read on the forward strand.
GCAATTTTTCTGACCAAAACGTCATACTATACTATGTGGTCCAAAATTTGAAATTTTTGAGGAGAAATTTTTTTTGGTCCAAAATTTGACAAAAAAGTCATACTATACTATGTCGTCGACAAAAATGTCATACTATACTGTGGTCCAAAATTTGACTATTTTTTGGGGGAAAAAATGTTGGTCCAAAATTTGACCAAAACGTCATACTATACTATGTCGTCGACAAAAATGTCATACTATACTGTGGTCCAAAATTTGACAATTTCTTTTGAAAAAAAAAATTGGTCCAAAATTTGGCAATTTTTTTGAAAAAAAAAAATTGGTCCAAAAATTGAAAACAAAATTGAAAAAAAAATTATACAATTTTTTTTTGAAAAAAAAATTAGACCATTTTTTTTTGAAAAAAAAATTAGACCATTTTTTTGAAAAAAAAATTAGACCTTTTTTTTGGAAAAAAAAATTAGACCATTTTTTAGACAAAAAAATTAGACCATTTTTTAGACAAAAAAAAAAGACCATTTTTTAGACAAAAAAATTAGACCATTTTTTTGAAAAAAAAATTTGGTCTAGAATTTGAATTTTTTTTGAAAAAAAAAATGTTTTCTCCAAAATTCAGTAAGAACCATTTTGATCCAGAGAACCCTTTAAAACCCCTTTCCTGAATAAAGGGTTTTAAAAGGAGCCAAAAAGGGTTCTCCTATGAGGACAAGCCGAAGACCCTTATATGGTTCTACTTAGCACTGTTTCTAAGAGTGCACCTGCACAGTGCGCACTTACGCACACAAACACTCACGCACACAATTGTTATCAACAACAACAGTTGATACTGTATCGTGTCTGGGTTTATCAACAGAGAAAGATGCTAGCAAGCTAATGCTATCTACTGAAAATCAACTGAGACTCTCATAGAAGAAAAACATCCAGAAAGTGGTCAGTGTTTATGTCTCCACACATTGATCAATGTGGGAAATGCTCGGTGCATGTCATACTCTGGAGCTCTGTTATTTACGTTCATTTTCTCACTTCTAATGGACCTCACGCGGACCCTGAATCATGCAATGGTGTCTTCTCTGCCTAACGCAAATATTGAAATATCAAAAAGCTTAAACTATCCCTTTAATGTACTGCACCTCTGCTGCTCCAGAGAGCCCAGATGGAGGTAAGCAGAGCCTATGAAGTCGTCTTGAAAGCCAAAGTCGAAATCAAACACCTGCAAAAGAAGCGACAAAAACATCTCCATGACTTCTCTTCATTAAGAATGCATATGTGTGTGTGTGTGTGTGTGTGTGTTTGTGTGTGTGTGTGTGTGTGTGTGTGTGTGTGTGTGTGTGTGTTAGCCTTAATTACCATCACATACAGAGGTTCGCTCAGAGTGTTCAGGATCAAACTCTTCTTCTCATTCCACACTGGGTTGAGGTTTTTGTGGATGACTTTGCTTTTAAACACATCTTTATTGGCCAGTTTGATCTTGACGTATGGATCACTGCTGCCTAAAAAGAAATTAAAAAAATAAATAAAAATAACTAACACGTCCATAAGTGCAAGATGGAAAAATAAAGCAAACAAAAAAAGACATGACTGTACCTCCTCTGTCTCGTATGGCCAGGTCGTGGCCTCTCTTGAGTTCGATCTCCAGGTTGTACATCCCCAAGCTTGGTGTGAGTCGCCCAGAATCGGTCTCTGAAGAGCATGGAACAATCAAACTCTGTTCAAAAGGAATCAAATAAACAGATCCATTAAGCACAAGAACATTTTCAAGTCCATCATCCAAACCACAAAGGTTATGCAAAAAAAACGAGGAGTTGAAGCCCTCGCTACCTCAGCGGCGTTTGCATCCACTTGCCTTTTCACACAGCTACAGTAACACTGACTGAGCTCAGTCAGCTCTCCCAGGGGTTACCACTGACAGGAAATTACACCAGAGTAGCTTCCTCTCATCCGTGCACAGCTTAATTGAGGTTTTTTTTTTTGCTTTTCTCAACTGTATAACACACACTTTCACTGCACTGTAGTGATGCAGAAAAGTGAAGAAGCAGAACCGACACTGCAGCAGGTGCAGACGAAAAGGGAGGATAAAAAACTATAAATGCACAAAAAATGGTTGAATGTTTAAATCACTGTTTTATTTGCTTCATGAAAAGTGTTGTTTGCTTCTTAAAAAGTGTTGTTAGCTTCTTAAAAGTGTTGTCGGCTTCTTAAGAAGTGTTGTTTGCTTCTTGAAAAGTGTTGTTAGCTTCTCAAAGGTGTTGTTAGCTTCTTAAAAAGTGTTGTTAGCTTCATAAAAAGTGTTTTTAGCTTCTTAAAAAGTGTTTTTAGCTTCTTAAAAAGTGTTTTCTTCTTAAAAAGTGTTGTTAGCTTCTTAAGAAGTGTTGTTTGCTTCTTGAAAAGTGTTGTTAGCTTCTTAAAAAGTGTTGTTAGCTTCTTGAAAAAGTGTTGTTAGCTTCTAGAAAAAGTGTTGTTTGCTTCTTAAAAAAGTGCTAATAGCTTCTTAAAAAGTGTTGTTTGCTTCTTAAAAAGTGTTGTTAGCTTCTTAAAAAGTGTTGTTAGCTTCTTACAAAGTGTTGTCAGCTTCTTAAAAAGTGTTGTTTGCTTCTTAAAAAAGTGTTTTCTTCTTAAAACGTGTTGTTAGCTTCTTAAAAAGTGTTGTCGGCTTCTTAAAAAGTGTTGTTAGCTTCATAAAAAGTGTTAGCTTCTTAAAAAGTATTGTTTGCTTCTTAAAAGGGTGCTTCTTTAAAAGTGTTGTTAGCTTCTTAAAAAAGTGTTGTTAGCTTCTTTAAAAGTGTTGTTTGCTTTTTAAAAGGTGTTGTTAGCTTCTTTAAAAAAGTGTTGTTTTGTTGCCTTGTGCTTAAGGAAACCTGTTTTGTGCATATAAGTGCATACACTAATTCTGCTGACTAATATACTGTATGTTATAAACCTAAATAGTTATATATCTAGAGGATAAATATGTGTGATTATAATATTTCACCATATAGGTGACGTTCTGTAAATGCCATTCTCACTCTCAGTATAGTGATATATCCTCAATGTCATACCCTGCATTTCATATGGATAAGAAAATAAAAAGTTTGTGGTGCAACATAAGCCGTGTTAATCAAAGACTGAGCTCACCATACATCACTTTTAAAGGCGGCAACTACTCTGCTGAGGATGTAGCATCCTGTCAACACTCATCCACTAGTGCTCTGATCAATACCTCTATAATGTGGTCGAATACATTAGGGTAGCACTATATGGCTGTGGAATATGAATAGAGGTCTCGGCTGACTGTGTGTGATCACATGACTTGAGATTGATTTGACAGAAAAGTAATATATGACACGTCTCAGCATCCAGGACTGATATTATCAGATAACAGAATTTCATATATGGAAATGTCATATGGAAAATGGACTCTTTCCATAATTTCCTCGCTGAGCTCGCGAGAAAACAGTAAACAATCAACACAGGTCAGTTTGTGAATGTCATATATTTTAGTTAAAAGCTGTTGGAGCTTCCTCCTGTTGTCAATGATTGTGTCAATAATGATGATGAGACAAACATTTGGGGTATTTTTATAAATGTGATATAAATACCTATGACAAATGTCTAATAAGTATGGAGGAGTAAAAAGGATAACGGTTCCTTGTGAAATACAGTGTAATAGAGGAAATAGATACTTGGGTAGAGGTATTTTGAAACAGAATACAGAGTATTGAGTAACTACTACTTCCTGACTACAAGGAACAAAATTGTGTATCACTTTTTATAGATTTGGCGAAAGCGTTAGAGACCACGAAAACTTAAGACTAGTTCAGTCTGGATTCTCGGCGCAGGCAGTCGCCTGGTTCACAAATGATCGCAGTGCTGTTACTGTCAACAAGGGGGTGCCACAGAGTTCTGTATTAGGTCCCTTCTAATTCGTTATTTATATCAATGATCTGGGTCAGATGCTAATTTGCATTTTCATGCCGATGACAGTTATTTGCTCTTGTTGAGGCCATTGAATCCCTGCAGAAAGCCTTTGTTGTTCATTACTTAACCTGAAACGTCTCAGTGCAGACAAGACGAAGCTTATGTTGTGTAAATACCTGTGTGTCTTGATCGATGACTCCCTCTTTTTTAAAGTCACATGTGGAGAAACTTGTGAAGAAGCTTTCTTTTAATGCAAAAAAAAGTGTTGGATTATGGAGATCTTTTGCATACGAATGCTTCTGCTCAATGTCTTCGAATGATTGACACCATTTACAATTCAAAATAAACCTCAGGGATGCGTTGTAAAGTGTTGACACACCAGGGTTATACTCTTGGGTGGGATAGCCTACTCTGGCTCAAGGAGACTTTCATACACAAGGCCAATAGTTATAATAATGCCTTTAATCTAAGGGTGCCTTTGAAAGCACTCAAGGTCACCTTCCAGTACATGGATTAAAGAGCAGCAACAACGTCCTCCTGTGCCTTAGAAAACCTGAGGTGTCTCTGCCAGAAGTCATGAAATTCTTCAAAAACTTTGGTTCAATATCAGGATATAAACTTAACGTTGATAAAAACCGAAACTCTTACATATCATTTTAGTCCATGTGAAAAATTAAATGGGGGTGCAATTGGGGTGTTGTTAGCTTCTTAAAAAAGTGTTGTTAACTTCTTAATAAAGTGTTGTTAGCTTCTTAAAAAAAGTGTTGTTTGCTTCTTTAAAAGTGTTGTTAGCTTCTTAAAAGTGTTGTTAGCTTCTTGAAAAAGTGTTGTTAGCTTCTTTAAAAGTGTTGTTAGCTTCTTAAAAGGTGTTGTTAGCTTCTTAAAAAAGTGTTGTTAGCTTCTTCAAAAAGATGTTGTTAGCTTCTTAAAAAAGTGTTGTTAGCTTCTTCAAAAATATGTTGTTAGCTTCTTAAAAAAAGTGTTGTTAGCTTCTTTAAAACTGTTGTTAGCTTCTTAAAACTGTTGTTAGCTTCTTTAAAAGTGTTGTTAGCTTCTTAAAAAAGTGTTGTTAGCTTCTTTAAAAGTGTTATTAGCTTCTTAAAATGTGTCGTTAGCTACTTAAAAAAGTGTTGTTAGATTCTTTAAAAGTGTTGTTAGCTTCTTAAATGGTGTTGTTAGCTTCCTAAAAAAGTGTTGTTAGCTTCTTTAAAAGTGTTATTAGCTTCTTAAAATGTGTCGTTAGCTACTTAAAAAAGTGTTGTTAGCTTCTTTAAAAGTGTTGTTAGCTTCTTAAAAGGTGTTGTTAGCTTCCTAAAAAAGTGTTGTTAGCTTCTTTAAAAGTGTTGTTAGCTTCTTAAAAGGTGTTGTTAGCTTCTTAAAAAAGTGTTGTTAGCTTCTTAAAAAGTGTTGTTAGCTTCTTTAAAAGTGTTGTTAGCTTCTTAAAACTGTTGTTAGCTTCTTAAAAAATGTTGTTAGCTTCTTTAAAAGTGTTATTAGCTTCTTAAAAGGTGTTGTTAGCTTCTTAAAAGTGTTGTTAGCTTCTTAAAAGGTGTTGTTAGCTTCTTAAAAAAGTGTTGTAAGCTTCTTAAAAAAGTGTTGTTAGCTTCTTTAAACGTGTTGTGAGCTTCTTAAAAGGTAGGGCAGGGATCACAACATACATTATGTCAAGTCTCTGCACATATTAAGACAGAAACCTTTGGAACATTGTAGAGAGACGAGAAACCAAAACAATCACACAATGAACAAACGCGAGGCATCAGTGGAGACAAAAATCTCTGAAAGAACCAGACTCGGCAGCATCTGCATCGACCAGTTGGGGTGAAAGGATACACGTGTCTAATAACTATTATGACAAAGAACTTGACTCACCGGCTGCTCGTCCCTGCTCTGCAGCTGTGTTTCTGCCGCTGCAGATGTTGCCACTGTTGCCGCTTTGCCGCCACTGTTGCTGTCGCTGTCGTTCGGAGGTCCGGGAATCTTCTCCAGGCACTCGTCAGACTCCGGTTTAGAGTCGCTTCCTGTCGCTTCGCCAAGGATCAGAGCCTCGAGCTGGACTTTTACCCGAGGAAGGAAGAGTAAATCGGGCTTGTTCCCGGGCGTCATGGCGTTCCTCCTCGTTACTTCCCCTCTCTCTCTGGAGCCCAGTCTCGGACTGAGCAGTGGCTTGACTTTGGCTTGGAGCTGCTTCCAGATCGTGTTTCCTGGCGCTTCGAGGCTCTCGCGCTCGTCCCTGCCGCTCTGCTCCATTCCCCGCAAATCGTAAACAACGCACAGATAAAAATAAGAGATACGATAAAAACAAAGACACACAAATAAGAGATACCTGTAAAAGATGTGAGAAAGTGTAAAGACCACAGTTCTCAGTTATTACGGAGATTTTTCAGGTCTCTAATCGGAACGCATCACCTGACCGCTCATTTACCGTGCAAGCCAGAGCGCAAGCTACGCGCTACCTCCTCGGGCTGTTGGAGTTAATTTCAGGAGGGAAATGTCACATCGAGCAGAAGAAGACAGAGCGACTTGAAGTAACACAAGCAAAGGATTTTGTGGTCTGTAAATAATGGGGTCAACTGACATACCATTATTTACATTACACTGCCCGATGCTAATGCTAACCCAACAGTTACCCTCCCAGTGACAACAACATCTTTACCCAGTAGACTCCAGAGTCGAATGTTTGTCTCAAAGCTATTTGTTTCCCCACAGGCTCTTGTAAACCTTCAGTGACTCTCTGGAGTAAGATGAAGGGAAGTTAAACAGGAAGTATGGAATAATGTCCTCTCCAGCTATTTCCAAACTCGTAATAAGAACACCCCGGGGCATTATAATATCGGATATATTGTCAAGTTGCATGCTATCGGTTGATCTCTGTGGATTTAAAGTGACAGTTAACTTGGAACTTGAACCTTGAGAAGTTGAAAATGCAAACGTATCTCGAGCTAGCAACTGTTAGCAATATTAGCCAATAACAACACTCACGGTATCAGAGGCAGATGTGCTATTAACAGAAGCAGTGTTTGTATGGCGGCAGCCATCTTGGAATCCTAACTCTAGGTACGAGTCACATGAATAGGCTATAGACTTTACTTTTCTGCATGTAGACTTGTTTTAGACACGGCAATTTTATCACAACTTGTTTTTCATGTTATGGCGTGAAATTATGTCGTTGTTATCTGTTAGCATGAAGCTATATGTAGGGCTACGGTAAAAGTATACTCATGACTTCAATTGCTGGAACTGAGATTGTAGTCACCATTTCAACTCACGAGAGTCGCGGAGCATGGCAGAGTGGTGGTCAATATGCGTGACTAGTACACAGACACTCCTTATGGTCTGGTCAATAAAAGGGCACACCAAAATGTGGACTTTTGTCACTTTGTCAATATGCCACAGATGTCACGAATCACAAGGGAGCATGGCATTGGCATGCTGAGTTGTGCATCATTCCACGATCGTTCCAGGCCACGATCGACAACCTGGTGATGTCCATGCGTCGCCGGTGTACCGCTCTGCGCGAGGCTAACGGTGGACACACGCGTTATTGAAGTTTGCAAAGTTTTATTGAAGTTGTGTTCTTCCTGCCGTTACTCCAGGACTTTTGTTTTGAAATTGGTCCTAATGCTCGCAAATTAAAGCCGCTTTATTGATAAAGTTGTACTGTTTATTTTTGGATAGTTACTCTGTTTTGTCACCTAACAATAACTACAAAGTTTTTTCTTTGTGCCGTTTATATTTTTGTTGCGCGTAGGAGCTAGCTACAATTCAGGTAGGATAAGTCCCACGTCCCATTTTTTTTGGATGGGCTCTGGCACGCAGCAATAGAACATAAAACATTACAGTTTGTTTAAAGGTGCCACGTGTAAGAATGTGGCCAGAAACGGTTACTACATGAAGCTATATGTAGGGCTACGGTTAAAGTATACTCATGACTTTATTGTCCATGTTTTCTAACATTCGACTTCAATCGCTGGAACGCTTTGAAGTATACTCGACATAAATATTATATAAATATAATATATTCAAATTCAAAATACCGAGGTCTTTTTGGTTTAGTTTTCTGACTTAAGTGGCAACCCGTGGTTGCTCGGCAGCTGAGACTCTACTGACTGCAATTGGTAGATTGGTAGACGGCGGTAGGTGGCGCCACATGACACCAAAACAGGATTTCGAAACATAAACATGATTTGCAATCTGCAAAATGTTTTTTTTTAAAGGTAAATATTTTGTCTGCACTGTTGTTGTTGGTGAGTTCAGTTTGTTATATGAACATTATTCCTGAGTCTCTGTGACATATTAGGAGGATTTTATGGCCAGTTGCTTTAGATTTTTTTGTTTTGTTTTGTTTTTTTTGGGAGGGCGGGGGGGGGGGGGGGGGGGGCTCGAGTGGAGTCTTGCCCAGGGTGTAATTCAAGCTAGAACCGCCACTGGCAGGGAGATGAAGTAGAGACAGAGGAGAGAGCCCAGGAGCAGATGTATAACAGTTGTTGATATACATATATAACACATGTCTAATAACTATCCTAACTTCCATAAAGTTGTGACAAATAACTTGACTCACCGGCTGCTCGTCCCTGTTTTCCAGCTGTGTTTCTGCCGCTTTGCCGCCACTCTGGTCCGGAGGTTCTAGAAGCGTCTCCGGGGGCTCGAGCGGGACTTCTACCTGAGGAGGGAAGAGTAATTTGGGCTCGTTCCCGGTGGTGGTCGTCGCCGCCGCCGCCGCCACCGCCGCCGCCGCGTTCCTCTTCCCCCCTTCCCCTCTCTCTCTGGAGCCCAGTCGAGGACTGCGCAGCGGCTTGGCTTTGGCTTGGAGCTGCTTCCATATCGTGTTTCGTAGGGAAACGAGGGTCTCGCTGTCGTCCGTGTCGCTCAGCTCCATTCTCCCCCTTTCCCGGCGCTTCTGCTCGGAGCTCCGTGGAGCTCTTCAGGCTGATGGAGAAGCGAAACGGGTCCAGGTCTGTGTTTTACCGCAAACACGGTGTTCCTGGATCAGTGTCGGTGGTCCTGCCCCTTTGACGGTATTTACAACAAGGGGAGGAAACTGAGCCACGTTCAAACTTTGCTGTTTTTACAGTTTATGTACAGAGCTTAACCAAAGTATTAAAGCGCCGCCCTAAGCAACAGCTGCTCTACATTAACATGTATATATCACATGTGTCAAACTCAAGGCCCTGGGGGCCAGATGTGGCCCCGCCACCAGAGGCGTTTCTAGAGTCTGTAGGGGCCCTATGCAAAAATTCCCAGGGGGCCCTTCCTTCCGACCAGTGTCCGTTACCATTATGTTACAAATAATCTGACACCAACGAAAAATGCATGAATTCAAAATGAATGAAATGGAACTATAAATGTAAAGAACAATAAAATACTGTTAATAGATTTTTGAAAAACTATATACACTTAGTAAAAAAAAAAAATACATTACACTGTAAAGAACCCACATCATGAAACAATATAAATATATAGAATAATAAAATTCTGTAAATAACTGGAAAAAAAAACATGTATAAACTGAGTTTCCAACTTGCAGAACGATAACTTAATCGGTTAAAAGTGAGGTGGAGTGAGGTGGGGCCCCTTTAGGGAGGTTTCCTACTGAGATGTCATTGCAAATCGCCCCATTGCTTTTTAAGGGGGACGGGGAGGCAGCTGGTCACTGCACATTTCAGTAAAAACAGCCCTGAGGCTCCGAGTGTCAGGGGCCCCCTATCAGCTTGGGGCCCCAAGCAGTTGCCTGTTCACTAACTGCGCCTCTGCCCGCCACGTCATTTTATGTGGCCCCGCGAGTTATTAAAAAATCTGTGTTAAAATAGATCTATGCTGCTTTAAAGAGCCCATATTACCCCAAGTTAAACTAGGTCCTGGTGTCCTAATGAACATGTCTGTGTCATGCTTTAGTCAAAATATCATAAGGATGAAGCACAATAGCAGTTCAATAACCCTGCCAAAACCCTGCCCTTTTCAGAATGCTCGGTTTTGTGCCTGGTCATTTACATGTGAATGAGACCCAGGTAAACACATAACCACTGCTTCCAGGGGAGTGTCGATCTAACTTACTATCCACAGCCATACTGTCGCCACTTATCACCTATTGTCATGCACCGTCGTCATAACCCCCGCTCCATATACGAAACGATTCATTCGTATATCCCATAGTAATGTCCGTTTACCCGTTGTTACTGCGTTTCACGGTAATGCATAGAGTGACCACGATTTTGGCTTCTCGCGATCATAAACACATTAGAATCGAAGAAAAAACGATTAATGCGCCGCGCGGCGCGGCGTGCGTGTAAATTCCTATGCTAGAAAAACACCTTGAATGCACCAGCGGAAAGTGACGTGTGTGGATCAATAATGAGGAGAGAACGTGGAAACACGACAGAAAGGCAGCCTTTGGTTGAGAAGAAATGTAGGACAACATCTACATCTTTCTGCAGTGCTTTCAAACGCGTGCTCTTCATATTATTGATCCACACGTGTCACTCGCTAACTGCAGCGGCACGTAACTGGTGCGTTCAAGGTGTTTTTCTAGCATAGGAATTCACATACACGATCAACAACAAAGGGCTTGTGAAGCATTTTTTTCATAAATATAATATATCCACTGGACACACAAGTCCTCTGAGGCTGGAAGTTTGTGTAAAAACACTGTGCTCCGCTGTGCAGCCATTCTTCCTCCCTCGCCTGCACTCTCGTATTTCACAGGGACAAGGGGGAGCTACGGTGGAGCTGTGAAGTACTCTGCCTGGCGGGGTGCCAACATTCACGGTGAAATGTGTCGCTATGTCGTCATTCCGAGGGAGGTTTAAACATCGCGTGTTTTATCACCTATACTTACACTTAGTGGAACCGCTAAAACATGACTTGAGTCTTGTTTTTTCACATTTTGGAGACTGGAATGGCCCCCTGAGTCTCAAACATCAGTACTAAAATGATTAAAAAGTTGATTTTGCACAATATGGGCCCTTTAAGGTGTGCGTTTACATTATATTTGGTTACATTTATTCTGTATGACAGTTACATGTGGCCCTTTGAGGGTGTTACCATTATGCTGATGTGGCCCTCAGAGAAAATGAGTTTGAATATAATCACAATTGTTACCCATTCATTTTACAGAATACATAGTCAAGGCAACTTTAAGGTAATTAACATCCTTTATTTAGCCTCCTAGGGAGGAAATTAAACACGGCATGCTTTTTTTTTTCTTCTTTAAAAACAGTGCAAATACGTGAGTTCAGGACATATTTTAAACATCAAACATACATTATTCAATACATTTTTATTCAAATACACTTTTAAATAATAAAAAAAACAAGAAATGTTTTAAACACTCATTTACTTGTCCCCTGAACACTGTTTTTGAAAAGTGCTTTACAAATATGCTTCTATAAAGTGACTCATTATCCTTCAAATCGTGCATTAGTGTTATTTATGCACCAAGATACGATGGTTTTTTTAGTTTTCAAAAAAAAAAAAAAACTGACTTTTAAAGTAATATGCAAATATAAGTGAGGCTGTGGGACTAACACACGCATTTTCCACTCCCACAGAAATAATAAAAACAGCCCATAAACAGCAGAAGAAGACCATATGGTGAAATCCATGCATCCAATGCTCTGTCAGTTTAAAGAATGACATATTTATATACAATATATAAAGTTAATGACAGTAGAAAGAAGTGTACCGACACTCGACAGCCACTGATTCCCTTTAGTGAGCAGATTACGGAACAATAAGGAGAATCATGTCAAGTCTTCCTGACTTCAAATCGTCAGTTTTAAACTTGATATTTACGATGTCATGTCAACAACAAGGTGTTTTATTAGGGATTCTGCCAGACAGAAGTAGTCGAACTGAATCATCACGGCTGTAACTAATCCTGCTTTAGACCGAGCCCCAGACCCTCCTACCTCATTAGCATATGATACAGAAATATGTAAACTAATAAAAATAAATAAATAAATGATACAATTATTATTTTATTGATTTCTGGATTTATTGCTGGATTTGTCATATTTCATCCATTTTTTTTTCCTTACCATTTGTAATTTGTAATTTGTAAAAACTTATTTTGGCATATTTACATTTTGCTGCATTGTCCCTTTAGTAAGAGAAGAGAAATCTCCCAGCGTTTTGTTGTTTGTACACAGTTTACTTCTGACAAGTGTCAAGTGAGAAATATTGTATTTGTCATGTGTTTAAATCTGTGCTGCCTCCTAAAAATGGATTAAAAAGGTTTCACAGACGTAAGCGAGAGGTCGGGGGTCACAAGTCCTGCTCGTGCATCTGCTGCTGCATCTTCTGAAGCATCTGCTGCATCCTCTTCAGCTGCATGAGACAATTTCGGACATTAACACACGCCCGATCAGCTCACATCAGCATGACGGTTGTGACATACTGTATATCGATGCACTCACTTCGTCGTCTTTCTTTTTGATTAGTTTCTCTGTCTCCTCGTCTGACGTGGACAGTGGCAGGACGGGGCTCTCCACTGGCTTATCTGCATTCATCTTACTGTAACATAACAGATTAACATCGTACTGCTTTATCCTCCTCAAGACTGTGTCACACCCTGGACAGGTCACCATTCACACACCTGTGTCGCACCCTGGACAGGTCACCAGTCACACACCTGTGTCGCACCCTGGACAGGTCACCAGTCACACACCTGTGTCGCACCCTGGACAGGTCACCAGTCACACACCTGTCACATCATGGACAGGTCACCAGTCACACACCTGTCACATCGTGGACAGGTCACCAGTCACACACCTGTCACTCCCTGGACAGGTCATCAGTCACACACCTGTGTCACATCCTGGACAGGTCACCAGTCACACACCTGTGTCACTCACTGGACAGGTCACCAGTCACACACCTGTGTCACACCCTGGACAGGTCACCAGTCACACACCTGTGTCGCACCCTGGACAGGTCACCAGTCACACACCTGTGTCGCACCCTGGACAGGTCACCAGTCACACACCTGTGTCACAGCCTGGACAGGTCACCAGTCACACACCTGTGTCGCACCCTGGACAGGTCACCAGTCACACACCTGTGTCACAGCCTGGACAGGTCACCAGTCACACACCTGTGTCGCACCCTGGACAGGTCACCAGTCACACACCTGTGTCGCACCCTGGACAGGTCACCAGTCACACACCTGTGTCACAGCCTGGACAGGTCACCAGTCACACACCTGTGTCGCACCCTGGACAGGTCACCAGTCACACACCTGTGTCACAGCCTGGACAGGTCACCAGTCACACACCTGTGTCGCACCCTGGACAGGTCACCAGTCACACACCTGTGTCGCACCCTGGACAGGTCACCAGTCACACACCTGTGTCGCACCCTGGACAGGTCACCAGTCACACACCTGTGTCACAGCCTGGACAGGTCACCAGTCACACACCTGTGTCACACCATGGACAGGTCACCAATCACACCCTGGACAGGTCACCAGTCACACACCTGTGTCACACCCTGGACAGGTCACCAGTCACACACCTGTGTCACACCCTGGACAGGTCATCAGTCACACACCTGTGTCACACCCTTGACAGGTCAGCAGTCACACACCTGTGTCACGCCCTGGACATGTCACCAGTCACACACCTGTGTCACACCCTGGACAGGTCAGCAGTCACACACCTGTGTCACACCCTGGACAGCTGATTTATTGATACACAGACTCACACACACACCTGGTCATGGTCTGGATGATCTGAGCTCTGTAGTTCTCATAGTGACAGTCATTGGTGATGTCCTTCAGGTCGTGCATGTGGGTTCTGATCAACATGGTCCTCAGCTTGACAAAGTCGCAGTGGGATGGGTTTTCAACTGCACACAAGAAAAGACGCCACATTACTGAAATGGAACTGAAACGTTAGACCTGCTGCAGGCGGGCTGGGACTCAATCCAGATTGGATCCAGTGGGGAGATTCTCACCTTCCACAATGCCCCACGGGTAAAGTCTCCCTCTCACCCTCTGACCTCTGACCTCTACCACGGTGTTACTGCCGATCACTGCAAACGGCGAGCTCTCCTGCATCACAACACAGTCCATTTCTGAGATCATGCATGCTCATTTACTGACCCTCAAGTATTGCATATTGGACCTTGAAATGTTTAATGTAATAATCAAATTATAAACAACCTCAGCCAGAAAATGGACCTAAAGAACTGAATCAGTCAGTGCAGACGACATAGAGTTGTTTTAGACTCATTATGCTAAAGAGCGTCTCTTACCTTCAGCTCTTTATCTTGCTGCTGGAACGCTTCATCTTCATCAGAGTCGCAGCCAGGAAACTGGTAGATCTTTATTCCATATTTATCAATTTCCTCTCTTAGCTGGAAGCAGACACCCACACACACACACACACACACACATGCCAGTCATTTGTCACTTAAAGCTGAAAATGGGTCCATATCTGTCCATATCTTATTCTGAAGTTCAAAACTCCACATCATTTGCAATATGCATCATTCTCAAGCTAGTCACGTTCAAATATGGAGTTTGATGAAGAGGCATTTTTGGGGGAATAGTTCAAGGTTTTGGAAAATATATCCTGGTATATACTATACCACAGTATAGTAAGACCTATATCAGCATGACAAAAGGCTACTGGGATAAAGTACTACTATACCTGGGCCGGTCGGACCAGTTGTCCCTGCTCTCAATTACTGTAAACATCCCCCTCAAGAAAAGTGCTCTAACCATAAAAAAACACAGTCAAAGCACAGCCTGAGGGCGCCTCTCATCAGCTACAACACAGCAGTTAGTGCAATTGGTTCTTTCCCAACTAGAAGCCCTAGACGATGTAATGGTAGAATTCAATTTCTCTGTCTCAGGGCTACATATGCCCATCACCCGTACCCGCCGAACACAGAATACCAGGTACTTTGTGTATAGTTTATTGTATATTGTGCATAGTGTCTAGCCTGAACCTGCAGCACCCGCAGGGAGCCGGCTCCCCGGTGTCTACAGTGGACAAAGAGGTGCGAAGGCACCATCTGAATAGGTAGAGTCTTTGTCTATTGGAGGAATGCAAAAGGGGGAGCTGCTCAGATATAAATGTGGAGTGTTCCCTTTGCTCTGGGTCGTTTCTCCAGCATGGATCACTCCTGTGAAGATTGACCTTTTCCTTGCAACGAAAATAAAACCTTGTCGGCCGGCAGAAGTTCTCTATTACTATAGAGACTATACTAATAGAGGTCCAGAGGGTGAATCACGTAGGCCAAGGCAGCTTACAGGATGAAGATGGGAAAAGACGACTCCCTGTAACAGCAGTAACAACACAAAACAGGTGTGGCGTGGGGTTCATCACATCACCAGCAAACGTTCAGCCACAGAGGGTGACGTCTGCCAGTCGAGCTGAACCTCCCGTTTGCCCGCAAAGGCCCAAATGGCATTTCTGGACAAGTCCTGAGGGACTGTGCAGACCAGCTAACCAGCAGTCTTCACCAGGATCTATAACCAGTCCTTATGCCAGTCAATTGTCCCACCCCTGTCTGAAGTCCATAGTCCCATTGCCCAAAAAAAGTCCACCATCAGCAGCCTGAGCAACTACCTCCCAATGCCACATCATCAATAGCCCTGAACTGCTTTGAGAATCTGGAATTTACAGAGGATGCTATCGACCTAGAGCCGCAAGGAAGTTGAGTGGGATGAGGCATACTGTCGGAATACAGAAACAACATGGAGCAGTTGATTTGGGTGATGTAGGAACAACAATGGGGACTTTTAGACGTCCGGTTTCTGGACACCCACATTGAGGAGAACCTGGTCTGGAGCACAAACATCACACCGCACCGCATCTGTACTTCCTGAGGCTCCTCAGGAAGGACGGACCACCTGACTCCGCTCCATAGACATACCGTATATGTATGTGGTATGCTAGTTGTACAGTAGCAGAGAGGAAAAAAACGTGTTCCAGCAGGTCATCACCACCACCTGGAAAAGCATTGACTGGACTCTCCTCTGTACAGTTCCTGCTACATTCTTAGGAAACATCGCAGTCAGGACCCCTTCTGTTTGAACTGCTGCAGGGCAAGTAAAACAAAGTTTCCTGAAATTTGCCTGTGTGGTTTTTGACATACTGCTGTTATGAACTAAATGCAAATTTTGGTGCAGGAGAATGAGCGAAAGTGTTCCTTACTCACTAAATGTTTACATTGTTAATATTTGTTTCCTCATGCATGATCTGTTGGAATGTTGCATGTTGCATATTGCACCGTCACTGTTCAAATAGAGGTTGTTTACCTATTTTAACATCTTGTGAGTATAGTTTTTTAACATTTAATAGACTTATGGAGCCATTGAGCTCACCTGTTAAAGGTAATGTGATGTGGGCTGGCACATGGATATAGATACCAAAGCTGCTAGACGTTGCGTCTCTTTGTCGTTATTGCCTCTAGCACGCCAATGACATTTTAAGGAGATTCTGTCGTTGGCCAAATGAAAACAAATCAAATTACTGGCAGACTTGGCTGGGTTAGGGTTAGGGTTGGGGTCAGGTAACCCTAACCCTTACCCTAACCCCAACCCCAACCCCAACCCCAACTCTTGTTTGGTCGTTTTTACTACTTCCAGACAATAGAGAGGTGATAATCATACGTTGTCCTACCTGCTCCTTAAGCTTCTTTATCTCAGCGGGAGTGAGGCAGTCTGCTTTTGAGATGAGAGGAACCACGTTGACCTTCTCCTGCAGGGCCTTCATGAACTCCACATCTACTGGACGAAGCCTGCGGTGGGGAGCCCGTGAAGTCGACGGAACAGAATTTCAACGTACGCAGAGTAGATTAGATAGAGTCGATATCTACGATATGCGTAGAGTAAATACCACGTGTGCCATGTGTGCAAGTGTGCTCATTACCCGTGTCCAAACGGAGGGATGAAATAGAGGCAGCAGTGCACCCTGTTGTCCTGGATGTTCTTTCTGTTCAGGCCACTCTCGTCCCTGAAGTACTGTTCAAACTGCTGGTTGATGTAGTCGGTGACGGACGTCCAGCTACCAAACACAAAACGTCACATTATGACGTGAAAACAACTAACTAACCATCTTTTACGTCCTTTATTGTGATGCATGTTTTCATGTAAAAAGGTTTTGCATATAACAAAGAACTACACTCTTATAACATTACTGGTACATTGTTATACCTGTGATTATAGCTACATGAAACCAACAAATCTCTTTTACTGACACGGGCCCCAGGGTGTCAGCACAGAGAGTAAACACCTACCACTCGGTGTTGTTGACCGCGTCTCCGAAACCCACCGTGTCCACAACGGTCAGTTTCAGCTTTACCCCCTTCTCCTCGATGTCCACGGTGAGCTTTGTCATCTCAACTGTCTGACTGATGCGTTCTGAAACGGCAAACATAGATCCGTCTCCATTCTTAATGCTGGGGAAGCAACTGGAAGCCCTGACGGCGACCGAGTGGCCGACCGACAAGAGACAGGCCAGGGCAAAACACGCAAAAGACAAACTAGCAACTGAATTAAAGCCTACAACTACAAACCCCCCAACAGCTAATACTATACGACCAGTACGACACAGAATAATTGACAAAAAAAAGCAAAGAAAACTCTGTCACGCTCAGCTCTTCCACTCTCACTCCTCTCAGAATAAGAAGAAGAAAAAGAAGGCAGCTATGGAGATGTCGGATTGATTAGTGACTCACCTTCAGCATTGAGCAGTTTTCTGTCTTTGTGCAGATCAGTGAGGAACAGGCTGTTCACCAGGGTGGATTTACCCAGACCGGACTCACCTGTAACACACAAACAAAGACAGTGATGAGAAGTAACTAAGTACATTTAAGGTTCTGCACTGTAAAGGGGTAGTTAAGGTGGGTTTTTTTAACTGTGATGGTATGATTTTGATGATCTTGAGACAGACAGGAATACTATCATGATAAAACATACATCTGCATGAATATCAGTGACTCCCATTGTTGGACAACCTTTTTCTACAGAAAAAAAGCTCATTTGCAAACCTCCACACACCAAACTCCATGGATAAAATCATTGACTTTACATCACAGCACATAGGAGCTGTTGATCCACTGTTGCCTCCACCAGTAGACCAGTAGTAGACCAGCAGTAGACCATCAGTAGACTAATAAGTATACCATCAGTAGACCAGCAGTAGATCATCAGACAAGCAGTAGACCAGCAGTAGACAATCAGTAGACAATCAGTAGACCATCCAGCAGTAGACCATCAGACCATCAGTAGACCAGCACCAGACCATCGGACTAGCAGTAGACCAGTAGACCATCAGACCAGCAGTAGACCGCAGTAGACCAGCAGTAGACCAGTAGACTATCAGACCAGCAGACCATCAATAGACCATCAGACAAGCAATAGAACAACAGCAGACCATCAGACCAGCACACCATCAGTAGACCATCAGTAGACCAGCATCAGACCAGCAGTAGACCATCAGACCACCAGTAGACCAGCACTAGACCATCAGACCAGCAGTAGGTCAGCGGTAGACAAGTAGACCATCAGATCATCAGTAGACGGGTTAGGGTTATACATGCAGGTTTGCCGCTAAATCAAGCAGGATTTAGTATATTTTTGAAAAACAAACAAATTGCAGCAGATTTCAAATTATCAGGTATCAAGATTTGGTTCTTATAATAATATACAGATATAGTTATTTACATACATATGTTATATATATATATATGTATGTATGTAACAACAACCAGTTAATTGTAAACTAAGTGTAAAAAGAAGTCATAGAGAGACATGTTGCAATCACTATCCCTTTTTTGGGGGAACCACAGCCATCGAGCTGTAACTGCCGTTAGAAGAGTAATCAACCCAACTTGCCACTTGGGGAAACTTGCCAATTGGGCTGGAAAAGCAGGATAGATCTGCAGTGCTCTATACAACCATCTGTGAATCTCAGAATGTTTGCCTGACCGAAAGTATGGTCTGTTTTTCATTGGTTTGTCTTGTTTTGCTAAAAAAATGTTTTTGTCTTTTCGTGTTGTAAAACCATAAAAATAAAGTACATAGACGAGAAGGGGGGACCGGAGGGTGTGTTCCAACTCCAGGGGAATGACACTCCTCAGCCTCCCAGGTAAGGAGGGTGAATGGGAGTTCCAGTCCAAGTGTAACCGCCTTCCTGACAGTCGTGGGTCTGTTTCCCAGCTCACGGCAGTGAGTGTCCGGGCTCATAGATGAATGTGTAAATGGCAAAAAACAAAAAACGTCACGTAAAGCAGCATTGAGTGGTCACCGAGACTAGAAAAGGGTTCTGTGTGAAGCACTTGCAATGAAGGCGCTGACGTGACGCCGACGCTGGTTCTCACCTGCCACCATGAGGGTGAAGTCGAAGCCTTTTTTCACCGACTTCTTGTGTAGCTGGTTGGGCAGCGTCGCGAAACCGACGTAGTCCTTTTCCTGGAAACAGAAACGCAGTGTTGCATCAGGTTCTTCGGCTTGTCCTCATAGGAGAACCCTTTTTGGGTTCAAGGTCGAACCTTTTTTTTTTTTTTTAAAAAGGATCCACCTGGAACCCTTTTGGAGGGCTCAATTCAATGAATTAGATTCTAAAACAAACACTCTTAGAAATAAAAGTGGTAAGCAGAACCATGGAAGGTTCTTCGGCTTGTCCTCATACACTCTTAGACATAAGGGTTCCAAAAGGGTCCTTCTACAAGGACTGAGGTTCTACCTGGAACCATTTGCTTCTGAAAAACCCTTTGCAGAAAGGTTCCAGGTGGAACCTTTATTAAAGGGTTCTACCTGGAACCAAAAATGGTTCTCCTATGAGGACAAGCTGAAGAACCTTATATGGTTCCACTTAGCACTTTTATTTCTGAGAGTGCAGGAGAATCCAAACCGAATCCAATATGGCTCTTTGGCATGTCCTCATAGGAGAACCCTAAAGGTTCCACCTGGAACCCTTTTGGAGGGTTCCACCAAGAACCCTTTTAAAACCCTTTATTCAGGAAAGGCGTTTTAAAGGGTTCTCTGGATCAAAATGGTTCTTTAATGGAACCATTTAGTGTTACCAAGAACCCTTGAAAAACCCTTTCTTCTGAACTCTTTCAGAAGCAAATGGTTCCAGGTAGAACCTCAGGCCTTGTAGAAGGACCCTTTTGGAACCCTCCTGAGCCCCTGAGAATCCAGAGTATTACTGCAATACTGAAGAAGAAACCTTATTCTCCAGAATAATGTTGTAATATTGCAAGAATAAAAGCAAGATATTGCAAGAATTAAGTTGTGATACTACAAGGATAACTTCATATTATGGGAAAAAAAGTTCTAATACTACAAGAACGAATCTTATTTTAAGGCAACACAAATTAAAAATCTGTTATTATACACGTATACAAACATAAATAAGGGTCCAAAATGATGAATAAATGTCCTTTTAATGAAGGGAACACAACACAGCGCCTTAGAGGAGGCAGATGGTACGTGATGATGTCACACAGACCGCTCAAAGAAACACAACTCCCATCAAACCATATCTGCTGTGAATTCTTAGGATGTAAGACGTGTGTGTGTGTGTGTGCGTGTGTGTGCGTGTGTGTGTCACACCTACACACAGTGTTGTGTAGAAACACAGATCCAGACTGCTGGATCTCACAGCTCTGACTCAGCTACAGCTCTGTCCGTTCCAACGAACACATGAAAAACTGTGAAGCAGCTCCATGGCGACATAAATAAATATGATATGTGGGATTTTTGTGCAGCGGATCAGGAAATACAGAGGAGGAGGAGGAGGAGGAGGAGGAGGAGGAGGAGGAGGAGGAGGAGGAGGAGGAGGAGGTGTGGAGAGGTCTTCAAAATCTATTCTGTTGAGTTTGGGGTAAATGTGTCCGTATTAACCGCTCACTGTTCAGCTTGTCAAGTGTTTGTTGTGTTGAAGACGAAGAGGTTTAAAGGGATAATTCAGGTTTTCTTCATTAGGACCAGGTTTTGGTCTCGATGAGGACTGCTGGTCCTCACGAGGTCAGTGTTTAAGCCAGTAAAAGATCCTAAAGTCTGGCGACTTCAGAGAACATTCCATTACTACGATAACTAACTAACAATAACTACTACTAACTCTCACCCTGACCTAACCATGTCTTCACCTTCAAATGTAATATTGGGCATGATGTGGACTTCATTTTTGTCCCCATGAGAAAGACAAGTCCACATAGAGAGTGAGTGCTGTGTGGTCTCTCACCTCTACATCATCTGGAGATCAGGCAGGAGGACAGAGCAGGAGACATCCAGGAGACAAGGATCAGGCAGGAGGACAGAGCAGGAGACATCCAGGAGACAAGGATCAGGCAGGAGGACAGAGCAGGAGACATCCAGGAGACATCCAGGAGACAAGGGTCAGACAGGAGGACAGACCAGGAGACATCCAGGAGACAAGGATCAGGCAGGAGGACAGACCAGGAGACATCCAGGAGACAAGGATCAGGCAGGACAGAGCAGGAGACATCCAGGAGACATCCAGGAGACAAGGGTCAGACAGGAGGACAGACCAGGAGACTTCCAGGAGACAAGGGTCAGGCAGGACAGAGCAGGAGACA
Source organism: Microchirus variegatus (assembly GCF_963457635.1). NCBI lineage: Eukaryota > Metazoa > Chordata > Actinopteri > Pleuronectiformes > Soleidae > Microchirus > Microchirus variegatus. Next base: position 41,536,106 of record NC_139802.1, read on the forward strand.
TCCAGGAGACATGGGTCAGACAGGAGGACAGACCAGGAGACATCCAGGAGACAAGGATCAGGCAGGAGGACAGACCAGGAGACATCCAGGAGACAAGGATCAGGCAGGACAGTGCAGGAGACATCCAGGAGACATCCAGGAGACAAGGGTCAGACAGGAGGACAGACCAGGAGACATCCAGGAGACAAGGGTCAGGCAGGACAGAGCAGGAGACATCCAGGAGACATCCAGGAGACAAGGGTCAGACAGGAGGACAGACCAGGAGACATCCAGGAGACAAGGATCAGGCAGGAGGACAGACCAGGAGACATCCAGGAGACAAGGATCAGGCAGGACAGTGCAGGAGACATCCAGGAGACATCCAGGAGACAAGGGTCAGACAAGAGGACAGACCAGGAGACATCCAGGAGACAAGGATCAGGCAGGACAGAGCAGGAGACATCCAGGAGACATCCAGGAGACATCCAGGAGACAAGGGTCAGACAGGAGGACAGACCAGGAGACATCCAGGAGACAAGGGTCAGACAGGAGGACAGACCAGGAGACATCCAGGAGACAAGGATCAGGCAGGAGGACAGACCAGGAGACATCCAGGCGACAAGGATCAGGCAGGAGGACAGACCAGGAGACATCCAGGAGACAAGGATCAGGCAGGACAGAGCAGGAGACATCCAGGAGACAAGGGTCAAACAGAAGGACAGACCAGGAGACATCCAGGAGACAAGGATCAGACAGGAGGACAGAACAGGAGACATCCAGGAGACAAGGATCAGACAGGAGGACAGAACAGGAGACATCCAGGAGACAAGGATCAGACAGGAGGACAGAACAGGAGGACAGAGCAGGAGACATCCATGAGACATGGACAGAGCAGGAGAAGATCAAACACAATCATCCATCACTGATTAATCAATAAAGCGCTAACTGTTACTGATGATTCTCACCTGCACGAGGCTGCGCGCGACTCCTGTACCTGCTGTTCGCCGTCATCTTCACTGAGAGAGAGACGAGCGCGAGACCACGGAACAACACACACTCTTACGTGTGTGCGCGCGCGCGCGCGTGTGTGTGTGTGTGCAGCTGAAGGATGTGCGTCCACCCACATTGAGTGGAATCCAAATCACGCGCACACACATTTCAGAGCATCCATCATTTCACACACACACCGAGTTGTCATGCGCGCGCTGTTCTCCTCCTGTTGGTGAGCAAAACAAGTGTCTGCAGTACATGCGATTCACCAGAGGGTGGCGGTGTTACTCTATCTGTCTGTCCAACAACATCACAGCCTTGTACTACTGATAATAATAAAAAATAATAATACAACTACTACTAATATTAATAATACAAATAATAATGAGTATTTAATATAATAAAAAATATTCCGAATTGTATTTCTACTTATTTATTTCAATTTTTACCTGGTTTTTTATCTTCATTTAACTCTCAATTTGTTTGAATAAATTGTTGTTGTTTTTTCATTTTGAGCTCTTATTCATGAACGAAACTAAGTAAACACACTAAAAAAAAAAAAAATCAAGACAAGTGATTGATTTTAATTTAAGGCTTTACAGGTCCAGTGTGTAAGTAGTTCCATCTAGTGGTGAGACGACGTATTGTAAAAAGAAAAGTAAAGAAAAGAAGGACTTTTCCCTTTCCCATGCTCTTCATGGATCTACTTCCCTGTCTTCACAGACCACAGAGGAGTGTCACGGTGAGAAACGCTCCAGTGGATCACGGTTAGCGATCGAGGTTTGGTGAGAATTGTTCGACACCGATGTCAGGAAACAATGAGAAGAGCGTGGGAGTGGAGGCAGGAGCAGGCTGCCATCACTGACTGTTTCCTGTGCTGCTGCAGGGGCTGCTAAGGTGGGGACAATGGGTGAACTCCCCTTCCACCATCATGGACCCCGGGATCACTGTGACCTCTGCAATCAAACCTAGGGCCATACACATGACAACAGTTTTTTTTAATTAATTAATTAATTTATTTATTAATGTATTTGTTTATTTGTTTACGTATTTATTTATTAAATTATTTAATGATGTAATTAATTAATTAATTATTTAATAAATAATTTATTAATTTATTTAATTATTTAATGATGTAATTAATTAAATCCTTATTTAATTAATTATTTATTAAATTATTTAATGATGTAATTAATTAATTAATTAATTATTTAATTATTTAATGATGTAATTAATTATCTAATTATGTATTTAATTAATTAATGATGGTTTATTTTTACAGGGACAGATACAGTCACATAAACAGTATTACTAACAGGTTTCCAATGCTAATTCTGAACAAGGGCTTTTATGACAGGAATTGACACAGATATATACGGTGATAATAAAATAGTAAACCCAGTATAAAAACATTACATAAGACACCCATATGCATGCAGGTTTGTCGCTAAATCAAGCAGGATTTAGTATATTTTTGAAAAACAACCAAATTGCAGCTGATTTCAAATTATCAGGTATCAAGATTTGATTCTTGTAATAGTATATATATATAGATATAGTTATTTACATACATATGTTATATATATATGTATGTATGTATGTATGTAACAACAACCAGTTAATTGTAAACTAAGTGTAAAAAGAAGTCATGGAGAGACATGTTGCAATCACTACATCTGACCTCTGACCTCTGACCTCCCATAACATGATCATACACGGAAGGAAACACCTTTGTAGTAAGCTGTGATCTGCTTGTTATTCTGTATTAAAGGTACAATATGTAGTATTTATGGGTTTATATTACCCAAAATCCACTTTTTTATACATATTATGTGCTCCTGCATTGTCTAGTTGCTGTATAATAGTTTTTGTTTCATTTTCGTAGTGTTTCAAAAAGTCATGTTAAATAACATGACCGCGGTTGCATAGCCACTGTTAGCAGCGAGACGCCATGTTTCTTCCGGAGCCTGTAAGGACAAACGTGAGAGAACAAAACAAGCGTCTCTTTACTTGTAGCGGAAGTCCCGCCTCCTCTCTCTCCGCTTCATCTGCTACGGCCGTGGTAGCTCGCCCTCTCCCTCGCCTCACGAACCTCATCTGCTGACACGGAGAAAGACGACGAGGACGACATTTGACCAGCTGCGGATACCGTAGCGCTCAGGGAAGGGAGGGGGTGAGCAGAGGAGCAGTTCTTTGTTGTAAATTTCAGCCTCTCCTCTAGATGGCACTATAAACTACTTATTTCCCCTTTAAATGTTGAAATCCAGGGTTTCCCACCACTGAATAAGGTCACATGGTCTGATGCTACGAACACGTCTGTAGCGCTAGTGCTAGGAAGTTTGGCTCCAGATGAGGACAGAGGAGTTGTCCACGTTAACTGAGTCGTTGTCGTAGTTACGTCTCCGTCCTTACGATGCACACGTGGAAAGACGTCCTGTGCTTTGCTACGAGCTCATAACACCGTTTACAGACCCTGCGTTTCTTTCTTTCTGGGAGTGGGTGTGAGATTGGTTGATGTGTCGCCCCCAAAATCAGCAGTTGCCGTGGTTACTATTAGTTGGCAGCAGGTTCAGGTTAGTGGGAGGAGCTAACGCGAGATGGTGACACCTGCCTACATACAATAAAATGTCTAGAAACCTGTGTGTGTGTGTGTGTGGTCCGTCCATGTGAGAACAGCAGTGTGCAATAATATGAGGCTTCCTGCACACACACACACACACACACACACACACACACACACACACACACACACACACACACACACACACACACACACACACACACACACACACACACACACACAGATGCAGCTCAGGGTCACGCAGTGACTTCAGCCTCGGGAAACAGCGCTCACGCAGGAAGACCCCGGAGCCTGGCGACGCAACAATGGCCCGGCCACATGTGCTCGCCGTTGATTCCTCGCTGCTCTGTCGAGAACGCCACCTCCCGGGAGGAAGCGCTCATTGTTCTGGGGCAGCCCTCGCTCTCACTTGTCAGTGGCAGAGGAACAATGGGAGCCGAGGTGGGCAGGGGGGGGGGGGTGAGATGGAAGCCAGAGGAAAAGCTTGTTTTTACTGGTCAAAAACACACAAACAAGACAAAAATAATCCAAGAATGATGGGGTCCATGATTTAAGCTGTGCCGCTCCCTGGTTTCTCTGAAGGATATAGTTTGTGGGTCAGTGGCAGGAATAATAAACAAAAACAAGGCTCAATGACCTCCTCTACAGTAACTTTCTGTTTGACGCAGTAGATGAAGGACAGAGTCGGGGCGAAGAAAAAAAATCAGGTTTTGGAGTGTTATCTCTCTGATTGTCGTCCACAGGGACAGGAAATTGTGCCTGTTACGAACAGGAAATGAGCCGATGACAGAGATAAGGCGGAAAAAAAATTAACTCCCGGAAATCAAAACAAGTCCATTCCGGTGCAGCTGAGGGACAGAGGAGGAGGAAGTGGGTCAGGTTTAGGAACAGTCCGCTGAAAATGTTGTATGAAGGCATGAAAAGTTGATCTGAGAGTCAAGTAATTAATGTGCTTTGTATGTATTTTTTAAAAATACTACACTCTTAGAAATAAGGGTTCCAAAAGGGTCCTTCTACAAGGGCTGAGGTTCTACCTGGAACCATTTGCTTCTGAAAAACCCTTTCCCCGAAGAAAGGGTTTTTCAAGCGTCACTAGTGGTTCCAGTAACAACCACTTTGATTCAGAGAACCCTTTAAAACCCCTTTTCTGAATAAAGAGTTTTAAAAGGGTTCTTGGTGGAACCCTCCAAAAGGGCTACCTAGATCCAAAAAGGGTTCTCCTATGAGGACAAGCCGCTTCTGCTTCAATTTATTATTGTATTCAGGGTCCAGGGTGAGGGATTTTGAGCTGTAATCTTCGAAATAAAAGTGCTAAGTAGAACCATATAAGGTTGTTTGGCTTGTCCTCATATAAAGGTTCCACCAAAAAACCAGGAAAAAAACCTTTACTCAGGAAAGTGGTTTTAAAGGGTTCTCTGGTTCTCTGGTTCTTACTGGAACCATTAGCGTTACCAAGAACCCTTGAAAAACCCTTTCTTTGGGAAAGGGTTTTCAGAAGCAAATGGTTCCAGGTAGAACCTCAGCCCTTGTAGAAGGACCATTTTGGAACCCTTGTTTCTAAGAGTGTAGACTCTTAGAAATAAAAGCGCTAAGTAGAACCCTATAAGGTTCTTTGGCTTGTCCTCATAGGAGAACCCTTTTTGGCTCCAGGTGGAACCTTTATAGAAAGGTTCCACCTGGAGCCCATATGGAGGTTTCCACCAAGAACCCTTTTAAAACTCTTTATTTAGGAAAGTGGTTTTAAAGGGGTTCTCTGAATCAAAATGGTTCTTACTGGAACCATTAGTGACGCTTTCTTCAGGAAAGGGTTTTTCAGAAGCAAATGGTTCCAGGTAGAACCTCAGCCCTTGTAGAAGGACCCTTTTGGAACCCTTATTTCTAATAAGTGTTCATCATGTAACTTCACCAATAAATATGTCTAAATGTACACATTTCACCTTTAATAGTCATTAAATCCCCATTATTCCTCATTAAATATACATAACATTGAGAAACAGCACTTAAATCAAGGTTTATAATGAATAATTATTCATAATAAATGTATAGGCTACTAAATATAGGTATATCATGACACATTTTCTATAGGACTTGTGCGACAAGGTTAAAATTACCAATTACCAACGACTCAAATAAAATATACTATAATTAAAAAGTAAACAACAGCAAAGTTGCCTAAAGGAGCTGGGAATTGAACCCATGACCTTCTGCCACGGAGCCACCCTGAATTAACCACTGTCCATTTCCTGTTCCCTCTCCAGCTGTGGCTTTGACGGTAACACAGCGACGGGTGCTAATGCTACGTTAGCTCGGCTCGTCAGCAGGTCAATAAACAGTCCTTAATTGTGGGAAGTTAGTTACCGATGAATTGAACAATCAGTCATTAAAAAGGGTCATAAAGACGCAGGAGCAGCTTTGTGATCAAAGCACGGAGCTGGACTTACACTCACAGGAAGACTGGACCAATGCGTCACGTCCTCCGTTTGTTTGGAGCAGGTGGAACGAGTCACCAGAGAACCAGGAGTGGACGTTCAAGACAGCAACAGGACGCTCACGTCACAGGCTGATAACGCTTTACCCCCAACTCTGAGTCAACTAATGATTCTCAGTCAGCGACGTTATCATAAATCGTAAATGGTGTCATTTACATTCATGTTACATGTGAGCATTGCTGAGTCAGCATTACTCCGTCAAGAGCTTCAGCCGGCGTGAGTCTGGTTTGTTTTCTCATTAATTAATTATTAATTACTGTTATAAAGGTCCAATTATGCAATATTATGCATGAAAGGATATCAGGAAACAAATACTATTTATGTAACTACATAAAGTACTGATGAAGTGTGTTGTTTTGGTGGCTGGACCTGCAGTTGCATTTAAGGACTGCAGGAAATCCTGTATAGAGAGTGTGGGATATTCAACTACAACCTGCTCTAATTCATTTATTTACACACCAGGCCTTCAAATTCACATTTGCACTATTCCATAAGGAACAATAGTAATATATTTCTTTTTGAGTTCCTGAAACAATGGCTCTCCTCTCTTGTGTATATGATCAAGAATATACTTTGAGTTATAAACAATGGATTTAATTAATGATAAACCATGGCTCTTTGTCACAGGACCATTGAGTTAAATGCAATTTTTAATTGCTGTTAATTAATTGTACACCTTGATTTAAGTGCTATTTCTCAATGTTATGTTTATTTAATGAGGAATAATGGGAATTTAATGACTATTAAAGGTAAAAATGTGTACATTTAGAAATATTTACTGGTGAAGTTACATGATGCACACTCTTAGAAATAAGGGTTCCAAAAGGGTCCTTCTACTAGGGCTGAGGTTCTACCTGGAACCATTTGCTTCTGAAAAACCCTTTCCCGAAGAAAGGGTTCTTGGTAACACTAATCTAATGTAATGTACAGTAAGAACCATTTTGATCCAGAGAACCCTTTAAAACCCCTTTCTTGAATAAAGGGTTTTAAAGGGTTCTTGTGGGACCCTCCAAAAGGGTTCCAGGTGGAACCTTTAGGGTTCTCCTATGAGGACATGCCAAAGAGCCATATTGGATTCGGTTTGGGTTCTCCTACACTCTTAGAAATAAAAGTGCTAAGTGGAACCATATAAGGTTCTTCAGCTTGTCCTCATAGGAGAACCATTTTTGACTCCGGGTAGAACCTTTTTTTATAAACGTTCCACCTGGAACCTTTCAGGAAAGGGTTTTTTCAGAAGCAAATGGTTCCAGGTAGAACCTCAGTCCTTGTAGAAGGACCTCTTTGGAACCCTTATTTCTAAGAGTGTATGAGGACTAGCCGAAGAACCTTCTATGGTTCTGCTTAGCACTTTTATTTCTAAGAGTGTGTTTTAGAATCTAATTCATCGACTTGAGTTGGAATTTCTGATGTTTGGTTAAAGTTCTTCCACAGCTTTAACTGTGATACGGCGTTCCACAAATGTGGGTTTTTGAAGAGTTCCTTTTTAAGTTCTAAAGACTTCTGTACCGGGTAACGTCTTCTTCTCAGCACTGAACATGATTGGAATAGCGTAATAAAGCAGATCAGACAATTGTAATGGATTTGATGACGCGCTAACGTTAAAGTCCTCAGGCCTCCGTCTGGATCGAGTGCCACACACAGTCGCGGCAGGTGATATTTCAAAGTGGATAATAAATGCGGTCGATGTGGAAAAGGAGGAGGAGAGAGTTCCTGATGGTTTCGCAGAAACAATGGAAGTGATAAGAGACAGGATATCCTAACACTGCTGCACCTCAGCCCACCACCCACTGACCACACGTCACCTGGCAGCAGCTGTCCTGTCAGTCAGCGTCACAGACATCAGCGGCAGGAAAACAGCACAAAGAAAGAAAGGTCCACTGTGGAGACAAAGGACGAGAAAACAGATTGGTTAGAGTGGTCGATCAATGCAGACGAATTCATCGTTGAAACTATGGATAAATGCTCCGTGTGTATACACACAAAAGAAAGTTCCCATAATAACGTTCACTCGATCTTCACTGTGTCGACAATAAATCTGGGTTTATTGTTTGACTCTCACAGTTAGCTGGAAGTAAACACTGTGGAAAGAGGAGGAAACATCTGTAGAGTACACACACACACACACACACACACACACAGTGACCACAGTCCTCACTGTGGTGATCACGACTGTTGCACTTTATGTTATTGAGCCAACAGGAAAAGCAGCGTTTGTACGATCCGCTCACCCACTACGTGACATAATCGCGCTCCTTCGCGCGCACGTGGCCCGCGTGCTCGTCGCGTGATGAGCTTTCCAGACGCGGAGCTGATTGTGTTTCGTGGCAGGAATGTTGTTTGTCAGCACGTTGACGTCCATGCTGGAGCAACACCTGTCATTTCATCACTTATTATCACTTATTATCGCTTATTATAACTGCAGCAGCAAATGACAGAAATATGGGTACATTACATTATAGGGGTGGGAATCACAGGTTACCTCACTGTAGTTAGAGATGTATCTTACAGTCTAGGTGGGTTTCCTGTACACTCTTAGAAATAAAAGTGCTAAGTAGAACCGTATAAGGTTCTACTTAGAACCATATAAGGTTCTACTAAGGGTGGAACCCTTTTTGGTGGAACCCTTTTTGGTTCCAGGTAGAACTTTCTATAAAGGTTCTACCAGGAACCCTTAGTGTTACCAAGAACCCTTTTAAAACCCTTTATTCAGGAAAGGGGTTTTAAAGGGTTCTCTGGATCAAAATATTTCTTACTGGAACCATAACCAAGAACCCTTAAAATAAACAAATGGTTCCAGGTAGAACCATAGCCTTTGTAGAAGAACACATTGGGAACCCTTATTTCTAAAAGTGTAGGTAGGTCATTTTAGTTCCAATTTTGCTGTGTTTAATGGGGTCTTTAGCATGACTCAAAGGGTTCGGGTTACCCTAACCCTAACCTTAACCCTGAAGCCTGATAATAACCCATTTATTTGAATCAGGTATGTTGGAGCAGGAAAAGACCTAAAACATGCAGGATAGTGGCTCCCCGGGACCAGGAGTGAGGAACCCTGATCTAAAACATGCAGGACAGTGGTTCCCCCAGGACTAGGAGTGAGGAACCCTGATCTAAAACATGCAGGACAGTGGTTCCCCCAGGACTAGGAGTGAGAAACCCTGATCTAAAACATGCAGGATAATGGCTCCCCGGGACCAGGAGTGAGGAACCCTGATCTAAAACATGCAGGACAGTGGTTCCCCCAGGACTAGGAGTGAGGAACCCTGATCTAAAACATGCAGGACAGTGGCTCCCCCCAGGACAAGGAGTGAGGAACCCTGATATAAAACATGCAGGACAGTGGTTCCCCCAGGACCAGGAGTGAAGAACCCTGATATAAAACATGCAGGACAGTGGCTCCCCAGGACCAGGAGTGAGGAACCCTGATCTAAAACATGCAGGACAGTGGTTCCCCAGGACCAGGGGTGAGAAAACCTGCCTGAGTATACACAGTAGACTCCACGTGCTTAAAAACTACACTCTGAACAACAAATATCTATAATTAAGCTCAAGTTTGCTCCTTTTGTGCTTATTTTAAACGTTATCTTGGCGGCCAGCTGCTCTTCCTCCGCCCTGTTTTTGTTTATCTGCTGCAGCATCTCAGTGGGTCAGTCGGCCCCCGATACTCGTGCTCCGACTCAACAGTCCCACAGAAACATCATGACTAAAACTCAGATTGCATCTTCCACATTAGTAAGAGCAATTACAGCAGGTGTGGTCAGGCGCTCTTTATCTGCATGCATCGCTGTGTTTGCAGTAAATACAAATCAGGAAACTGACGTTTGTAATTGTAATTGTGTTCCCAGAGGACGTATCCTATAGGTCTGCATTCAACGGCCCAGCATGCTTTGCTTCTCTCGCTCTCCAGCTTCCATCATCGCTGTGTTGACTCTGCGTAATGTACAGGATGTGTATATTAGGTCGAGTGTGGCCCTGTGGCCTTGTGGTGAGTCCACTTAAAGCTCACAAAAAAACACAAAAGAGGAGTCGAGGGCACTTTTCAACAGCACGGTCAGAGCACAATGGAGCAAGTCAACATGGACGCCCTGTCCTGTGCACACACAGCTTCCTGGTTTTTTGATAAATGCTGGTAAAAAAAAAAAAAAAGGCACTGACACAGGAGTGGATAGGTATAGTCAACGACATTTACCACATGGAACCTTCAGAAAAACACATTTATAGCTTTAAGCTAACGGATAGATAACTTTAGGCTAATAGATTGATAACTTTAGGCTAACACATAGACAACTTTAAGCTAACACATAGATAACTTTAAGCTAACACATAGATAACTTTAAGCCAACAGATAGATAACTTTAAGCTAACAGATAGATAACTTTAACCCAACAGATAGATACCTTTAGGCTAACAGATAGATAACTGTAGGCTAACAGATAGACAACTATAAGCTAACGGATAGATAACTATAGGCTAACGGATAGATAACTTTAGGCTAACGGATAGATAACTTTAAGCTAATGAATATATAACTATAGGCTAACAGATAGATAACTGTAGGCTAACAGATAGATAACTTTAGGCTAACAGATAGATAACTTTAAGCTAACAGATAGATAACTTTAGGCTAACAGATAGATAACTTTAGGCTAACAGATAGATAACTTTAAGCTAACAGACAGATAACTATAGGCTAACGGATAGACAACTTTAAGCTAACAGATAGACAACTATAGGCGAACAGAAAGATAACTTTAGGCTAACAGATAGATAACTTTAAGCTAACCGATAGATAGATAGATAGATAGATAGATAGATAGATAGATAGATAGATAGATAGATAGATAGATAGATAGATAGATAGATAGATAGATAGATAGATAGATAGATAGATAGATAGATAGATAGATAGATAGATAGATAGATAGATAGATAGATAGATAGATAGTCAAAGGATCCGGCTCACTGAAAAGTGCTGGAATGCCCAGAGCGCACGCACACACACACATATGATGAGCCTGATTGGTTGAGCTGAAGATGCTCTGAGCCTCTGATTGGTTCAAAGTTTGTGTGTTTTAAATGTGGTGATGGTCACTCACTGGTCACATAAATGAAAAAGCACAGACTCACACTCACACACTCACACTCAAGTGCACAGACAGAGAAGAGAGAACATCCACTCCCACTCAGCTCTCTCTGTCTCTCTCTCTCTCATCGCGACCATCAGGCCGATCCACAGCACAGTCATGCCGGCCGCGTGTCTCGAGGGTCTCGCCCTGACGCTGAGCGTCGCCGGCTCCCTGCTGGTGATGGTGGCGTGCGGGCTGCCCATGTGGAAGGTGACCGCCTTCATCGAGTCCAACATCGTGGTGGCGCAGACCATCTGGGACGGCCTGTGGATGTCGTGCGTGGTGCAGAGCACGGGCCAGATGCAGTGCAAGGTGCACGACTCGCTGCTGGCGCTGACGCGCGACCTGCAGACGGCGCGGGCGCACAGCATCATCTCGGCGGTGCTGAGCATCGTGGCGCTCGCGGCGACCGTGGCCGGAGCGCAGTGCACCAACTGCATCAAGGACGAGACGGTGAAGGCGCGCGTGGTGAACGCCGGCGGCGTCGTCTACATCCTCAGCGGGCTGTTCATGCTGGTGCCGCTGTGCTGGATGGCCAACAACATCATCGTGGACTTCCACGACCCGCAGGTGCCCCCGTCCAAGAAGCGGGAGATCGGCGCCGCGATATACGTGGGCTGGGCGGCCACGGCGCTGCTGCTGCTGGGCGGAACCCTGCTGTGCTGCTCCTTCTCTCAGGCGGTGCGAGGCTCGTACCCGATTAAATACTCTCCCACCAAGACCATCGCAGTCAACGGAGACTTTGATAAGAAGCATTATGTATAAAGTTTTACGCCATCATTTCTGCTGTTAAAGGGACAGTTCTCGATTTTTACATCATGACAGTTGTTGACTTGTGAGTGAGTTCACCGTGTTATTGTGTGACGTATATGGCAAGCAGTTGTAACATTTAATAGCTCGACTGGATCTGTAATTCGGTTCTGCAATCTGCGATAGAATTACCTTTCAGATCTATTCAATCCACTTGTGACTAGTCATAATAACATTTATGGTTATTGCAATGAAACAGCACTAAAGTGACACCATTTGTCCTCGGAATAATGTAATTGTGGATAGGAAGAATGACATTGTGGATAGGAAGAATTTAATTACATATATCTGTAATTCAGTTCTGCAATTTGAAATAGAATTCTTACGAGGAAAACTCCCATTTCAGATATCTTCAATCCAATTGTTACTAGTCATAATAACATTTACGCTAATTCTAATGAAACAGCACTAAAGTAATGCCATTTGTCCTAGGAATAATGTCATTGTGGATAGGAAGAATGTAATTGTGGATAGGAAGAATGTCATTGTGGATATCTGAAAATGAAAGCCCAATACACATGAATGGCAAAAAGTGATGCCGTTTGTCATATGAATAATGTAATTGTGGATAGGAAGAATGTCATTGTGGATAGGAAGAATTGAATTACAGATATCTGCCATTCAATTTTGCAATCTGCAATAGAATTCTTACTAGGAGAAACCCCCATTTCAGATATCTTCAGTCCAATTGTTACTAGTCATAATAACATTTTACGGTAACTGTAATGAAACAGCACTAAAGTGATGACATTTGTGCTAGGAATAATGTCATTGTGGATAGGAAGAATGTCAATGTGGATAGGAAGACTTGAATCACAGATATCTGTGATACATATCCAGTCTAGCTATTAAATGTTAAATCGGCGTACCATAGACCTCATTTTCTCTATGGACTTTGGTGCAGCAGCTGAAAAAGGGGGTTGCCTTATTGCATGAAACAGCAGAAAATGTATTCTTATGATACCAAAGATTTGATGAGGTGCGTCTTTTCATCCAACCACACTGTTAAAAAACCCTGAACTGTCCCTTTAAAGTCTGACATAAAGGGCATGTTGGTGAGGGACACTGACGTGGTGCTGATAAGCACATTCATCCACTCACATGTTGATATAGTGTTTATATATAAGCATGTATTTTTTGTGTGTTTTTTTTTTATACCAAAAAATGAAATTGAATTCTCTTTGTCATAAACTAAACCATTTATTGTTACTCTCAGGGAAAATACAATACACGAGGATTAAAAATTTAGAGCAAATCTCAAATTTGAGCCGCTAATGAACAAATTCAGTGTTTTTTTTTTAATGAGGAGCAGTTTAGTTAGTTTGAGGCTGAAATCACTCGTGTCGTCATGGTGTCAGTGTGTGTTGTAAATACTATTGTTGTTGTTGTTGTTGTTGTTGTTGTTTCTCACACCATGGACTTTTTCCATGTGTTTTCCGAGTCTGGTTCCCACAGCGGAATCAAACCAGCGTGCACTCGCGTTGCGATCAAAGCAGGGAATTTTGCATTTTTAATACGTTGTACAGTGTTCTGAGCTCATTTTTGAATAGATGCTTTTTCCTAATAAAAACATTTAACTCATTATCTACGTTCATTCTTCGATAATCACGTCAAACGGTTCCTGGCCATAAGTCACATTATGAAATAAGTAAATATTGTTTTTTATTATAAATGACAACAGAATGGACGAATAAGTCTATTTTGGGTTCATGTTATTGAATTCACTTGAGATGCAAACATGTCCCACATATTGTGATTATCAGTGTACTAAGTCCCTCTGTCCTGAGTTTAGGACACAGTTCAGGAGCCTGAGGGTAAACATGGACATTATGTGTGTGTGTGTGAGAAGAAGGAAACAAACAAACAATCCCAAAATGACGTCAAAACAATCAAGAGCCTGGCTCGACGGAGCGGTAAACGACCCCGTGTGCGCGAGCACCTGCTTCCAACAATGCGCCCTGCAGACTATCACCAGGATCAGCACAATTAGCAAGCGCAGGGGTGCAGCTCCTGCTTCAGGAAGCTTGGCCCAGATTTTGGGCCGCGGCCGAGTAATCAGTGCCCTCATGTGGGAAAAACAAAAAGAAGAGCGTGCACACACAGGAACGACAGCCGAGGAAGGGAGGGGGGCACAGAATTCAAATTTACCAAGAGAAATGGGTTTAGAAAGAGGCTCAAACGTTCAAATGACTTGTTTTGTCACTTCGGTGTTCGAAATCCTTTGTTCAGACCACACGAGGCAGCAGAGGACCGGCAGCTCCCGTTGTCCCCCGCCAGATAAAATAACTCACTTTCTGGACGTGGACTTTGGCGTAGGAGAGCGAGTGTTTCGCAAACTTCGGTTTCCTTTCGATAAAGTGCGTCTAACAATACGCCGAAGTGGCAAAACATAAGATTAAGATATCACCGTCTTACGCAGATGTTGATATCATTAAGTGGTTCTTTTGTGTTACGCGTTACGAAATAAAACCCCTCGTTGTCCCTCTTGTGTCCCTGCTGGAAGACAAAGGAACCACTCACCACCCATTTTCCCATTGAATTCCCTGATCTTATCCGCTGTATAAGTGTATTTAATTGCCTATTACTTACGAGTGATTATAAGACATTGTTTTCCTTGTGGCGCCTAAGACAATATACTCCACTAACGGGACAATAAAGTTTCACGAAACCTAATGAGAACGTGAACATAACTAATATAAAATTATTCCCTGAACCCAGAGGGAGGTCATGGAGCCTCCTTCTTGCCCAAGACTCAATGACTCTATTCGATCAAAAACCAAATTACTGGAGGCCCTAGTGAGACTTCCTGTTTGCAGATGACCGTGTCCTTGCTGCGCTCAGTTAGCGGCATATGCAAGAACACGCTAGCTGCCTGTCAACATCCAGTAAATCTGAACTGAACTCAACAACCGTAGAGAGCTTAACCTACCTGGGAAGCACTTCGACCTCATCCTGCAGCATGGACAAAGAAGCGTCGAACGGGATCCCAAAAGGCAGGTTCCTCCTTTGGTTGGCTCTGGACACGGCTGTGGGGTGAACGTGGCATCAGACGATATACGACATACAAAAACAAACTGGCAAGTCTACAAGGCATAAGACGTCATAACGGCCTTATTCGACAGCGGTGAGACATGGACACTACACAAAAAGCAGCTAAAAGCGATGGACCGGTTTCGCCGGCGGCGGCTGCGCAAGATCATCGGCATCTCCTGGACCAACAGGGTTCTGTAATGGCAAATTCAATGTCAAACAAAAGATACCAGGTCCTTTTGTGTATTCAAATTAGGATGTCTAGACATAACTTGCACCCAAATACAACATCCTGCACGATATCTCTCTGGGTGGCGGCCCCTGATACCTGCTGTAGACAAACGGGTGTGAAAGTACGGCCTGGAGGAGCAGACCCCTTCAACAGACAAAGGGATATGAGAGGGGTGTTTCTTAGGTTTAATAGTTTAGCTCTTTTTTCTATCTAGATTAGATTATTGTAACTTGTTATTATCAGGATGTTCCAACAAGTCTGTTAAAAACACAAAATGCTGCAGCACAAGTTCTGAGACCATATAACTCCAGTGTTAGCTTCTCTACACTGGCTCCGGCGTACAGTTTAGAATTCAATTTAAAATCAAAGCACTTAATGGTCAGGCCCCTTTCATACCTGAAAGACTGAGTTTTGACAGATCACTTAGGTCCCAAAATACAGGCTTACTTGTGGTTTCCAGAGTCTGTAAGAACAGAATGGGAACAGAATTTGTTAAATAGAATATGTTGTATGAAATCACATCAGTAAAATTAATTGATATTGCAAGTACAAATTATGCCAACTGAATGAGTAATATTCATAATTTATATGACGAAATGCATAAAATGCAAATATGTTAATACGGCAGCCGTCCGTGTTATTCTCGACACTTAAGGCAGAGGAATAAAAGCACAATAATTAAAGTGGTAAAGAAGAGAAAGTGAAACACAGGAGAAGAAGCACCAAATGTTGTTGTTGTTGTTGTTGTGTTTTTACTATCATTCAGACAATAATTTACAGTAAATTATGTACAGATCACATGTCATGACACTGGAGAGGTCACCGGGTCAACACTTTGAGTCTAAGGTCAAATCATCCACAGCCGAGTGAGGTGATGCTTCCGTTTCACCGTTTCATCAGTGACACATCAGCAGCATCGCCCCCTGCTGACGAAACAGTCTCACTGTGGCCATCAAAATGAATATCATACAAAGATTAGACGGAAAACAGACTCTAACATTCTTTCTTGGTTGATGACAAAGTGAGAGCCAGCGTGACACTATAGGCACACACGGTGACGTCGCGCACACACACACACAAACACACACAAACTGTGAAATATCCTATTTATGATCCAGTGTGTAACATTCAGGATGGTTTATAGGCAGAATTTGGTGGTGAGGTTGTTACACTGGACCTTTAAAGGCAGAGGTTGATTAATCACATGTTAAAAAAAACACATACTACCTAATCTTAGAAGAATGTGCACGGCTCGATATCACAGTAAGAAACTGTTATTTTCATTGAACTGACCATTATAACGCTGATTTCTCCTGGAAGGCAGCTCATATGTCCTTGCACCTTCTCTAATCTTGAAACAAATTAAATAAAATGCCCAAAATAACGATATTCCTTGAACATAATATCTCACACTGTAGCTTCTTCATGATTGTGGAGTGACGTCTTCCTGACGGCTGTGTTTATCGCTGGTATTCCTTCAGTAAGTGGCTTCCTATGACCAGTCTCTGGATCTCACTGGTGCCCTCGTAGATCTCGGTGATGCGAGCGTCCCTGTAGTGTCTCTCGGCCGGCATGTCCGTCACGTAACCCATCCCACCCAGAACCTGGATTGCCTGATTGAAACGTGTGAATAGAACAAGATGAGAACGTTGTCCTTCAGTGTCTTCCTTCGTGGGGATCTATAGTTCCCTTACCTGATGAGAGCAGAAGGTGGCAGCTTCAGATGCTGCCAGTTTAGCCATGGCTGCTTCCTGCAGGAAGCACAACACAGAGTCATTTACTGTGTTCCACTGCAGGGAAGTACAATACGTTCAGTATGTCAGGCTTTACAGGCAGCTGCTACGTACCTTAGTGAAGGGTTTATTAGCATCTTTAAGAAGTGCAGCCTTCCACGTGAGCAGACGAGCACTCTCTACTGCAACAGCCATGTCAGCCAGTTTAAACTGAAATGGATTAAGACATCGGGGGATGATGGTAAACGATTCTCTGTCTCTTATGTCAATGTGTTCCCTGCTTTTTCACCCACAAGGAAACCGTATTTTGTCGTTTGTTACCTGTATGGCCTGCAGTTTGCCGATGGGAGTTCCGAACGCCGTTCTCTTCTGCGCATAGTCGGCAGCACAGTCCAGAGAAGCCTGAGCGATGCCAAGAGCCTGGGACGCGATACCGATACGTCCACTGTCCAGGGTTTGCTACGACACAGAAAAACACAACTTTTAGCAGACAACGCGAGGATAAATCAATATTTATATAGCACTGAATACTAACTGGTGGTAAGGTTTCTGCGACTTTAAGATCTGTGTTCTTAAATAAAGGTAGAAAAAAATACATATATATGTATATATGTGAATATACAGATATACATATATATGTGTATTTACACACGTGTATATATGTACACACATATACATATATATATATATATTTATACATACATAAATGTATACATTTACAGACATATATACATATATGTATACATACACACACACATATATATACACAGCTACACACATATATACATATATGTACACATATATACATACACACATACGTATATATGTATACACATACACATACGTATACATGTATACATGTATACACATATGTATACATGTATACACATATGTATACATGTATACACATACGTATACATGTATACACATACGTATACATGTATACACGAATGTATACATATGTATACATATATATACATATACACACACACACACACATATACACACACACTCATATGTATACATATACACATATACATAAACACACACATATATATACATGTACACATATATATAATATATATACACACATATACATATATATATACATACACACATATATATATATACACACATGCATATATGCATATATATATATATATATATACACACATGCATATATGCATATATATATACACACATGAATATACACACATACATATACACATATATATACATACATACATATAGACTCCACATAAATCTTTAACTTACCATGGCAATCTTAAAACCTGCTCCAAGAGGACCCAACAAGTTCCCCTTTGGTATCCTGCAGTCCTCCAGGATGATGTTGGCAGTGGACGTGGCTCTGATGCCCAACTTATCTTCCTTCTTCCCCAGCAAAAGGCCCGGGTGTGGCATGGGGACCAGGAAGGCACTGATACCCTACAACCAGCAACCAGCAACACAACAGTGAACAACTCTGCTCTTCATTGCTTAGAACTGGACATTAGAATGTTCCGCGTCATGCCTTGTGTTTGAGTTTCTTGTCCGTGGTGGCAAACACGACGGTGGCAGAGGCCTCCCAGCTGTTGGTGATCCAGGCTTTGGTCCCGTTCAGCACCCACTCGTCTCCCTCCTGATGAGCTACTGTGGAGGCTGCTCCTGCGTCACTGCCGTTACCTGCAATTTTCATCACGCTTTTAGTCAAAGAGGAGGAGATGTGAGGAACACATTTGCCTCAAACTAGGTTCACTTAGTGGTTTTGGAAAAATACAGGAGGAGAAAACATGACAAAAACTTGTCCTAGAGAAAAGAAACATGTCCTAAAAAACATGTCCTACAGGTGAAAACATGACAGAAACATGTCCTACGGAGGAAAAACATGTCCTACAGGAGAAAAACATGACAGAAACATGTCCAGCAGGAGAAAAACATGACAGAAACATGTCCTACAGGAGAAAAACATGTCAGAGACATGGCCTACAGGAGAAAAACATGACAGAAACATGGCCTACAGGAGAAAAACATGACAGAAACATGTCCTACAGGAGAAAAACAGAAATTTGTCCTACAGGAGAAAAACATGACAGAAACATGGCCTACAGGAGAAAAACAGACATATTCTACAGGAGAAAACATGACAGAATCATGTCCTACAGAGGAAAACACAAACATGTCCTACAGGAGAAAAACAGAAATTTGTCCTACAGGAGAAAAACATGACAGAAATGTGTCCTACAGGAGAAAGACATGACAGAAACATGTCCTACAGGAGAAAAACAGAAATTTGTCCTACAGGAGAAAAACATGACAGAAACATGTCCTACAGGGGATAAACAGAAATGTGTCCTACAGGAGAAAGACATGACAGAAACGTGTTAGACATTCTGTGAGTGTGTGTGAGAGTGTACCTGGCTCACTGAGGGCAAAACAGCCCACCTTCTCTCCGGTGGTGAATGGCGTGATCCACTGTTTCTTCTGTTCTTCAGAGCCAAACTTTAGAACCGGTCCGATGTAGAGAGACTGAGAAGAGAAGCAGAATCAGTACGAGTCTGCACAGACACACGAGTCCACCACAGGACTTCCTCGCGCCGTACCCACATTGTTCACGGAGACTACGACACTCGTGCTGGAACAGCCCCTGCTGATCTCCTCCATAGCCAGACTGTACGCCAGGTAGTCCATGCCGGCACCACCTAACTCCTCTGGCACCTCCATGGCCATCACGCCCATCGCCCCCAGCTCTTGGATCTAAGGTGAGAACAGAAGCACTGACGTTAAAGTCGAACGAATGAACGAATGAGTCACGGGGCAGTTTGTCATGACTTTTATTTTGAGGATTTTTCAGGCTGCATGACAGTGCGGAGCCACCATTATAGGCCGAGTTTATAAACTGTGGTTTTTATCTTAACTGTGAAACTGCGAGAATAACTGCCATCTCATGGATAAAGTCATATATCAACAAATGCACCTCCTCCAATGTCCCACAGGGCTCAGTGCTTGGTCCTCTACTTTTCAGTTAACACTTTGTCTATTTTACTGTATTTGTTTTATGACTTTTTAATGTTTATAATATATGTAAAGCCTCTTTGAGCACCCTTCTATGCACTGTATACATGAAATGTAGTGCTGGGCACTACGTTAACGCGTGACCCCGTTTCCATGACGTCAGGTTTACGTGCCGCGACACCGGAGTCCAGGCACCGTTTACCAGTTAGCTCCGTTAGTTGCATTAGCTCGTTTAGCGCCGTTGGAGCGCCTACAGTCGAACTGGAGCGGTCTGTTTATTAAACGAAAAGAGCAGCGCTACAAATAACCAGCGTACCTGTGTACTGCGTATGTGTGCCTCTGTTTTTAAAGTTTAGCGTTACTTTAGAGACTCATTTTAACAATCGGGAGTCACGTAAACTTGACGTCACGCGCGTCTTTTTCATGGAAACGCGCCGAGCACTAATAAAAGGCGTGAAAATTGTAATCAAATTTAAATACATCCATCTACAATTTAAAAAAGGGACTTTTTAAGGTAACGTTGGTGAATAACATTTCATCGTCTTTTAGTCGTTAGCCCTGAAGGATTCAACGTAAAAATGAAAACGGAAAAAAGTGGAGCATTGCTGTGTTTCAAGGTTGCCAGGTTGAGGATCTAGTCCTGCACAAACCCAAAGACTAATCTGCCAGGATCTTCACTTCTACCCCTTTTCCCACAACAGAAACAGACACAGAATTTACAGGCTGTGTGAATTAAATCTTAAACTGTGAATATACTGGCTGTACCACTGTTGTCGGTGAAGAAAACGTGGCGTCTTAAACTCTGATCGCTCACACATAACGGTCATTTTAAGAATGAATACATGCAGTTCATTAAGATTAATAATAAAGGCATTACGTTATGTACCTGTTTGGTTGGGAAACTGTGCTCTTTGTCCAGTTTGGCAGCGATGGGTGACAGTTCTCTGTCAGCGTAGTCTCTGCACGTCTGTCTCAGTAACTGATGAGTCTCTGGTAACTCTGCCAGCTGAGACATTCTCCTCTGTCCACTGAGACACAAGCCGACAACTGACAGAGAGAGAGAGGGAAATATGAAACAGGGTCTTCAACTTGCACACGAATTGACATGTTCAATATCATAATAGTGACGGAGCGTGAGTCTGTTGTTGTCATATTGGCTGTTTTACTCTTGTAAAATATTCCATCATGATATCGCAGTGAAGACACATGATTCACAGAACTTCAAAGTAAATGTGTTTGTTTTCGGAATGACAATAAAACACATTTAATATGCAAAACAACATTGCAAACACCAACATCACAAAGGAACACATTGAAGAAGCGGAATTGGGTCAATCGCTAAGTTGTGTATGTGTGCCGTGATAAATAAATAATAAATAACAACAGCAACAAACGAACACATGAGCAGGTGTACATTTGATTACACAAATGACAAATTATACCTGTCTTACAACAACGGTGCTGTATGCACACGCAGCCAGCAGGCGGCGCCCTGCTTCACTACTTCACAACACCGCCACCGGTTCAGTGTGAGGTAGTCTGTTTTTAGGTGAGAGGTCATCAACTTCAGTCACAATTAACTTCAGTCTAAACGTTTATAAAAGACAACGTTTTACACAAACAGAGCAGCGGAACTGTTTACGAAGCATCCGTCCACACTGTCCTGGTCCTCGTACAAGCTTTTATATCGCTGCATGCTAACTACACTTAGCCAAAGAGCTAGCAGTCAACAAACACCGTTTAGTCCAAGACTCCGTTTCTAATGTGACATTTTTAAGTCACGGTTAAACACACCGTTGTGTTAAACACACGTGTTAATAAGTTCTGAGGACCTCAGTTATGACACATGACCTCCGTTATGACACACGTCGGCTCGTTGTGTTGAATAACAAGCTAGGCTAATGTTCAGCGTCAGTGTCAGTAGCTTCGTGTTCTTCTCACCTCGCCGTGCTTTTAAAAGTGCGGCCATGGCTCCTTCTTCTCGGTTTGAAACACAAACACCGAAAAGCTCAATCACAATCTACTTCTTTTTTTCCTCCTTCTTTTTCTTCTTCGTTTTCTTTTCTTCTTCTTCTTCTTCGTTTTCTTTGGTTTGTTTTATGGCGGTTGGCATCCATCAATAGGCGCATTACCGCCCCCTTCTGCTCTGGAGTGTGAATCAGAAATGGGCCACCATCACAACATACATACACACTCTTACCCTATGTATTTCCCCAATTCTGTCTTACCTTTCTATGGAGGACGAGACCTGACATATCAATTAAAAAAATAAATACATAAATAAATTAATACATAAATAAATAAATACATAAATAAATAAATAAATAAATACATACATTTAAAGCATTAATTTATGCATTTTTGTATTTATTTATTTAGTTATTTATATATGCCTTTATTGATGTATTTATTTATTTATGTATATATTTATTTATTCCTGTATTTATTTATTTATTTATTGATATGTCAGGTTTTTGTCCTCCAAACCTCTTTTTCTTTTTTCTTCTCCTTCTTCTTTTGTATGGTTGGCAAACTACTACTACCACCATCTGGTATGGAGTGCAGATCAACATCAACTGAACTATGACTTCAAAAGTAAAATAAAATAATAATTAAATAATAATAATATTATATATAATATATAGCAAACGCAGCAGGTTGTATAAACTGAGTCCTGTGCTGTTTAAAAAGCACATTTCATTCTTTTCACTTGATCGCTATCACGATAATTGTCAATATCCACTGATTTGAAAGTTGTTTAACCAACAAAAACATGACACACAGGGTTAATTCTACTAGTGAACAAATACACTTCTCTCAGTTAATCCAAACTGTTAATAAACCTTTAACAAAGGGAAAGTAAACTACTCAAAATGTACAAATAAACCCATTCTTTTCAATAACTGAAATGAGCTTCCATCCGTGCAATCTCTGTAAATCTCACGTTTAATTAGAGCCCATGCATTTTCAATACGGTTTATGTCAGGTGAGGAGGAGGCCATGTCATTATTATGTCATCTTGAACGCCTTTGCTGATTAGGAACACAGTGGAGTACCTGGATGTGATGGAGTGTTGTCCTAAATAAAAACCATGGCCTTCTTGAATGATGAACACCCCCTTTCACATCTATTTGTCTGTTGAAGGGGTCTGCCCATCCAGGCCGTGCTTTCACACCCCTTTGTCTACGGCAGGTATCGGGGGCGACCTCCCTCAGAGGTATCCTGCAGGATGTTGTAGTTAGGTGCAAAGGTGAGTCTAGACACCCTAAAAAGGAGCTGGTGTCTTTTGTTAGGAAAGGCTCTAGCTCTGAGACAAAGAAATTTTCCATTACAGGTCAAACTAGTTCATCCTTAATAATAACAGCCCACAGAACTCGACCTCCATCTTGTTGATGCCTGACTAAGTGGAGCTCTGAGTCCATTAGTGATCCGACCACAAGCTCATCCATCTGGTCCGTCAAGACTCACTCTCATTTCATGTGTCCATAAAACCCTCGCTTCTGATATTTCTTGGCCCAGTCTTATGAGTGAGTGTTGTTCAGTGGTGGTCGTGTTTCAGTCTTCCTTACCTCCCTTACCTGGGCCATGTCTCTGAGCTCTGAACACCTTGAACTTCACCGGATAATGATTCAATCCAATTAGCATTCATGTTCATATAACTTGGAGTTGTAAATGACATTTTAAGTCCCTTAGTTTCAGTGTTGACTTAGTCTCAGTCTTGTCTTGGTCTCAGTCTTGACTTGGCCTTAGTCTTGACATGGTCTCGGTCTTGACTTGGTCTCGGTCTTGACTTGGCCTCAGTCTTGACTTGGTCTCACTCTTGACTTGGCCTCAGTCTTGACTTGACCTCAGTCTTGACTTGGTCTCAGTCCTGACTTGGCCTCACTCTTGACTTGGCCTCACTCTTGACTTGGTCTTGGTCTCAGTCTTGACTTGGCCTCGGTCTTGACTTGGCCTCGGTCTTGACTTGGTCTCAGTCTTGACTTGGCCTTAGTCTTGACTTGGCCTCGGTCTTGACTTGGCCTCGGTCTTGACTTGGTCTCAGTCTTGACTTGGCCTCGGTCTTGACTTGGCCTTGGTCTTGACTTGGTCTCAGTCTTGACTTGACCTTAGTCTTGACTTGGTCTCAGTCTTGACTTGACCTCAGTCTTGACTTGTTCTCAGTATTGACTTGGCCTCAGTCTTGATTTGGCCTCAGTCATGACTTGGCCTCGGTCTTGACTTGGTTTCAGTCTTGACTTGATCTCAGTCTTGACTTGGTCTCAGTCTTGACTTGATCTCAGTCTTGACTTGATCTTGTCCCACCAAAGTGTCCACCACAGTCCACTATTGTTGAAAAGACTTACATTTCATGAATATACAACTAAAATACAGATGTATTCATGGTAAAAATGAATGAGTGGAGGCGAGCTTGGAGGTTTCAGGTTTTACACGTTTATTTTTAGCACCATAAAAAGTCATTTAAAGTTGTCCAGTGTATTTGTTCCCATTCTGTGGTCTTTCCTTTGGGATGGAGCGTTGATGGTGGCGAGTAGAGAATGTGGGCGTGTGCGACCAGCGGCTGCCGTTCACTTGCTGGCAGAGGTGAAGGTGAAGCATCCTCTCTGGTGGAACTGCATGTCCCTGATGCGACGCATGGACTGGATCTGGGGCTGGTAGGCGCAGAAGTCGTTGTAGTGTCTGTAGTCGCCACACTCAAACAGGTACTGGTAGCCTCTGTATCCAGGATACTGGTAACCCACCCACCTGAGGGAGTCATGCAAACAGAGAGGAGAGTGAACTCTTGGTTTATTGTAACTTTGAAGTGATGGTTTAAACTGTCCATGGAGAAAATCACAGTTTTTAGATGCTGCCTCAACAAGTGCCATTTTCAAATAAAAACCTATTGTATGGATGTAGCCTTAGTCCATAGAGAAAATCATCATTTTTAGCTCACTTTGACACAGGAGGTGCTGGTCTGCTGCTGCCTCGTGTGGTCACTTTGTGTCATTTAAGTTAATCCAAAACAAAGGATTTCAAGCACAGATGCCACCAGATAATACATCTAAACTTCCTGGTGGAGGCAGCAGTTGATCAACAACTCCTGTGTGCTCTGTGTGTTGGAGAACCTAGCCTCCAGTTAGCATTAAAACTCAAAACATGTTTGTCTATTGTAATAAAACACAGTGGTACAGAATATCAGATTCTACAACAAGTATAATTATTTAATCTTGACTATCTGTCCAGTTAGCCATTTAATGTGTCTTTAATTCAGGAGTGATTATGTCTGATGTTGTGTTGGTCAATGAGGAGATGATGGTGATGGTTGAGGAGGTTCTAGAAGTTCAAGGGGTTCTTTTGGTCACAAGGGAATCACTGTTCTTAAGGTTGTGTAGGTTCTGTAAATATGCTCATTTAATACCCTGTCCATCCTGGTCTCCAAGCCCTAAGGTCTCACTACACTCTTAGAAATAAAAGTGCTGAGTAGAACCATATAAGGTTCTTCGGGTTGTCCTAATAGGAGAACCCTTATTGGCTCCGGATAGAACCTTTTTATAAAGGTTCCAAACCCTTTTTTTGGGAAAGGGTTTTTCAGAAGCAAATGGTTCCAGGTAGAACCTCAGCCCCTGTAGAAGGACCCTTTTGGAACCCTTATTTCTAAATGTTCTTTAGGTTCTTTAGATTCTTTAGGTTGTCTAGGTTCTATAAATATGCTAATTTCTAATCCTGTCCATCTTGGTCTCCAAGCCCTATGGTCTCACTACACTCTTAGAAATAAAAGTGCTGAGTAGAACCATATAAGGTTCTTCGGCTTGTCCTCATAGGAGAACCCTTTTTTTTGGCTCCAGGTAGAACCTTTTTATAAAGGTTCCAAACCCTTTCTTCGGGAAGGGGTTTTTCAGAAGCAAATGGTTCCTGGTAGAACCTCAGCCCGTGTAGAAGAACCGTTTTGGAACCCTTATTTCTAAGAGAGTACCGTCCTCTTGTCCTTCAGCCCTGACACTCTCTCTCGTTCGCTCTCCATTGCTTCTAACAGTCGACTCCAGGTATTTAAACTCCTTTTGTCAAAACTCCATTCAGCTCCGAGCTCTCAGTGATGACGTGCCAACGCTATGTTTTTGTGAACACTTCCAATGTCGTGTTAGCGCTGTAAGCCCTGCGGCCGCCTCTGCACCTCTGTCTAAAACAATATTTGCAGTACAGAGCGTCCTCTTTAGTTACATATGAAAAAGAGGCAGACAGGTTTGCTCCCAGGCGTTTGAGAACAAGACTTTCCTCGTTTGTCGCGTTGTTGCCTACAACTCCTCTTTCATATTAAAGCGACTAAAGTGTGCTGTGTCTGTGTTGGTACTCACGCTCCTCCCGGCACCCTCACGCTGCCCACTCTGTCACAGAAGCCGTGGGCCCAGAGGGTGGGCACGTCATCCTCCTGGATCTCCATCTTGTTGCCCTTGAAGTCGGAGAGCTCGTACAGGCAGATCTTGTGCTCCATGCTGTCCTGCAGGGATGAAATGAGGCATCAAGAGTTCGTCTTCATGTCTCAATAACTGCATATTATGTTGTCATTTTCCTGTTTTTTGTTGTTGTTGTTGTGGTGCTGATGTAACTCTCTGCATAAGGTCCAGAATTAAACATCTCAACATGGAATTTCTGATCTTTTTCATCTAAATAAAAGCTCTTATTAACAATACATATCATTAGTACATATAATTCAATACAATATTAATAGTTGTATCTTTTACTCTTTCTGCTGAACATTTTTTTTTGCATAATTAATGCATTCTGTAAAAAAGAATATTTATTGCATTCTAATATTTTATTCCTTATTATCTAAACAGCTGTGATGTATGTCATCACTATTCATAACCCTTTATTCTAATGTTTCACATTTTATTTTTTCATGTTGTACACTCTTAGAAATAAAAGAGCTAAGGAGAACCATATAAGGTTCTTTGGCTTGTCCTCATAGGAGAACCCTTTTTGGACTCCAGGTAGAACCTTTTTTATAAAGGTTCCACCAAGAACCCTTTTAAAACCCTTTATTCAGGATAGGCCTTTAAAGGATTCTCTGGATCAAAATGGTTCTTACTGGAACCATTAGTGTTACCAAGAACCCTTGAAAAACTCTTTCTTCGGGAAATGGGTTTTCAGAAGCAAATGGTTCCAGGTAGAACCTCAGCTCTTGTAGAAGGACCCTTTTGGAACCCTTGTTTCTAAGAGTGTAGACTCTTAGAAATAAAAGTGCTAAGTAGAACCATATAAGGCTCTTCGGCTTGTCCTCATAGGAGAACTCCAGGTTGAACCTTTTTATAAAAGTTCTACCTGGAACCCTTTTGGAGGGTTCCACCAAGAACCCCTTTAAAACCCTTTTTTCAGGAAAGGTGGTTCTCTGGATCAAAATGGTTCTTACTGGATCCATTAGTGTACTAAGAACCCTTGAAAACCCCTTTAGGACCTTTTGGAACCCTTATTTCTGTGAGTGTAGAATATGAGTAATTGACAGATATAAGAGATGAGATGCAAATACACTCTTAGAAATAAGGGTTCCAAAAGGGTTCTTCTGCAAGGGCTGAGGTTCTACCTGGAACCATTTACTCCTGAAAAACCCTTTTCCGAAGAAAGGGTTTTAAAAGAGTTCTTGGTGGAACCCTCCAAAAGGGTTCCAGGTGGATCCTTTATAAAAAACCCTGGAGCCAAAAAGGGTTCTCCTATGAGGACAAGCCAAAAAAACGTATATGGTTCTACTTAGCACTTCCATTTCTAAGAGTGTACGATGTTGCTGTAACACATCTGTCTCTTGTTTACATATTTACATATTCATATATATGTTCAGCGTATATCCTGTACAATCGCACGTACCATGCGGACGGGCCTGAAGGACATGAGGCAGTCGCTGCGGTAGGAGTTGCTCCAGGTATCCCAGCGAGGATACTCTCCCTTCTCCAGGATGAACATCTCCCCACGGAAGTTAGTCTGCTCGAAGGCAACGAAGCTGGAGGAGAAGGGGGGAGGACACCGTGGGGTGGAGGAGGAGGAGGAGGACATCGATGGGGGAGGAGGAGGACAGGACAGCAGGATTAGAGGAGAGGCAAGAGAATGGAACAGAGAATACATTTGACATTTGACAGAAAGTGTGTGTGTGTGTGTGTGTGTGTCTGTGTGTCTGTGTGTCCACTTACGGGCCACACTCCACAATGATACTGCGCACTCTGTCCATGCCGCGGTCGCACACGTTCATGCACTCGTTCTGGATCTCCATCATCCTGCCCTGGAAGTTCTCCTGGTCGAACATCATCATCTGCACAGAGACAAACGTCATGTTTTTCACACACGGAGGGTCTTATCTTCACTGTTATTTCTGTAAAAAACCTGGTGCTATTTTGGACATTTCCTGACGACATGTTGTGAAAAAGCACCTCAGAGGTCGTTTAAAGCAATTTAAACTGGAAAAGCGTTGATATTACTACTATTTTAGTCATAAGAAAATGAGATAAGAGATATCCGTATGTATCAGCATCAGCACAACGTTGACAACTCCCAACAGTTTTATAGCGACATAAAACGATAAAAGAAGAAACCACACCATGTGATTAAAATGGTGTGTGTGTGTGTGTGTGTGTGTGTGTGTGTGTTAAAGCACCAAAACAACTACTTTTCACTGTGTACACATTTGCATAAGAGATTTTGCGATCGGACTAATATTTAACCAAAGGATAAATGCGCAACGTATATGTGCTTTAATTACTCATTTGAATAAAAGCGAGCTAATCCCGATGCTAACCTTTAAAGGTTCTGTTCAAACATAAACACAAGCCTTTCTGCACCACTGTGGGACTAAAACTCACTCGCTCACTCACTCTCTGCAGCGGTGAAAACGCTGTAGAAACAGACATTACATGACTGTTGTGACCAAAATCACTATATAAATCGAGATAAGAGCACGTGATTTATGGCAAAACTGAACCGAATGCATGTCTGAGCGACCCAAAAAACATACATCGAAGGCTCCCAAAACCCAGTGTATCTCAAAATAACTATATCTGCATGATAGACGCCGTGGGGTTTGATTTTCAGGGGACTCACTCTGAACGAGCCCATGCCGGGCTCTCCGGTCTTGGTGGCCTTGCTCGAAGCAGGTGGAGCGGGAACGCCCTTGTCCTTGGCGTCGGTGCCCTGGCTGGAGGCAGACTTGGTGGTCTGAGACATGGTGAGGTGCTTCAGGAGACTCTGGGTGAGATGACGGACGGAAGAAGAAGAAGAAGAAGAAGGGAATTAAGAACGGGAACGTGAAGTTCACTGTGGCATCTGTTGAGGTGGGGACTTTGTCTTTTGGAGGGTGGTAGATCGATAGATCTCGGAAAAAAAAACAAACGTATCTCGGGCATTGTTGCGGGAGGCTCATTTGGACTCTGGACTTGTGATTGGGTCTTTCCCCACGCCGAGGCTGCTTTGCCCGGGTGTGGAGGACAGGGAGTGGACCCCCCCGGCTCTGGCTCTGGTTGACCGGTGCTCAGGTGTGCATGTCTGCGTCTGTGTGTCCTTACCTGCGTCAGTATAGCTTGCGGTGCTGTGTGAGGGAGGCTGGCTCGTGCTGGTGCCTTTACTGCCCGACCCGGGCTTTTATACCCTGGCAAAGGCCAAACGTCGAGGCTCGCCGCACAAAGGAAAAGCCTCTCGTCATCATAGTCGGGGCCTGCGCCCAAAAGCCGGCGCTCATTGCACCGACCTAGAAACAGAGCCAGCCACCGCCGGGCCCTGCCTGTAAGCGTTTTACTGTCAAAAGAAACCACTGAGCGAGGCGTTTTTTTGTTTCTGGATGTGTTGGCCTGCTGCGGCTGTAACGTAGAGGCGGAATGCAAAGGTTCAGAGGGCACAAAGAGCTAATCCCCCAAACAGACACGCAGGAATACAACAGACTCTCCAGCTTTGTACCTGAAAACAATAATGTCCCATCACAGCGTTGGTCAACGGGGAAACATAGTATGTTTATAACATATATATTTATATTTATGATACTATTTTAAAGAAAAATACGATGAAACCAGAGCTGGACAAACTTTACTGTGTTTCTCTTCAGTGAAGAAAACAGATTCAGTGTTGTGGGCAAATGTTCATTACTTTCTATTTAAAATGACTTTCACCATTAAAGATTTTAGGTTTTTTTGTCATTAATGATCAATATACTCTTAGAAATAAAAGTGTAAGGAGAACCAATATAAGGTTCTTCGGTTTGTCTTCATAGGAGAACCATTTTTGGCTCCGGGTTCCACCAAGAAGCCTTTTAAAAACCCTTTATTCAGGAGGGTTTTAAAGGGTTCTCTGGAAAGCGTTTTTCAGAAGCAAATGGTTCCAGGTAGAACCTCAGCCCTTGTAGAAGGACACTTTTGGAACCCTTATTTCTGAGAGTGTACACTTAGAAATAAAAGTGCTAAGTAGAAACTTACAAGGTGCTTGTCCTCATCGGAGAACCCTTTTTGGACTCCAGGTAGAACCTTTTATAAAGGGTCTTTTAAAACCCTTTATTCACGAAAGGGGTTTTAAAGGGTTCTCTGGATCAAAAATGGTTCTTACTGGAAACATTAGTGTTACCAAGAACCCTTGAAAAACCCTTTTATTTGGGAGCGTTTTTCAGAAGCAAATGGTTCCAGGTAGAACCTCAGCCCTTGTAGAAGGACCCTTTAGGAACCCTTATGTCTAAGAGTGTATTAGGTGAGCCATGCTTCTTCACTGCCTGTCCTCTGTTGATTATTAAGACAGTGACAAAGCGTCGGTTCCTCACCAGAACACACTTGAACCTCAGCCCTTGTAGAAGGACCCTTTTGGAACACTTATTTCTAAGAGTGTTCACTCTTAGAAATAAAAGTGCTAAGTAGAACCATACAAGGTTCTTCGGCTTGTCCTCATAGGAGAACCCTTTTTGGACTCCAGGTAGAACCTTTATATAAAGGTTCGACCTGAAACCCTTTTGGAGGGTTCCACGAAGAACCCTTTTAAAACCCTGTATTCAGGAAAGTGGTTTTAAAGGGTTCTCTGAACTGGTTTTTCAGAAGCAAATGGTTCCAGATAGAACCTCAGCCTTTGTAGAAGAACACTTTTGTGGGACCGATGTTATTAGTCGTTAAAAGTGAACACTGAGAGAGAACTAAAGGATTACACTGGTATCAGCTCTGTTCATACATGATAATCTCAACATATCAATGATGATGATCTGTCTTCCCTGGAAAGGTTGTTGTGGAAAAAAATGATGATCATTTCTAGATTACAGCCGGATTATGTCCGGGATTATGTCACCTCGACTATGGTAAATCCTGTATGGGCGCAGGATTAAATGGTGTTTGATACTGTACGACGTGCAGATTAGATATGAACTAATCCCGCTGTGTAATCTGTGCTGGGCTCAGTTCTCTGTGGTTATCATAGCGTGTCTGTAGTATTATAAAAATAATAATAATCTGGGCACAGATTAGATTTGGGATATTTTTAGAAGGCATAATGCATTGTACTTCCAGGCCACCGTAGCATACTTCACTATAGGAGTGAGTGAGTGAAGAAACAGGAAGAGATTAGGGTATGGAAATTGCAATATGGCCTACTGGGATTGGCGGTAAAGTATTAGTTAAAGCCAAAACATGTGTCAAAATATAATTTTTGGTCAATTATTGTCTTGATCTACACACATTTTTTATCTACAGAATCTTCGTCTCTCGCAGATCTGCACAAATATCACACAGTCCTCGTTTTTAAATATGTTTTACGCATGAAAATGAGAATAATGACATAAAATGAGCATTCCTCTCTGATATCGCGAACCATATCGCAATCGCAATTACATACTTATTCGAAATCGTTCAGCGCTAATAGTGATATAACCCCCTTATATATAATATCCACCAATATCTCTCCAATAAAGTCATATTTGCTCCAACTGTAGAACAAATAATCTACTTATATAAAGACATTTCAAAGACCTGATCACTGAGAATAGACACGATAGCCTCTTAGCGTTCGCTCTCACGTTTGGTCTATCTCCGCACTGGTGCCATACATAATCGCTTATGGGACATTAAAGTGTGGGGAGGTTCCATTAAAAAATGCAATCAGCCATTTTCAAAGGCCCCAGGAAATGACCCCCGTTGCCCTCGGGTGTCGTAACACCCCTGGACATCCCAGAGCGTGTGCTTGAATTCCTCTGTTCTCACAGGAAACAGAGCTCTCTCGCTTCAGAAAGGACGGCTGCTCCCTTATTTACAAATGTTTGATTATGTAATTAGGTCCCCCCCCTCCCCCCACACACACACACACACAATCGTACCCTAACGTCACCATCACAACTAAATGCCTGTTGGCAGGCATCTAGAGACATGAGTGTTTATATATTCTTAACCTCTCGGTCAAATATGTTTAAACATTACTGACATTTACTGTGTCTTTCGTGTTAAAATGAGAATTTCCTAATCCCACATATTCTTGGTCAAGCTGTGAAGAAAAGGTAAAAAAAAGCAGCTTATCACAGGGAGGGAGTGAGTGAGTGTTAATGCTGTAGACAGAGTGTGAGCGGAAGTATTTCTGCACCAAATGTCTGGATGCATCACTTCCTCTCTGCTGTTTATATTTCTGCTTTATAAATGGCCTCTTATCTGCACAGGAAAGCACATCTCCTTAAAGGGCCAGTGCACTTTTGTTTTTCTGTTGTTCGAGTGTGTTCTGATGAGGAACCGACGCTTTGTCACTGTCTTAATAATCAGCAGAGGACAGGCAGCGAAGAAGCATGGCTCACCTAATACACTCTTAGACATGAGGGTTCCGAAAGGGTCCTTCTACAAGGTGCTGAGGTTCTACCTGGAACCATTTGCTTCTGAGAAAGCCGTTTCCAGAAGAAAGGGTTTTTCAAGGGTTCTTGGTAACACTAATGGTTCCAGTAAGAACCATTTCGATCCAGAGAACCCTTAAAAACCCCTTTCCTAAATAAAGGGTTTTAAAATGGTTCTTGGTGGAACCCTCCAAAAGAGTTCCAGGTGGAACCTTTATACATGCTGAAGAACCTTATATGGTTCTACTTAGTACTTTTATTTCTAATAGTGTAGCACACTATTTTGATTTATTTTTTATTTTTTTACTGCAAACTGGTCACTCTAATCACTCCCCACACTCTTAGAAATAAAAGTGCTAAGTAGAACCATATAAGGTTCTTCAACTTGTCCTCATAGGAGAACCCTTTTTGGCTCCAAGTAGAACCTTTTTATAAAGGTTCCAACAAGAACCCTTTTAAAACCCTTTCATCGGGAAAGGGGTTTTAAAGGGTTATCTGGATCAAAATGGTTCTTACTGGAACCATTAGTGTTACCAAGAACCCTTGAAAAATCCTTTATTCCGGAAAGGGTTTTTCAGAAGCACCACCAGGAACTTTTGTAGGATTCCACCAAGAACCCTTTTAAAACCCTTCATTCGGGAAAGGGGTTTTAAAGGTTTTCTCTGGATCAAAATGGTTCTTCCTGGAACCATTAGTGTTATACCAAGAACCCTTGAAAAACCCCTTTCTTTGGGGAAAGGGTTTTTCCGAAGCAAATGGTTCCAGGTAGAACCTCAGACCCTTTTGGAACCCTTATTTCTAAGAGTGCACACCAAACTCCATAGAGAGAAAATCTGCATTTTTATCTCCTTGTTTGGATAATTTGTGTTGACTCGATGAATCTGAAGACAGGATTCATGATACCAAAGTCACACAATAATAAATTTGGACTTACAATAACAACAATTGTTGATTTTCTCCATGGTGCAGTATGTGGTTTACAAAGCAACAAAGAGGTAAAGTCAGGAACATAAATATTGGGACAATATTATTCTCTTCTTTTTGGCTCTATACACCACTGCAATGGATTTGAAACCAAACGAATAAGATTTAGCTTTAATTTGAGGGTATTTACATCCAAATCGGGCAAACGGTGTAGGAAATACCAAACTTTTTTATATGTGCCTACCACTTTTTAGGGGACCAAAAGTATATTAAAATGGGAAAGGACAAATATTTCATCTGTCAGAACTTTTATTAATGGTTAGAATTACCAAACGTCTGGGCTGTAGAGCGCGGAGGCGTTTCTGTGTCAGTGTACAGCGACGTGTGGTTGTTTTGTGGAACTTTAACTCAACAGAAAACGACCTATGGATTCATTTAAAATGAAAATAACGATTAATCGCAGCTCTAAAGTGGATGATGAACCATTTCAAGCTGTATCTTCTCCCTCCATCCTACAGCCTCTTTGAGGCATTCAATATTGTTGGAGTCTCGATGTCCACAGCTCGGGATGATAGTGTGGTGTCTGCACTTCTGCCCCTGCACAGATTAACCACCCTTTTGTCAGTCGGGGCGGGGGGGGGACGACAAAGACAGGCTCCTCCCTGCTGCTGAGCCAGGGGCTTTCGGGCATGGCCTCCTGCCAGGGGAGGCTTTAAAAGGGTGGGGGGCTCGTGGTTCCTCTCACTCTCACGCCAGGACATCCCAAGGGCATCAGAGCAAGGTGAGTTTCCCTCTGGTTCTCTGGACCCCAGAGCGGCACAGCCTGGGTTACACCTGAACAGAGAAAAGAACCAGACCGTCGGAGCTTCTCAGGCTGGAGGAAATAGAATAGAATGTCAGGATGAATAAAATGTCACTTCAGGAACATGTGAGGGTCACGTTAAACCCTCACATTTACACCCTCTGGACTCCATGCAGCTCATATCCTCAACTGCATAGAAGCTTGATAAACACATACATTTGCAGCATTTTTACGATTTCCTTGATGCATTTTTTGTGTATGTGTTTGGAAAATGATTTGTGTTTCAGCCAGACTTTGTAGACCTAGAAAGGTTAGATGTTCCTCTTCTCATTGCTGGAATCTACTTCCTACTTTCAACTAATGTATCTTGTGTTTTTGTTGTTGTTGTTGTTGTTGTTTTTCCTGTCAGACAAGATGACTCACCATTGCACCAAGTTTTCCGGCCACTGGAAGGTGAGTCTGCAGACGGAGGAACTTTCAACCTACCCTCTTAGAAATAAGGGTTCCAAAAGAGTTCGTCTACAAGGGCTGAGGTTCTACCTGGAACCATTTGTTTTTCAAGGGTTCTTGATAACACTAACGGTTCCAGTATTTTGATCCAGAGAACCCTGGAACCTTTATAAAAGGTCCTACCTGGAGCCAAAAAGGGTTCTCCTATGAGGACAAGCCGAAGAACCTTATATGGTTCTACTTAGCACTTTTATTTCTAAGAGTGTAGTGAGACCTTAGGGCTTGGAGACGAAGATGGACAGGATTAGAAATTAGCATGTTTATAGAACCGACACAACCTAAAGAATCTAAAGAACCCACACAACCTAAAGAACGAAAGAAATAAGGGTTCCAAAAGGGTCCTTCTACAAGGGCTGAGGTTCTACCTGGAACCATTTGCTTCTGAAAAACCCCTTTCCCGAAGAAAGGGTTTGGAACATTTATAAAAAGGTTCTACCTGGAGCCAATAAGGGTTCTCCTATGAGGACAAGCCGAAGAACCTTATATGGTTCTACTTAGCACTTTTATTTCTAAGAGTGTAGTGAGACCTTAGGGCTTGGAGACCAAGATGGACAGGATTATAAATTAGCATATTTATAGAACCGACACAACCTAAAGAATCTAAAGAACCTGTGTACACATTTTGTCACCGGAGACGCAGCAGTCGTCTGCTTTCAAATGCCACACAATTTATCAGCAGCATCTTCAGGAGATCTTCAGCTGTTATATACACACACAAAAAACATGACATCTTCACATTGGTTTATTCTACATCTGACTGAAAACTCATCAGCTGCGTCTGCATTTCACTTTCAGATTATTGTCTTCGACGAGGAGTGCTTCCAGGGCCGTCGCCACGAGTTCACCTCCGAGTGCTGCAATGTGATGGAGTTTGGCTTTGAGACCGTGCGCTCCCTCAGAGTGGAGAGTGGAGCGTGAGTACACACAGGAGATTACTTTATATTTGTAGTAAAAATATATTTTCAGGAATCGCACAGATTCAAGTTTATGACTGAGGTGGCCCGATTAAGGTTTTGCATGTATTATGTAATAAATCTAAAGCAACTGGCCGTAAAATAAAAGAATTGGTCCAAAATTTGACAAAAACATCATACTATACTATGTCGTACAAAATGTGAAATTTTTTTTGAAAAAGATTTTTTGGTCCAACATTTGACAAAAACATCATTACTATACTATGTCGTCCAAAATGTGACAATTTTTTTGAAAAAAAAATTTTGGTCCAAAATTTGACAAAAACATCATACTATACTATGTCGTCCAAAATGTGACATTTTTTTAGGAAAAAAATTTTGGTCCAAAATTTTACAAAAACATCATACTATGCTATGTTGTACAAAATTTGACATTTTTTTTGAAAATTTTTTTTGGGTACAAAATTGGACAAAAACATCATTATACTATGTCGTCCAAAATTTGAAAATTATTAAAAAAAAAAAAAAAATTGGTCAAAATTTGACAAAAAAATCATACTATACTATGTCGTCCAAAAATTTTGCTATTTTTTGGGGGGGAAATGTGGTCCAAAATTTGAAAAAAAATTTGATAAATATTTTTGTCCAAAATATGACAAAAACGTCTTGTTAACAATGTTGTCGCTCTTGTCTTGTGCAGCTGGGTGGGCTATGAGCACGCCTCCTACCAGGGGCAGCAGTTTGTCCTGGAGAGGGGAGAGTACCCCCAGTGTGACGCTTTCGGCGGCAGCAACGCCTACCACATCGAGAGGCTGACCTCCTTCAGACCTATTGCCTGTGCTGTGAGTTGACCACATGCTGTACTCTGTCTCTCATGTCTCAAACATCTCATATGTTCTGTTTGTTCTTCATCTCTGTTTTCTGTTTTTTTTTGTCGGGCCTCCAGAACCACAGAGAGTGTCGTATGAGTATCTACGAGCGTGAGAACTTCCTGGCCCGTAAGGGTGAGCTCAGTGACGATTACCCCTCCCTCCAGGCCATGGGGTGGTGCAACAATGAAGTCGGCTCTTTCAGAGTCCAGTCTGGAGCGTGAGTGACCTTAAACTACTACTACACCCGTCCTTCATCCTTCCTTTTCACATTGTGTTGTCTACATCTCTTCCCTTTTTTTTTCGCTCCACAGATTCGTGTGCTACCAGTACCCCGGTTACCGTGGATACCAGTACATCATGGAGTGCGATCGTCACTGTGGCGAGTACAAACACTTCAGGGAGTTTGGCTCCCACTGCCAGACCCCTCAGATCCAGTCCATCCGCCGCATTCAGCAGTAACAACTTACTTACAACCCCCCACCCCCCAACCCACCCCCCCCCGACCTCTTCCCATGTGACCTTTCATCTTTGAACCCTGCTGCTTCCCAGTGCTGAATAAACTGTCTTTCTTAAAGACCTCCACCAATGTATGTGTCATCATTATGTAGACAGAGACAAGCAGACGAAATGATCAATGTGTGTGTTTTGAAATACTGTCAGTCAGGGGTGTCAAAGTCAAATGACCTGGGGGCCAATGAATGTCTAGTGTGGTCAATAGGGGGCCGGCTCCTTTACGTAGGGTGCAAATTGCCAAAATGGATGCCAAAATTCAAAAAGGCCGACTTCCTGTTGAGTTGAGGCCAAGGTTTTCCCGCTAAGTTTCAGGGAATTTGGTGGAACTCAATTTATGCCGTTATTATAGGGCACTTCCTGTATTGGGGCGAATGGTCGGAAATTCACCAAGGTTTTGCCATGGTCATGCCGTTTTGAATCCGCAAAACCTTTCGCCAATTTCGCTAACATTGCTAACACTGGAATGTACATAGATGTCCTACGCCAAAATGGACAGCAAAAATTCAAAAAAGGCCGACTTCCTGTTGAGTTGAGGCCATGGTCTTCCCGCCAAGTTGCGGGAAATTTGGTGGAACTCAATTTATGCCGAAGTTATAGGGCACTTCCTGTATCGTGGCGAATGGGTTGTCACGGTCACACCGTTTTGAATCCACAAAACATTTGGACAACTTTGCTAACATTGCTAACAAACATATATTATTCTGTGCTGTAGGTAATCGCAATTCCGATTCTTACAAAACCAGAGCCTGTGACATGTTGCTTAAAGGGTCATTACAATATCACCACATTTTCAAATTCAAATTTCAGGAAATGATAGACTTTTGAGAGATTTCTTTGAAATACGAAGCCCTTTTTAAACACATCACTTCCAGGTATCGCAAGACAGTTGGGAAATCTGTCGTTGGCTGGCCAATTACAACACAGTTCTGTCTTCTGGTGGTGAGGAGAGCTTCAGTGAGGAGAGATTTCTGTCGGCTCGTTTGCAGCAACTAGGAGGTTTTAGACCATAAAAACAAACTAACGTATGTAAGTAGACCTCCATAACTTACATATATGCGCGATAGGAACACTCTATGGGAGCTTTTAACCACTGTCGTCTTCAGTGTCGATTGTTTCTTTGAATCCGTCTCATCGCAGTTGTTGTCGTTGGAGTTGAGCGGTCCAGACTGACGACAAAAATCAAGCTAGATACAAACTGGATAAGCTTAAAAATCCTGTCGGGATCTGGAATAGATCACATGAGCGACTTCAGCCTGGTAATGTGTACATTGTTTTTTTTGTGTGGGGGCCTACAGGCCTGACCAGTCCAGTGCATTAGGAGCATTACCATTGGTGACCAGGAAATGGCACTGCGTTTCCACCAGACCAACAAAGACATCTTATGGAGAAGAAGCACTTAACGGTGCTGTGATATTAATTGTCAGAGGCTGTTGCTGCTTCGTGACCAGTCAGATGCTTATTTAATTATTGAATACTCACCCACGGACCAGGCTGCAGGGTGATCGGGGTCATTGTTACGGCACGTCTGTGAGCCCCCACATCATCTGTAAACACACAGTCATATATATCACCACTGACAGACATGGTGCAAATATGAAAAAGATCCTCATCGTGAAAGTGTAACACAGAGATCCCATCATGTTTGAGCAAATAGTGTGGAATAGATGAATAAATAATTAGCTCTAATAGGTTTTTTTTTTCCCCCACCCCTGTGTCATCAACACCCAGTGTGGTCCAGGTCCAGGCCGAGTCCACTCTGAGCTGCTCCGTGTTTTACATGCCTCTTCCCGCCGCAGTGGGAGGAAGTTGAGCCACAAAGCGATCACTGCCACTGTGCTAAGAGAAAAAAAAAACAAAACTGAAACAAATAAGCGAAGCGGGGATTCACTTTATCATGTGCCATTCTGGAGGTGGGGGGAAAAAACAAACAACAGATTTATTGAAATAAAAGAACCGACGAACACCGTCGTGGTGTTTTAGCCGAGCTTTAGCGCTCTCTACGCGGACAGCCTGGTTAGGCAAGGAGCCTCTCGGCTGGTTTGTCGGAGCTCGACGAAGGGACCTCCACCACCTCCTCCACCAGCAGCAGCAGCCTCGGTCCTTGTTCTGGGGCTTCTTCACTTTTTTCCACAGCCGTGACTGAGACGACTTCCCCCATTAATCACTGTCACTGCACTTGTTTACGGCGGGGAGGGAACATATCATCGGTGCACAAGCAGCACGACTCCCGCTGGCCAGTCGTTTCCCATCTGCCAGCAGCAGCAGCAGCAGCGGCGGCGGCAGCAGCAGCAGCGCTCCCTCCGCCCCCTTCTCCCTCCATCAGCGTCACCATCAGTCCACACAGCTAGTATTTCTCTGCTGGGTGTCCAGACGAGGAGGACCCCTCTGGTGCTCGGGGTAGCTCGGCAAGCCGCGATGGATTATTTTGTGCGGTTCTTCTACTCCTCTTGACTCCGCTGGACTATCGACGGACTGTGTCTTTCCGGGGACTGTGACTTCCCCCTACCACCACCCCCCCCACCACCCCGTACGCGCAGCCAGTTTACGGGCAGTCGCTAGCTTGCACAGCGCTGTGTGTATCCGAGCCAGTGGTAACTGTTAGTGCCATCTGCTCACTGTGCTACCGGCAACAGGGGGGCATTTTAATGCTGAAACAATCCACATTGGATGCACGGCTTAGCGGAGCACTCTTGTGCGATGTTTGTTAGTTAGCCCTACTGGCTAGCAGGTAGAGTGTTATTTTGCTAGCTAGCGCGGTAGCTAACTAGCAGGCGAACCCAAGTATCGATATCGCCAGCGGGGCTAAAGCGAGTTAGCTTTCGGGCGTCGCGAGTTTTTTGACTCGCAATTAACCCTAGTACGCCCTCCCTCCTGGGTTGGAATTGGTGCTAAACACCGCAAAGTGTTTCGACATTAGCGCTACCATGTGTGTTAATGTGCGAGAGGGAGAGTGGTGAGGCGGTAAGGGAGGAAGGTTCTCAGGCTACACGCGAAGCGAGCCAGTGGCGGCGGCGTGTGGACTTTTTTTTATTACGGCACAGCTCGGCTCTAATGTTCGCGGGGCTTGCGTGATTTTTTTTGTGGCAAAACGTCCCCTAGAGACCTTTGTTTTTTGAGAATTGTGTGTGCGCACCAGTCGAGAGAACACAAAGAAGAAGAAGAAGAAGCAGCTGCAGCAGCACACCAATGGTCGACTCTCCAACCTGTCGCCCAGTGTCCTCCCTCCTCATCCCCCCTTCATTGCCACACTCTCACCGTGGAACGGAGAGTTTGGATTTTTTGCTCGTCTAGACGCAAAGAAGCAAACTCCCGCTTGTTTGTGCGCGTTTTTCTTTCTTTTTTTTGTTTTTTTTGTTTTTGTGTGTGTGTTTACATTTTGAAGGAACATCCCATAAATCCCATACACATGCCGCACCGGAGCCAGTCCAGGCGTTCGGAGACGGGAGCAGCAGCAGCAGCGGAGGAGTCCCCGGAGAGCCTCGGGATCTGACAGCTGTCCTCAGACCCGGCACCTCTGTAATCTGTGACGGGCTGCACGGTACCGTAAAGCGGGGAGGCGCTGGCCTTAGTCCCCCTTATTTGTCTTCTTGCAACGCGCCTTAGGAAAGGTTGAAGAAGAAACCTTTTTTTTTTTTTTATTATTATTATCTCGCACTAAATGGGATTACAAGGACAGTAATAATCAGTCATTTTCTCTGCCACCCCAATGTCTTCGCTCCTGAATTTCCCCTTTCCGTTCTCAACGATGGCAGCGTGAGGCCAAGAGACTGCAGCCACAGACAGCGACAGCAGTGCCCGCTCTGCACGCACCTTGCCCCCCCCCCCTCCCCACACACTTGATGTTGGACACATCTGGGGCTCGGGACTGTGTTTTTTAATTCCCTGAAACAGAACCTAACCACCCCATACCCATCATAAGCCCCGGTTGTTATATTGGTCGTGGTCGTCACAGGGTCGAAAGATGGCGGACCTCGAAGCGGTGCTCGCCGATGTCAGCTATTTGATGGCGATGGAGAAGAGCAAGTCAACACCGGCGGCCCGGGCGAGCAAGAAGATCATCCTGCCCGAGCCCAGGTAAACACATTCACTGAGTGTCTGTCGTGTGTGTCTGTGGGAGAGGGAGAGCTTTGCTTTGTGCTGCGGTGGCTCTCCTTCTCCCTCACCCCCCATGAGCTTGTGTTGCTTTGTCTGTCAAATGGATGGATTGTGTTTTTTGTGTATGCTTTTGCAGCCATGTATGGAGATGAAGGCGCACTTCCTCCAAAAAAACCTGCCACTTGCTACTGTAGAGTCAAATGAGATGTTCGAGAATAACCACCAACATAACCATGCACTGACCTCATTAACACGTCTGCATCTTATTATACCTGGAGCTATACCCAGGCCCATCACTGTATCTATACGTACTATTTCTACATCTACATCTACTATCACTACATCTATGACATATTATATTGTCATTGTAGGAACAACTATATTATGAGATTGCATTATATCTCTGCCTATATTACTATATATATAGTGTACAATCATATAATTAAATTACATTATACTTCAAAATAATGATAATTCACTATATCCGTATTGTTACCCATACCAACTATGTCTGCATTTATATCTACATATTGATGTCTAGTATCAGTAGATGCATACCTATACTTACTATTACTATATTTATACCCTCAATAGCTGTATCTACTATAAATGTGGATATAGCTATAAGTATTCCTATATCCACATCATTTATATACCCATGTATATTTATAGTTTGTGTATGTGTAACGTATAGCTACTTCTAAACCTATTCTACATATACTCAATATATATATATATATATATATATATATATATATATATACAGGTACATACATATATATATATATATATATACAGGTACATATATATACACACACATATATATTCTTTAACCTACTACAGGACTACCCGTATGTGTACTTTTCTACTAGAATAATATTAGTGTATATGTATATATGTGTGTATATATATCGATATAGATATACATATACATGTGTATATTTATATATATACATGTATATGTATATATTCTTTAACCTATACACTGTACCTGCATGTGTACTTTTCTACTAGGATAGTATTAGTGTATATGTATATATGTGTGTATATCTATATCTATAAAGATATAGATACATTTAGGTACTTTTCTACTCGTATAACTAATACTAAACCTATGATACGTATACTTATTATACCCACTGTATTCAGACCTATACCTAATATAACAACACCTAAAGCTTTTATATGTTCAACTGTACTTTATTTATACCGTATAGCTGCGTCTACCCGACCATGCACTTGTATCGACTGCACCTTTTATCTGTCACTAATATCTATATGTGACCCCAGTGTTAACATCTCAGCTAGAGGACGCAGCAGTATGAGGAACGTTGGTCATGGTCTTTTCCCATTTCTTCTTCAAACACCACCGTGCATTAACACCGTCCTCCGTGTGGTTCTCCCGGGTTGCCAGAAAACACTCACGTCAGCCGCCCTTCGCACGACGGACGGTGTAACCATAAAATGTGCCATGTGCAGCATGTGCCGCACATTTGAGGCCACTCTGTCTCGTTTTGATGCAGTTTCGTTCTCGGTGTGTGCAGCACTCAACCCGGAACCCCGAGCTCCTACATGCTGCTTGCAGGCACCCGACATGCAGAGGTTACCAG
The DNA here is from genome assembly GCF_963457635.1 of Microchirus variegatus. Taxonomy (NCBI): domain Eukaryota; kingdom Metazoa; phylum Chordata; class Actinopteri; order Pleuronectiformes; family Soleidae; genus Microchirus; species Microchirus variegatus. The sequence continues at coordinate 41,579,115 of NC_139802.1, forward strand.
ATCAGACCACAGCTAATTTACACAACACCCCCCCCCCCCGTTCAGAAACCCACCGTTTCAGCCGTTGCGCGATATAGCACATCCTGCTGTTGCAGCCCGTCATACCCTTTGACGTCTCGTCAGACATGTGGCAGGCCAACTAGATTAGAGAGGAAGTGCTTCGTTTTTTTTAAATTGAGATGGTTTTTGTTTTCACATGGGAATTATAAATTATTATCACACGCACGCTCATGGAAAGGCGTTGGCTGTACGCACTGATTTCACGAGTTAAACAGCTTTTTATTTAAAGCAATGATCTTTCGGGGAGTTCGGCTAATTCCGTTACTTAATGACTCGTCCAGGCAGATTAGGACGAAGCGACGCTGCGTGTAGAGTAATGAACGCAGACGGCTTGTTGGTCCCAAATGGGTTAATTAAAGGCTATTCTGCATTATTTATAAAATGTACATGGCTACTTGATCAGCTGTCAATCCTCATCAAGAAAGTAATCCGTCTCCCTCTGCACTCCCTCGATCCGTCATAAACGTGAGAATGCTGAGTCCTCGCGGGAGCTTTCAGAGAGCGTTTTCACTTCCAGTACACGAGTAAAAAGACTCCTGGGGTTTGTAATGAACTCTCCCTTCTGGACCTTCTCAGCGGGTGAGAACATGTGATTATTTTTTAACTGTCACCGCTTACAAACAGGTTAATGGCTCACTCATCAATTGTGTGATTTAGGGCTGGAAAAAATATTTTTTTATATTATTCAATATCGTGATTGTAAGGTTTGAAAAGTGTTTCTACGGACATGATAATAAGGACTGGAAAGATGCCTGATTTGGGTGGATTGAACCTTTAAAACATAGATTCCACTTTTCCACTACATTTCGGCATGTTTTTGTTTGGTTTTCCACCAGTGACGGTACATGATACCTGGGTACTTTTTTTCAAGCCCCTGCTCTGACGAAGTTCCAAGCTAATTCCTAGCTCGTGCCAGGAAGAGTCACGAGCGTGACGTCCCACGCGAGAATCAAAGCGGTTAAAAAGACTTGAAACGGAACGATTCTGTGAACTAATCGTTTTAACCGACCGAGTCAAATGATTCGTTTACACCGGAAAAAAAGCACCGCTTTACGAGCCACTAGTTTGTGTGTTGCGTACGAAAACAAAGTCACTGCAGTTTGACGCAGTCGTGCAGTGATGGCTCGCGTTGAGGGTGTGCTATAGTAATGGAGAACCATACCAAACCGTGTGGAGGCGAGCCGCGCTGGTACTGTATAGTGGAAAAGTGCCATTACGGTCCCCTCCAAAAGAATAGTGAGGACTATTCCTTTATTTTTGTTGTTAAAACATTTGGGTTGGACATGAAAAGATGAATAAAAGACACAAGATCAGTATTTCAGCTTTTATTACCAGGAATCGACATGTGTTTCGAGATGTGTTTCCACCAAGCGGAATGGTTCGGTTTGGTACCTAACATTAGGAATATGTACTATTATTGTTTCTTATAGTGGCCTGATGCCTCAGGCCACGCCCACCGTCGAGTGTTAAAGCGTCACATATGTGCGAGTGCTCGGTAAATGAAGTGTTCCAAACATAGACGAGTGGAGAACCTCTGTGCTCCACTCAAACATTCACATCGAAGGCCCCAATTTGATTGAATTATCTGTAATCAATTCGTCAGGCTGTTTAATTTTTCTCTTTTTTATTACAACTAGCATCTATTATTTTCTTTAGTCCAAACCAAAAATATTTGATTTGTTATATGGAACAACAAAACGGAAAATATCAAGCTTGTTTCAGTCATTAAAAAAAAAACCTAATCAAATTGATTAATTTAGTAATCGATTAATAATCCTTAAGTTTATTTGGTGGAGTAAAATTGTTTCGATTTCATCTTTCATTTATGAAATATTTTTATTCAAATATACAAGTGGACCGAATGCAGAGAATCTGTGCTCAACAAATATACATCCATACATTGGTTGGGAAAACAGTTAAGAGGTCGATCTCTTAAGTGTTCCCACAATCTGAGCGACTTCCATTACCTCCATTAAATCTATAAATCTTTCTGAAAGCCCACACCCCGGGTGAGTGTGTACTTCATATCGATGAGTATTCATCAGTTGTATGGCTGTACAAACGTGGCGCTATTGAAGTGGCTCCTCTTCGTGTGTGCGCCGCGGACTTGTTGGAACTAAGTTTAGACGGAGAGTGTTTACAGCCACCGGGAACCTAATCAGGATGAGCTTATTTGACGGAGCGACTGTACGCCGCGGTAATCGAGTTCAGTGCTCCTCATTAGATGTTCAGTCAGAGATTCACGTTGTGAAACATTGACGCTCGGAAGTTAATCCGATGGATTGGCAACCGCGCGTCGCCGAGTCTAAACGCGACACCGGGTCATTTCACTGATTAACACATTGTCAGCCAAAGAGGGAACATGTAGGCTGCGAGGTCACCCTGTGTGTGAATACATACTTGCATATATATATATAGTTTATACATGTTACAAGTTTTCTTTTTGAACGCACCCTCAATGACATAGTGTGTGTGGTTATTAAGTGATCTTATGTTGTATTGCACCATTATTAGAGATGAAAGCCTCAGCTAATGGACTTAGCATAAAAGCATTATTACACTGCGGCTGCTGAGTAAATCAGTCTGCAAAACAAGATGTGCAGTAATTGAACGAGGTACTGGAGTCATGTCAGTTATGTCATTATTATTATTATTATTACAGTAAACTGGATGAAGTGGTCACATTATATTATTTCCACACAGTCTCATCTCACGTCACCTGTGTGTGCTCCAGGAACGACTTAAGTTTGGAACGGACGACAGATATGCGAGGCTACATACATGTCACCACGTTTTCATTTAAAGGTCTCATAGTATGCAAAAATCAACTTTTTATTCATTTAAATCCTTATATTTGGGACTCTGGAGGCCCTATCAGTCGACAAAGTGTGAAAAAAGATGACTCACTCATGTTTTTGTGGTCCTCCTCAGTCTAAGTACAGGAGATGAAACACACGATGTTGACTTATGCACTCATTGGGACGTCACAATGCGCCAAATTCCTAGAATCGTTGTCTTGCGGAGCTCCACTTTCCACTCGACAGTGCAGCAGAGAGTTCTACACAAACTTCCAGCCTCAGAGGATTTATCTGTTCAGTGGATACATGTTATATATGACGGCAATGTGCCTGCTAGAGCCTGCAAATGATCACTTTTCCAAATGCTAACTGCTGTTAGCTCCCAGTAGCCTCTGTGGCTGATGTCATTTCCTGTTTTCCCGACTCGACTGTCAACGTAACGTTACAGTGGCTAGCTGCCCCTCATGTGCTCATGTGCGGAGAGAAAGAAAGCGTTGTCGTTGTAGCCGTCGTAGCGCGACTTCGCGTTAGCTCCTCCCGCTAACCTGAAGCTGCTGCCAACTCATCGTAACCATGGCAGCTGCTGATTTTTGCGACCCCTGGACTGAACTTAAACCTTCTCCCGCTTCTCTGGAATCACTGCTGTGGAAATATTTTTGCGTTCCCCACGAGAAGGAGCTCCACGTGAGGCTCGTCTGTGCTAGCATTACGACGGGATTCCACTGAATACTCCACAGCTGTCCACGCAAACCTGACAAAGTTAGCGTGAACTGAAGCTTACATTTGAATTTGCTTTAGTAGAGGGATTATTCCACTATTACTTGACTAATTAGATACAATTTGAATAGTGTTTTTGCTTGGATTACCCATCCCTCGTGATGGTAAGAAGTACGCATTACTTTTAACAGACCGAGGTGGACCTGAAAGTCTGAGGTAGAGAGAGAATGGAGGTAAATGCCTCGTTTTCCAAACGTCTCTGTTTTGCACTTCGAACAAAAATGGAACTGGTGGTGTTTTTAGACGTCTCTGTTTTTGGGCCTCTAATGTATGCCTTTCATGCAAACGTTGGTTAGCATTGGATGTGGCCTGAATAATGTAGCCTCCACTTGTCGTTGTCTATAAACCTACTTACTGAGAATAGCAAAACTTTTCTATAGGACTGACAGGATTATGTCAACGTTTTTTATGTATGCACAGATGCGGCCGTTGCATTTTTGTGTGCAAAGCCTTCAGCCACATGCTTGTGTTGGTTCGTGCATGTGTGTGTGTGTGTGTGTGGGTGGGGGGCAGTTAAAAGTGGCATTTTAGAGATGGTGTGGTGTTGCCACATTCTCAGCAGGCCAAGGCTATGTCCTCTGGCAGAGAGGTGAGATTTTTTTTTTTACAGCAACACTGAAGGCAGTTAAGATGAGGGGGGGGGGGGTTGTAGAGGAATCAATACAACAGGAGGAGGCTTGATAAGTTATCTGGGATGTGTAAAAACAACCTAAGCCCTCGTGGTTTGAATCCAACCCCTGTATTACACCCAAATGAGTGGATCTACATGGGTAAACCTACTAAAAAGGTATGGATGAGAACGTTGACATGACAAGCTCCAAACAGTGCTCCCGAGGTGTACTTTTTAAGAAATTATAGAGCATATATCATATATGAGTTCCAAGTTTTTGATTGTAAATTGACTATTGATGAAAACTATGCCATGATCTTGTTGTTGTGGTTGTAGCTGTAGCCTACCACGGCAACTGCTGAACCCAACTCGATGTTGTACGCATGTAGCATAGATTAGCACATCTCCGAACAAATCTTCGGTACGCGCCCGTATTCATCGCAAACGTCTTGTACCAAACAGTTCAGGACGAATACGCATACCTTTACACACCCTACTCATGACCCCGATGTAGACGATCTAAATGGGAATTAAAGTTAAATGAGCGATCATGCCATACTGTACAGCCAATGATCCTACACTAAACTAGAAAAGTCTAAAAATGGCCGACCCATCTGCACTAAAAGAGGGAAACAACATCGAGAATCAATCGATGAATGAAATTGAATCAAGGATTTGGAGAATCATGACACCCCGACTGTTGATGGGAGCTGAAGCCGATCATGCCTTGCGTCTTCTTCTCGGTCACTTGACAAAAGCCAGATGTGTTGGTGGGTTTTTTTGCCCTATGGCGAAGGAGCTGTAGAGATACAGGCAGCCCTAGTACGCCTCTGTGACCCCGTCTGACTCGTCTCGGTCTCAAATTTGTCCTGCCTGGGTTCAGGGAGCGAGGACATCGAAACGCACTGCAAAGGCACACGCTGAAGCTGAAATGAAATGAATGGAGGAGGAAACTCTGAGCCTGTTGGTATAAATGATATCAGTGTGAAATTTCAGCAGCAGGGACGCATAGCACTGTGCTCTCAGCGGGAGCGTCGGATTATCACTTTCCGTTTGGCGTCTCTATACGGTACAGAACGGTGTATTTTTTGGCCACGTGGTGGGGGGGGGCGACGGTAGCTCAGCAGTAGAGCATGTTGTCTTTCAACTCGAAAGTTTTGGGTTCGATTCCCGGCCCGGAGATGTGTCCTTGGGCAAGCCACTTGCTCCTGCTGGTGACTGTGAAGGCCGTGCAGACCGTGAATGTGTACGGAAGATGAGTGATAGAAAGTGTGCTACTATAGATGCGCTGTGTGGGTGAATGGGTGATAGGGATGACGAAACTTTAGTGTAAAGCAGCTACGAGTGGACCTCAAGACTTAAGTCTTAGCTGCGACATATTCACTGTATGAAGTATATGAAGTATTAAACGCATTAAATCTGGTTTTCTACCCCAAACACTGGAAGCCCATGAGGCCTAACAATCAATGTTTGGACATTTTGTGGACCGAACAAGTACTTGATTACTTGAGCTCAAGGGTGCTTTCACACCTACAGCATTTGGTACGCACCAAACGTGTTTGGTCCCTTGGTTCGGTTCATTTGTGTAGGTGTGAATGTAATCTCAGTACTTTGGTGCGCACCAAATCAACCGGTCAGGGTGGTCTCGGACCGCTTCATCTGCCCTACTTTGGTACGGGACCAAACGGGTCATAAAGGGTTCTCACTTAATCGGGAAAACGATGGATAAAGATGAATCGATTATGAAAATAAACATTAGTTACAGCCCTGTGATCGATGAGGTTCATGGTCCATAGAATATCAGAAGATTGAAAAATGTGGAATCGGTGTCACCCAAACCTCGTAATGGAGACGTTCTTAAATGTCTTGTTTTGTCCATAAACCAGAATTAATCTGTTCTAATGATTTCTTTGTTATATGGTGCAAAGAAATCAGAAATGAAAGGCTTCGCATAGATGTCTTGTTTTTGTCCTTTTTGCCACATTTCTGCAGATCTCTGATCAAATAGGTTGTGTTATTGCTATTGCGGTTGTCAGGATGTTATCTTTGCGATCATGTTGTACCTGCTTTAGAAATGGAACAACAGTTCATCAGCTCTTTTTTTAATTACATTTCAGCATCCCCATGTACATGTACCCACCTAGATGGATACATTACACTCAATACACACCTCAATAGAATGTAAGCAAAGAAGCTGAGGAAATGCCATGTCACCACCATATCGTTCTTCACTCTGCAAATGCAGGAACACCACACGCAGATGCGGGACCGTACCTATGTTCCCCGGGTCCTATGTTCCCCGCTTTGTATGTGACCGGGGAACATGGGACCCTTTCTCTAACCCTAATCCTAACCCTACCCTATTTCAAAAAAAAGGGTTCTATGTTCCCCTGTCACATACAAAGTGGACCTTTTTTGGGAAAAACAGGGAACATAGGACCCGGGGAACATAGGTACGACCCCCGCAGATGCTATAGACTGATAGACAAAATATAATATCAAAAATTATATTTGTTGTTTAAGAAAAACAACAGTGAGCATGAAGATGACGCCTTCAGTTATATGATTAGGTTTGTCATAGCCTCATATAACCTTTCAGGTTACACCCAGAATACTTGTCCAAGTTTAAATGTATTCATATGTTAAAAAAAAAGAAAATATTGGATTAGCTTGTGTTTACTTTGCCTTTTTAAAATATAAAAGCTAATAATCTCGCAAACACTCTGATTTCAAGACGAGAGCCCTTAAGTTGTACTGAATCAATATTTTCAATCAGTAAGCGTTTCATCACCCAAGGTGTCGAAATTGTGACATTCTAAAAGATTCACTCCTTCAGTAAACATGGTGATCTGAGAATCTGATCAAGATAAAAAACACGGTAGACGTCAGCACACTGCAGGTCTTCACTCACATTACTATTGTGTGTGTTTTACAATGAACACGAACGCATTATTGTGTTCTAACTACACAAGATAACACTGCACTACTACTACTTCCATTACCGCATTAACTACAGCCAATGTTTTGTCGTTTAAAAAAAAGTTTTGACGCCAAAAAACGTCGAGCACAACTTGGTTAGAACCGTTTTTAAAATCCCCCAGCGACTTAACAGGAAACCATTGCGTGTCTGTGAAATTTGTCTTGTGCGTTGGCTCCTTTTCACACCCACCAAGTGCTGCACATGTTGCAGTGGAACAGTAGCCAGAAAAACAGGTTCCAAAGTCTAACTAGTCTTCCTGGTAAATACAGTAATTACACGTCTAAAGACTTGAATGAGGTGAAATGAGTGTTTCTCCGCGCCGCTCGTCTCTCGCTCGTTTTCATCGTCGCGATGTAAAGTAAACACGCTGGCGGTTTCGATGAAAAGAGTCTAAAGTTTGAGTTTAAAATAAATGGAACAGGGCCGTAGCACGGGGCCCCCCACAACACCACGTGGTACGTTATCAGCAGGGGAAGTAGGTGCCCACAGACCCAGCTGCAGAAATGCCAGTGACACTTCCTGCTCATGTGTTAAATATTTACACATCTGCATTCTTGCTATAGCAAGGGTCACGAACACAAGAACTGCTGACAGAGTTCATTGTGGATGTGATCGGCAGCCATTGAAATCTGTGTAATCATTTGTACTCTTTGTAATGTTCTTCCTAATGGATTTAAAATAATTAATCAGAAGGTAATGGGAGAAAATGATCAATTAACCTTGTTTGGATCCTTTATATAGTGTGTACCACACACTAACTAGGCTATATATTACACACAAGGTGCATTATGTAATAAATCTAGAGACTCAGGAATAATGTTCATATAACAAACTGAACTCACCAACAACAACAGTACAGACAAAATATTTGCATTAAAAAAATATATTTTGCAGACTGCAAATCATGTTTATGTTTTGAAATCATGTTTTGGCATGTGGCGCCACCTACTACCAATCGTTGCAGTCAGCAGAGTCTCAGCTGCCGAGCTACCACGGGTTGCCAGTCAGAAAACGAAACCTCTGTATTTTGAATTTGAATGTAGTAACCGTTTTTTGGCCACATGCTTACATATGGCACCTTTTTAATAAAAATATTTCCAGATCCAGGCGTTTATGGATGTGCACTGTGTTCGGTAACGGCTAACACTGGTATGGTCAGATGCTGCTGTGTCATCGCAGCAGGAACTTGTTGAAGAAAGGTCAACCGAGGAGGCTTTTCAGAAGCTTTTGCCTCGATTGTAATTTCCGGTCATTTAGTTTGGTGAGGTAAGCATGCTATCGTCAAACCTTGCGAACAGCAGGGTTCATGCTGGAGCCGACAAAGTGGATGAAAAATTGTGTAACTGCAGTCAAAAAGAGGTGTTGTGAACCTTGTTACCGCATCCAACTGGTCAGAACAACATGTCAAGTACATTTGTCAAGGACACTTGAATGTTTTCCTTCATGCTCATTCCCTCGATCACTGACGACATTGTTGCTAGTTGTTCCTCTACCCTTTTTCTGTGTCCTAATTAGGACTGCAACTAACAAACATATTGTTTTTGTTGGGGCGCGCAGCGTGTACGGATGACGCCCAAAATTTAATCACTTGTTCCTGGTCCCATTGTGGACATTTCCTGAAGATTTCATCCAAATCCGTCAGTAACTTTTTGAGTTATGTTGCTTACAGACACTCCGGCGAAAACATATACCTACTGGCGGAGGTCAATAAAAACGCTGTAACCAGTGATGGCGTCTACGGATCACACCCAAAATTCACACACTTGTTTCTGGTCCCATTGTGGACATTTCCTGAAAATTTCATCCAAATCCATCGGCGACTTTTCAAGAAATATTTACTTCAACAGCAAGCACAAGCACCAAACCAGTGTGTTGTCTGTTTTTTAGCAACATAATTCAAAAAGTCACAGATGGATTTGGATGAAATTTTAAGGAAATGTCTGCAATGGGACCAGAAACAAGTGAATGAATTTTGCGTGTGATCCGTAGACGTTATCACTGGTTACAACACTCGCTGTCTGACCCAGGAGTTTGTGTGGAGCATAAGGAAACAGTGCTTAGTTAACTTTAGCGGAGACAAAGTAAGGCACTCATGTTTAATGATCTGCGCCAGTGGGAAGAAATCCTCCAGATCAAGTCGAGTGTCTGCTCGTTCATCATCTGCCAGTAAAAAAGTAAGGGGTGTTAGCCTAAAGCGGCTCTTTAGCCTTGGAAAAACAACCTCCCCTGTGCCTATGAACCGAGAGCTAAAGCAGAAAGCCTTCGCACCCGCTGCATTTGATATCAGCTCGTTTGAAGACGTGAATAGATCAGATTAGATCATGCACAGAGAGTCCTGGGTTACACCATCTGTTAATCTGTTTCCTTCAAGCTGTAGTGTCTCTGCCAGCTTTCGCTGTGGCGAATCCATCTCAGCATCCAATGTGCAACTGGTCGGCAACGTTTCTGTGATGAAAAAAACAAGCTGGCTCCATGTAAATCTGCTGGTATTTGAGTGCAGACAGCTTCTCATATCACAAACCTGAATATGTACAAATACTGATATTAGTCGGACACAGTCATTTTAGACCATTTATGAACGATTAAGCTGTTATAGGTCCCATATTATGCAAAATCAACCTTTTACTCATTTAAATCCTTATATTTGGGAAAAAATATCTTGGCTATAATCTTGGCTCCACAGTGCAGCACAGAGTTCTACACAAACTTCCAGCCTCAGAGGATTTATCTGTCCAGTGGATACATGTTGACGTATAAGCCGTCAATGTGCCTCCTAGAGCCTGCTAATGATCACTTTTCCAAATGCTAACTGCTGTTAGCTCCCAGTAGCCTCTGTGGCTGATGTAATTTCCTGTTTTTTTGGGGGGTTATATAGGATGTTACGTTTTTATCTGTCCGATCCAGCGATTTTGACCAGTATCTAACCGACGCCAATAATGACTGATACTGATTCCCATCCCTAATGGCAACTTCATTCGACCAATTGATAGCATTAAAAGACCGTACAGTGATTGGTTCATAGTGCATTTATATCATCCATCCATACATTATCTACAACTTTATCCTCCGCCGGAGGGTCGCGGGGGGTGGTGTGCCTATCTCAGCTGACATAGGACGATAGTCAGGGTACACCCTGGACAGTTGGCCAGTCCATTGCATATAGAGACAAATAACCGTTCACTCACACTCTCACGCCTACTGTCAATTTAGAGTGGCCAATTTACCTGATCCCCATATTGTATGTTTTTGGGCTGTGGGAGGAAGCTGCAGAACCCTGAAAAAACCCACGTACACACAGGGAGAACATGCAAACTCCTTGCAGAAAGGCCCTTGTTCCAACCGGGTCTTGAACCCGGGCCTTCTTGCTGCATACCACCCCATAGCTGACTAACATAGCTCAACATCTGGACGTCGCACTGCACTACCTCTTAATCTATCGTTCACACAGAGACGCATGTACAGCAGCCGTCGAGTGCGCGGCGTCGTTCATACGCTTTGCGACAGCCCCGCCACTCATGATCTGTCAGCGTCATGGCAATCCCCTGTAGATAATGTTGCCTTATTTACCAGCGTGTGCCAGCAGCCATTCTGTCGCTCACACTGCACGGTCACAGCAGGAGCCTCTTTGTTCCCGTGTCGTGCTGCGGTCATCTGCTCCCGTAAGCTGATGCAGCTGCATAAAGCTACTGATGTTGTTGTTACTAACTCAGTGCCGCGTTCGTGATCGGCGGTGACATGACAAGGTCTGTGCGTCTGTCAGATCTGTCAGAGGGAACAGGGAGGGGGGGGAAAAAGAGGACATTTTCCACCATTTAGGGCTCATTTGTACACCATTGTCGTCACATCACAGCGACATGCATTGTTAATAAGGTCAGTCAGGTCAAACGCCAAACGCGTCATGCCTCAGCTATTTTGCTAAATATGACTACAAATACGTCAATCTGATGTGACGTCAAGATTCTTTAATCGTGCAATGCAAATTACAATTTACAATTAGAAATCAATATAGGCAGCTATTTGAAATGTGTCTTGTACCACATCAAGTGTACTATGAGAAGATGAAGTCCTGTGTCTTCTGTTGTTGCATAAATCTTTGTTTCCTGAAAAAGAAAGCTATGGAAATTGTTTTAGCTTAGCAACAAAACGACTTGCCGTTGCATTTTTCACAAAAAGTCATCGTAGGAAATTTGTTTTCTTTGGCCCCGTCCCATCTCTCCCCCTTTTCCACAAATTTCTACTTGGTTGTAAATTCCCCTTGTTGAGGGAAGTGGCATCCCTATGGAATTGGGACACCACTATATGCTAATTAGCGTAGCGAACGCGACTCACATGCTAACCTACATCACATGTTGACAATTCTACCAATTGGAGCGCGCTACTATTTTCATTCAGGAAAAATGCTGCCAGCTAGTTAGCTAGTTAGCTAGTTAGCTAGCTGCTCTCATAAATCATCAGTTACACTTAGTGTTCAAAGCTCAGCGGTCCTTTGGATGTATACGAAACCAACATATTCCAACACATTTCAACATGCTTATTTGCGAAAATATACTTACAACAACAATTTTCTTAGCAGATGTGGCCGCCATCTTTGTTGAAAAAAACAACAACTGGCTCGCTGAATTCGCAAAGAATCATGGGTAATTTCATCTTCCACTTCGTTTTAAGCCCGCATCAGAGCTGACAACATTTTGAGGGTTGATTATAAGGGGAAAATTGCACTCCCACGTGCACTCCTACTTGCCCTACCCCTAAAATTTAGGGGTAGAGCAAATATTTAGGGCTAAGGCAAAAATTTAGGGTTAGGGGTGGTATTGGGACAGGGCCTAAGGCGATGAAAAATGACAGTATGTTGTCATCCTGCAGCAGTGTTATTTGGAGATGCAAAGACAGTGGCAGTTACATACCACCAGTGTCTCTGCACGGCAAACATCGTCTGTTCACCTTTACGTAAAAACCATGAATTGTTACAAAGCGTGACTTCTGTAAATTCTCTGTTGTGGGACTAATAAAGGATTATCTTATCTTCTACAGTAGGTGTTGTGCAGTGGTCTTCACGCAGGATCAAAAGTGGTGATGTTTCATAGTCAACAGTCCGGAGTCAGCAGCTAATGACTCAGTGCAGCACAAAAACACTAAATGAGGAAGTGTTTACTTCCTAGACTCTTGTTCCTGTAGCTGCACTTCGTTCTCCAGCGTTCGTTTTGATTGACTTTTAGTTATAGTCTTATGACAAAAATACCATTTAGTTTTAGTCCTATTTTAGTCACCTGAGACGTTTCAGTTTTAGTCGACTAAATATAATCATATGAAACATTTATATTAGTCAATCAAATAATTCAAGCACAGTTTTTCTTAATTACATGTTTCCATTTGACGACAGTGAAACATTACACTTGTACTCATTATCTTCCACAGGTCAATTGAGATTTTTTAAAATTTAAATCCTTAATTATCAGGTGGTTTGTTTGTGTTGAACAGCTGTTCTGATATAATAGTGTTGGTGTGTCTTTACTGAACCTTTGCATAGATTTCTGGATGACTCGCCTCTTTTCCTTTGTTTGTCTCCACTTGTTTGACAAAGAGTTTTGTCTTTCGTAACTTCGTACGTGACATTTGAACATATAATGTCACTCCTCTTTCTTCTGATTACCATCATTTCTGCCGCTTTCCTCGTGTGTCTTCCTCTGTGTTTAACATCAGGGTAACTCGACCTAGCCTCCGTACCCCACAAAGAGATTAGTCTGATTATTATTCCTCTCCTCTGATTGGTTCTCTCCCCAGCTCGTCACGCACCCTAACATTTTCATCTAGTTTCTATTCGTTGATGAAAGTGTCAGTAGCTTTCGTCATAGTTTTTGTTTCGAATTATTGTCTCGCGGAGCTCCGCTCATTGGATGTCCGAAACAAGTTCTATTCTTGGCTCCACAGTGCAGCACAGAGTTCTACACAAACTTCCAGCCTCCGAGGATTTGTCTGCCAGTGGATACATGTTATATATGACGGCAATGTGCCTGCTAGAGCCTGCAAATGATCACTTTTCCAAATGCTATCTGCTGTTAGCTCCCAGTAGCCTCTGTGGCTGATGTCATTTCCTGTCCCTTAAGTTTCGTTTTACTTTTTTTAAAGGTGGACCTTTAAGGTGGAACTAAAGAGATACTACTAAACAGAGCGTTCTGAACAGGGCTGTTTTGGCAGGGTGATTGAACTGCTGTGGTGCTTCATCCTTATGGTATTTTGACCAAAGCATGTAACAGACATGGTCATTAGGACACCAGGGAACTAGGTTAACTTGGAGAAATAGAGTCTAATATGACCTCCTCCTGTTAAAGTCTTGTTTACGTCGGCGAAAAATGGTCGATACTGAACATTTTACGTCATAGTCGTTCTCACGGTCTGTCACAGATGTCAGCCGCCTGTCGCAGATATCCCACAGTAGTGCTGAATTCCAAATACAAGATCGTGTGTAATTTTTAAGATATCTGTATTAATATTTGAGACAAAGCCTCCATCGTATTTACTTCTCATCCACCGTGTATAGTACAAGCCCTGTATTAACACCGGTCATGTCATTATATAAACTTATACAGCGTAAGCACAATTAATTTTATGGTGCATCAAAATCTATGCTTGTCCATCGAGGCTTGTCGTGAGCAGCGTAAAGGAGGGAATGACATTTGGGTCTAAAACTGCTCAGTATTGTGCGTTGATGGACTGTAAGTGTGTTGTTATGACACGTGCAGTGTGTGAGTTATTAGCTGTTGTGCATTAAGGCCTAATGCAGAAGTGTTCCCATACACCCCCACTGCATCTATAACTCAGCCAGTCCACCTCAAGGCCACTGAGCATTCATTTGATTGTGAAGCGAATGCTCGCTCGGTGCAGTCGTGATCGCCATTTTCTGGAGATGCTTCTCTACTTTTACTGTCTTGGTTGTGGCAGCAGAACGTTGGTAGTGTTAGGCTGAATTTACGCTGCGTGGTGTAAGTGACCCAATTCTGATCTTTTCCTCCCATGTGGCACAAATCGGATATGACGGTGACATGACAGTGTGAGCAGGAGAAAAAGCACATCCATCCATCTATCCATTATCTACCGCTTTATCCTCCACAGGATGGCGTGGCTGACAGTCACAACAGCTAGCTACGCTAATGCCAATAGAAAAGAAAAAAAATTGCGTTGTACCTACTGAGGTTGCACAGTGTTTGTATTATGCTATCCCTACGCTAATTCTAAACGTAGCCTCGCTACCTTACCTTTGGAAACTGTTGGAAACAGCCTCTTCACTCCCACCTCCCTGCTCCAGTCAGTGCAGCTGCTGCTGATGAGCTGCTGCCTGTCTGGTCACAACAGCTAGCTACGCTAATGCTAATCGGAAATTAAAACAAATTTGTGTTGTGCCTAATGAGGTTGCACAGTGTTTGTGTAATATTAGCCCTACGCTAATTCTAATCATATCCTTGTTAGCTTACCTTTGGAAACAGGCTCGCCAAGTTGGCCCAGGTTCTTCGCTCCAGACAGTGCAGCTGCTGCTGATGAGCCGCCGCCTGCCTGGTCACAACAGCTAGCTACGCTAATCGAAAATTAAAAAAAAATGTGTTATGCAAAACGAAAGGATGCACACAATCGGGCCATAATCAACCTATATCCAAAATATTAGGGTGTTCTGGCTAACGTTCAGCGAGATATGCCTGTTACAGACACGCAGACGCAACTTGCTTAAAAAGATATATAGATGTTTTTTCGACTGAAATTCTACTATCTCAGTTTTTGTAACGTTAGACTAACACATCCACAATCAAATCATGACATTGAAATCCAAAGGTTAGGACAGCAAACAATTTGATTGATTTCAAACTGGACCTTTAACCCCCGAGACAACCACATAATGGTTTTTCCTCATTGATTCCTAATTGTCGAGGAGGGAATTATGATGCGTTACACTTCTGTTTCCCCCCCCCCCCCCCCATCCCAAGTTGTGCGTCTCCAGGTGGAACACAACGGCCACAATGAGCCGGTCCAGAACTCCTCCTCTGTTGCCCATGCTCAGTGAGGTGTTTGAAGCTGAGGCCTGGCCGCTCTCCTCTCATGTGTGCAGGGTGCTGGTGTGGTGTTAATGGGCCCGTGGAGGGGGTGCTAATTGATTCGTTCTCCCTGCTCTCATTCTCATTATCACTTGTTCCCTGGGTAGCATGTCTCTCTCCAGGTCCCCCTCCACCCCTGCAGCCTCCCATGTGTGTCCCCCCCCCCTTCCCTTCCCTCCCTCCCTCCCTCGCTCCCTGCCTGCCATTGGAGTCTGTCAGGGGGAACAGGTGGCAGGGAGAGTCCCAAACCAAGGCTGGGATCACACACAGGAGGCGGAGGCAGAGAAGGAAGCGGACTGACCTCGGAGATTCACTTACTGTATTTTGTTGTCATGTGTAATGACGACAATGATGATGATGATGATGACGACGTGTATATTAACCCCCCCACCGCCTTGTGTTCACAGTATTCGCAGCGTGATGCAGAAGTACCTGGAGGAGAGAGACGAACTGACATTCGACAAAATCTTCAACCAGAAAATTGGTAAGTTGCAGTGTTCGTCGCATTAAATAGACGCCACTACTACTCAAAATCAAATTGAATTTATTTATTTACATAGGATCACATTCAATTCATGTAAAGACCTCTTTCTGGGCATCTTCCAACAGTTCTGGTACGAATCAGAAGAGATCAGAAAATTAAACTTATTTATTTATGTTTTAGACCCTCTGCCATCATCATATTTGTGTATGCCTCTTTGTGAAATATGTCCTGAGCTATATTTGGCTGTGGCTCAGGATGTAGTGTGTGTTGTTGTTGTTGTTGCTGTACAGTCTGTATTGGGAATGAACGATGTGACCTACACTTGATATCTCCGTTTTTTCAACTCGTTATCTGACAGTCTTAGTATTGACGGCAGAATTAGCTTGTTATGTCTCTTCGTGTCAGGATGTGTTGGTCTGTGTTCTTATAAACAGCAAATAAAAGGATCTCTTGCATGATGCATATGTTCCTTTTGCACGCTGCATGATCTGGACGGGATTACAGGTTACGGAGTATCGTCACTTTGGCCCTAGTGTGGGTTCTAAAGCTCTGGACGTCATGTGAACCAGTTTCTATCAACCTCCACCGGAACTTGTGCTGGATTTAGTTCACTTTGCACTTTACATCCACCGAGATTTAACTGATATCGCAAAACTTGACATACTAAATATATTTGATCCTTATTATCACCCCCCGCATGCTTTTTATGAGTGATCAGAC
Organism: Microchirus variegatus; assembly: GCF_963457635.1. Classification (NCBI taxonomy): domain Eukaryota; kingdom Metazoa; phylum Chordata; class Actinopteri; order Pleuronectiformes; family Soleidae; genus Microchirus; species Microchirus variegatus. The sequence goes on from NC_139802.1 coordinate 41,595,625, forward strand.
CTGCAGTATGCTAACATCTTCAGCTCCCTGATGGCTAAAGATAGCGTTGCCACGTGAAGGGTAGTGTTGCGGTAGCACAACTACTAATAATCGTTAGAAACTGACAGTGTTATGTAAATATTTTCGATGCAGGCAAGCTCATGGTAAATCTAGTCTGAGTCCGTGATTTGCCTATGAGTTAACTATGAAATCCTTTGCTTGTGGGTTCCCATTGCACCATTGTCTTATTCTGCTCACTGTGAGTATGTTTCATAGCAGCAATTTACCTCTGCCGTCTCTCTAGATCTGCGGGGATCTAGTTAAATGTTCTCCCGTTAGCCCGTCTCCGACTGTCTTGGCACAACATCTATCCACCGTCTTCAGTTTTATGATTAAAAGCTGGCGGCGAGACTAGTTGACTTGACATAATTAGCCTGATTTATATATATACCAGAGGGCAGGAGAGGACGCTCATGTGACCTTATTGATAAGCGGCTGTTTTTTTTTAACCATGTGCTGCAGATATAGCTAGGTGATCTACTTTTAATTTGCCATAATATACAAGGGACGAGTATTCAGTCGAAAATCTGAGCCACTGTGATTCATAACACTGTGATTTTAGGGCTGCTGCGATTATTCAGTTAATCGATTATTAACTGATGCCTAAATTAATCGTCAGCTATTTTAATATTTGATTCATTGGTTTCAGTTTTTTTTTTTTATATTCAAGACAAACTCTCTGATTTCTGCTTTTTAAAAGTGACTATTTTCCAGTTGTTGTCTTTGGTCACAATGACGAGAAAACCACTCAGACATGATGTCTGACCTCTATGAAATGATCTTGGGGCGGCATGTGTGGAGAAAACCCATCAGTCACATTCAGTTGCCCCATGACTCAGTATTACTCTATTTCCTTGACGTTGCTGCATGTGTTGGATAACAAAGCTTGCCCTGGTTGTCAGGATGTCCATTCATACACTACTACCTGCTGCTACCGTGGCTACACGGACCCTATCCTGGCTGTTTCAGTGTTAGCACTGCGGCTGCAGTGGCTCAGAGCCGAGCATCATGTTTCCTGCTTCCTCCTGCCCTCCAGACACCTGCAGTACCTCTGCGCCGTCTCCTCAGAGTGTTTCCATTCTGAGCGCGCGGGCCTTGTGCCAGAAGTTGTGGCGTACCGAGGGACCCCGGCCGCCCTGCAGGCTTTTGCTTGTTTTACTTACCGTTCTAGGTCTCAGCCCCCCTGTGAGAATAGACTTGAGTTAATTCTCCCTCCTCCTCCTCCTCTTCATCTTCAACTCTCCCTCCCTTACACTTGTTGCTCTGCTTTTTTTTCCTTCAGTGTTTTCTGTCATTTTGATCACAGCTCACATTTTTTAAGAAAGACAGAGCGTCACTGGTGCCAAGAGTCATATTTCAACTGGAAGGTTGTGGGTTCGGTTCCTAGCTCGGCTAAGTCTACTTGAAAATGAACCATTATATTAACCATTTAATATTCTGTTTAGAGCTGAAACAATTAATGATTAAAACAAGATTTCAATTTTTTTTAGCTTCTTAAATATAATATAGAATATTTTCTTCATTTTCAAAGAAATCATTAAACTTTTGAATCATTTGAATCCTTATATCTGGGACTCTGGAGGCCCCATCAGTCGACAGTGTGAAAAAAATAAGACTCATGTTTTTGTGGAATTTATTCCAGGAATTTAGCGTATTGTGACGCCCCAATGAGTGCGGAAGTCAATTGTTCGGGGTGCTCCGCTTTGTCCGTAAAACACGCGAGAGTGCTGGTGAGGGCAATGGTATCCGAAAACCGGAAGTCCACAAAAAGTTATATTGTTGGCTCCACAGTGCAGCACAGAGTTCTACACAAACTTCCAGCCTCAGAGGATTTATCTGTCCAGTGGATACATGTTATATATGACGGCAATGTGCCTGCTAGAGCCTGCAAATGATCACTTTTCCAAATGCTAACTGCTGTTAGCTCCCAGTAGCCTCTGTGACTGATGTCATTTCCTGTCCCTTAAGTTTAGTTTTACTTGGGGACCTTTAAAACGGAATCGTTTTGGTTTGTGGACAAAACAAGACATTTTGTGGACTGAACGATTAATCTGGAAAATAAACGACAGATGAATCGATTATTGTATAATAATTGTTAATTGCAGCTCTAATTCTTTTACCAGTAATGAAACAAATGAGTTATGGAAGGAAAAATATAGGCACATGAAAACAAGTAGGTGAATCTGCTGAACATTTTTAATCGCATTGGCGTTCACACGGACACCGACCGCAAAGAATGACAGTTTATATTGTACATTTGTTTCTTCTATTTATTTATACATGCATACACGTATCTGTGTATGTATAGTTAGTGCGTACAACTTGTCACAGTATTTTTCAAATTATCAACGGCATTTTATATTAACTAATTTAAACATGACTTGGTAACAAATGAGGAAATGGAGGAGCTGCGTTCAAAGCCTGGATCCTCTCACCTCAACTTGCGTTAACCGTAAATAATTCCAAAAAAACGATGATGAAATCGAAAAGGATTACTCGCACGGTGTCTGTGGCGTGTACCTGGTTGCGCACACTGTTGGTTAATGGTGTAGTTAATTACTTTCTGTGTAAATAAGTCTCTAAGGCACGGACGCCGGTAACATGAGTGTTTGCACATGTGCTTTTGGTCGTCAGGTGACCTGGAGCTGCCTCTCTTATTGGATTCCGTCCAGATCCTTCCTGGGACGCGGCTCCCCGTGTCCCTGGCCAATCGAACAAACAATCAAACTGTGACTCACGTAAATAGCTTATACCTGTAAGCATTACCCCCAATACGCTTTTATTCCACCAATGAATAACCCTAATAAAATATTTGTTATACCAGTATTACCTTGAATGTACACAAACTTCTTTACAGCACTTGCGCACGTCAAACCGATCTCTAATCCATCGCCCAACCGTCACTGCGATCCACATCAGCTGTTTTTTTTAGTTTTTTTCTCTTCTCTTGATTCGTACATAAACAGCAGATCACCACTAAATCATAGTAGTGAAGTATACTTCAGTATACTGACCTCTTACTCACACACAGTATAGTCACTGGCGTCGTCGAGAGAGTGTGTGAATTCCGGCAGGTCAGTGTCGTCTCGGAGCAAACGCAGCCTGCCGCTCGTGCATCGGAATTGATGATCGCAACGTGATAATGGCCACGATTGTCAGAGGCTGAAGAGTATTTCAAAAATCCAAATCACGGTTTGAAACAATGCAGTTTGAATTGTTTTAAATGTGTGTGTCTTACTTGCGTGAGTACACAAGCCTGTATCTCCGCAACAGATTTGTCGGTTTTGAGAAATGACCCTTCATTTGAATCATTGAATTGAATGGAATGACGCTACACTCGCCAAAATGAGATTGACGGAACGCCCGCACGTGTAAAGAGCTTACTGCTGCATGTAGGAATTATAATGCTAATGCTAATGTATACCACACACACACACACACAGGGAGAAAATGCATACTACACACAGAAACGGGATCTGAGCCGGTGACCTTCTTGCTATGATGCAACAATGCTAGCCAATGATTTTGTCCTATCCATCCATCCATCCATCATTTACTGCATTGTTTATCTCAGCTGACATCGGGCGATAGGCGGGGTACACCCAGTTCGTCAGTCCATCGCAGGGCCACAAACCATTCACAGAAAGGCCCTTGTTCCAACGGGGGCTCGAACCCAGGGAACCGGGGGTCCTCTTGCTGCAAAGGCAAGAGCGCTAACCACGACACCAACCGCGTGGCCCATGATTTTGTCCTAATGCAACAAAATTATCCTAATTTCAGTGTGTTGCTTGATGCCATCACACCGTCCTTTACACAGGGCGTTTTTCCCCGTTGCTAGTGCTTTTCCCTCTGCAGTGCCGCTGCTTCAGCCACATTGACAAATCTTGACAGACACACACTGCCCTGCCCTGCCCCCATCAGCAGGCTTTTAACCTCCATCAAACAGTTAAGCGAGGCATGAGTGTGAGTGATGTGTCAAAGAGTCCCACAACAAACATTATAAACCAACAGCTGCAACGAGCAAATCATCCTGTCATTCATTTCATTGTAAATAATGACTGAATAAAGTATCAACATCGACTGGTGGATAAAAATGAATCCCAGTGACTCGTCATCAAACGTTCACCGCGGGTTTATGAAACGACCGTTTGTTTGAGTTTGAACACGAGGCTCAATCTTTGTCTCCTGTGCTCACACAATTGCTGGACTTTTCTGTCCCTTTACTCTGTGACTTGGCTGCAGGAGCCTGCTCCCTGGTTGCTGCTGGCCATTAGTCCAAGTCTCAGGTCACATTAACCTGTCATTTAAAGCATGGTTACCAGACCAGGTCAATGTGCCACTGCTCCGGAGACTTGAGAGCTGGCTGCCAATAAGCAGCAGTCGTCTCAATTCTAGTCTTAGGATGTTGGTTAAACTCTGGGTTTCCTCCATGTCTTGATTCTTGGATGGATGATGGATGGATCTGTCCCATCATTATTCTATTCCAGTCTTGTCAACTCTTTTCTGGGTTTCTTTAACCCATTAAGGCCTGAAACGGCTGGGAAAAATGCCTGTATGGGTGATTTCAGAAAGTACCTCTAAAACCTGAGGTTCAAATTGTGCAATTGTGTCAATGGCTACTAAATGATTGATTTCTCAGCCTCTGTTAAAATAAAGTAATATCAAGTTGTGTCAGTGCATTACGGTGGTAATTCTCCGTCTTCCAGTCACTTCCAGTCACTAGAAACCTTCAAACTCATCGCCGTCTTCAAGCGCATGTCTTAACCGTTAAATCCCGGTCGGTTGGTTCCTCGCGTTCAAAGTCATCGGCAATAAATGCCATCGAAGCCGAGAAACTCCTCAGAATCACTGCCTTCAGAAATCTCTTCGCTGTCAAAGTCCTCCATGTTTGCTTGAAGACATTTCAAAACGAGACAAAAACTGACATATCCTCTTTCCCCGGCGCCAACGATAGAACTACGCAACATCGCCCCCCCGGCTTTGATGGTAGTAATGCGCCAATGCTTTAATGCGGTTAAGAAGGAGGGGATGTGTTGCAGCTTGAGTACAACTCTGGTCTTATAATAATAGTATCTGTGCATGTTGGTGCTAAATTGAATTTCTCAAAGACTGTTAGACTATTTCAGTGTTAACATTTATTTTAAAAGTACGGTTTTAGTTTGACTAACGCAGTAATTCTGTTTGTCTAATGTCATGTAAATGTAATGACTGTTGAATTAGGGTCAGCATATAGATGTGTGTGTGTGTGAGAGAGAGGAGCCTTTTTGCTGTACACATTTGAATGGATTTGAATGTGTGGCAGTAACAATAACAGATCGCTGACCGAGTGTCAGTAACCACACCCCCTAAACCTGTAACCTAACAGTGTCTAAAGCAGGGGTCACCAACCTTTTTGAGACAGAGAGCTACCTTAAGGGTAAAAAATAATATGGAGGGCTACCATATAATATTTTTTTGTTTGTTTACCATTTAAATGATTAATATTATGCATTCAACTGCATACACATTCATTTCAGTGCTTACTCCTAACGATTACCAGTTTTTATAAACAATATCAAAGATATTTTACTAAGCGATCATATGGATACATGCAAGTGAGGTGAAGTGAAGTGAGCCCGCGGGCACCGTATTGGCTGCCCGCGGGCTACCAGGTGCCCGCGGGCACCACGTTGGTGACCCCTGGTCTAAAGGGTGTACATAAATAAAAGCTGAATTATTGGGAGTCTCTGAAATGATGTCACGGAATGGCAGAACATTCGACATCAGCCCTTTATGAAGGTAGAGGCAAAGGTTTGATCTCCTCCTTTATAAAAGAAAGTGGATTTCTCTCAACAGTTGCAGAAAACTTAACAATGAGTTTACTCGTACGCTGAGCTCAATGGTAGATGTTGACTGCCATGGAAACCAAGGTCAAGAAGAAGGCACTGCAGTGCTGACAGGAGTACGCACACACAGGTATAGCAATAGACTAATGGTTCAATGGATACAATAATTTACATATTTATCACTATTAAAGATAGTTGGGGGCACTTCCTGAATGTGGCAAACACCATAACCATTTATCTGGACAGTGAACGCACCACCAATGTTACTCTGGTTATCGTCTGGCTTCTGTTTGCAAAGTGAACGGATGCGCTCATGTCAAAAGACTGGTGTTAGCACTTAACCAGCTCTGGTTAGCAGTAAGGTAAACATGACACCTGGTTGAACCACTTTCTCTAGTTGTTTATTGCGCACCGGTACAGAGTGTTTGCGACGTTGTGAGGAAGAAGCCATTTGTCTTTTTGTAAAAATAATTTTTGCTAATTTGGAAAATAAGGTTGGCGTAGCGGTTGCCTTTGCAGCAAGAAGACCCGGTGTTCGAGCCCCGGTTGGAACAAGGGCCTTTCTTCATGGAGTTTGCATGTTCTCACCATATGTGCATTGTGTGCTGGTTTTCTCCGGGTTCTCCAGCTTCCTCCCACAGTCCAAAAAACATGCAGATTTGGGGATTAGGTGAATTGGTCACTCTAAATTGACCGTAGGTGTGAATGTGTGAGTGAATAGTTGTTGGCGAACTGTCCAGGGTGTATCGCCCTATGTCATCTAAGATAGGCACAGCACCCCCTGTGGTGGAGGATAGTGGTAGATAATGGATGGATGGATGGATAGATAAACAATAATGTTAATTGCTGGAAAGTGGCTTTTGTATAACCTGGTTAAACCGACACTTGGACACACTCACGATGTTGGAATAACAAGTAGGGATGCAACTCACGACTATTATATCAATCTGTCGATGATTCTTCTCTCACGGATGCATTTCTATCGTACCATTTCTTTATTTCTTCTTCTCAGCTGTTCCCTCTCTCAGGGTCTCTTGGGATGATCCGCATATTTGATTTGGTTGCGATTTTTTTTTTCCCCGCCTGATGCCTTTCCCTGATGCAACCATCCCATTTTTGGGTACCTTGCCCTTGACCTGGCCACTTGGCCGTGGGCTGCCCACAAGAAAAATTCATACCAGCAAAAAAATAAATAGTTTTTTTTTTGTTGGTATGAACCAGTACACAGCACCAAAGCAACCTGAATCTGTTTGAAGATGGCAAGTAGAGCAAGTTAAGTATGTGATGGAAAATGTGCTGCATAAATGTGAGAGTGAATGGCGAACTTTGAGTGGTCATCGAGACTAGACAGAGATTTACCTGTTGTTTGTTTGTTTGTTTGTTTGAGATTTAGATCATAAGCAGGAGCAGAGTAAATGAGAAAACCTGGACTAACTAGTCATAAAAAGAAAGAGTCATTGAGCACATTATTGAAGTTTAATTGGACCCTGCCTCAGTGCAGCTCTTCCTCTACTTCTTCTTCTTCTTTATTCTTTCCTCGTGTGTCCCCCCCCCCCATCCCCACCCCCCACTCTCTATTTCTTTCTCTCTCTTTGCCTTGGCATTCTCCCTCTCCATCTGTCAGACTTCTGGAATGGATGATGGAGTCGTGTGTTGCCTAGCAACTGCGGTTGCCATGGGAACCTGGCCAGAACTGCTGCATTTGCTCGTCGACTGGGAGAAATGAAATTGATTAAAGGAGGAATAAAATGGGCGATGAGAAGTGTGGAGAGAGGAAACCGAGAGGACTGCTTTACAGTTGGGGCGCGATATATAAACGGAGACGCCCGAGAACGGTCTCTTGTTTTGTTTTTTTCCCAGAATGCAGCATTTCTTCCCAAAGTCAGGATGTGTATGTCAACAGCTTGCCCACGCCTCCAGTCCTCCTCACAGCTGTCTGTTGATTCATCCGTCATGACTGACACTATCCTCTCATGTGTCACAGAAAAATGTTCCATTCTTTTATTCACTCAACAAGCACTGAAGTTTAAAAAAAACAAAAAAAAAAACTGTAGTCATAATGTCAACCACAGTTAAAGGAGCCATATGTAAGAATGTGGCCAAAAACAGTTACTACACTCAAATTCAAAACACCGAGGTCTTTTAGGTTACGCTTTCTCCGCCATTGTAGCTCAGACGCAACTGGCAACCCGTGGTTGCTCGGCAGCTGAGACTCTACTGACGGCAATGATTGGTAGACGGCGGTAGGTGCCAAATATTTTGGCTTTAATGTTGTTGTTGTTGGTGAGTTCAGTTTGTTATATGAACAATATTCCTGAGTCTCTGTGACATATTAGGAGGATTTTGTGCATTTTCCAAATGCTAACTGCTGTTAGCTCCCAGTAGCCTCTGTGGCTGATGTCATTTCCTGTCCCTTAAGTTTCATTTTTAAGGTGGATCGAAAGAGATACTACTAAACAGAGCGTTCGGTCCAGGGCTGTTTTGGCAGGGCGATTGAACTGCTGTGGTGCTTCATCCTTATGGTATTTTGACCAATGTTCATTTAGGACACCAGGGAACTAGGTTAACTTGGAGAAATAAGGTATAATATGACTCCTTTTAAGCCATTTGTTTTTGCAAACCAAATGTATTTTCTATAGAAAACTAGTACAATATAAAATTCATTGTTCCTGCACTGGTTTTGTAGCTAATTGCACACACATGCTCTGGAAACCCATACTGCTTTGAATGTGTGACTGGGGAAGAGTGGGCTGGGCTCGACACACTCGACTCAAGCACTTTACTACCACTGCATGCTAATGCATCGCACTTATAAGCACAGAGTCAAAGTGAAATGACACAGTAGCAAGCAACAGTTTTTGTGTGTTTTTTGACGGCCCGATAGCCCCGTGTTTTGCATTGAGGTGCAACTTTAATGACAAAACACCTCTGTGGTAAATAATAAAAACTGCTTTGCAAACGGTGCTTAATTTCACAACTATTTAAAGAGAGATTGTGCACTCAGAAGTACCTTCTACCACAGCCATCTTAAGCCTTCTTCATACAGCAAATCTTCCTCTTAAAATAGTCTTAGGTGGCATTTGTGGTCAGAGGTAAACTGTCTGAGCAAGTAAACAAAACTCATCTGTTTTAATTATGCTAAGTCTATTAAAAGGTATTCAATATTTGAAGACAACCACAACAATTATTGTGTCAATTAAGCACACACTGATGTTATCACCTGAAGGTCACACATCAATGCAAAGGAGTTGTTCAAACATTTTCTCTGCTGTGATGTGTCTGTCTCGCCGATGATCACACAGTGATGATGAGTCCAGAGATAATTGTGTCTACAGACAAAAACAGACACTTGGCGAGACTGTGCAGAGAATCCGGGGTATTGTTTGGATCAGATGATGATGTCTCTGGACTACAGTTTATATCATTACATGTTGGACACCACTCCATTCATATCAAAACCCCTTTCACTACCGTTCACCAAGGAAACTGGACCTCGGAATCACTCGAACCAACACTTCTGACGTGCCGTTCGTTTTCTGATGAGATCCAGTGCAGCCATGAAAGAGAGGTGTAAATATATATCGCCTAAATAGAAAGCCCTGTAAAAGGCTGCTCGTCTGTAAACACTTGGAAATACTTGAAAAGAAGCCACATATTTCTGTGACTGAGTCATTTGTAGAGTTGTGCTGCTGTCACAAACCTAGGAGCTACACGGACAACTGAAGTTGCTGCAGCCTCAGTGAATGTATGCATTTAACGAAGAAGAAATGAAAGAAATCTGAATCAGCTTTGCCGTTTGAGCGTTGTCTCCTAGCTTGGGCCTACTACATCTTCCTCGATTCTGGGCTAACTAGCGTGGGCCTGTTACATCTTCCCGGAGCCTGGGCTAACTGGCTTGGACCTGCTACACACTTCTGGAGCCTGGGCAAACTAGCTTGGACCTGCTGCACTCTCCTGGAGGCTGGGCTAACTAGCTTGGACCTGCTACGCCCTCCTGGATCCTGGGCTAAATAGCTCGGACCTGCTATACTCTCCTAGATCCTGGGCAAACTAGCTTGGACCTGCTACACCCTCCTTGATCCTGGGCTAACTAGCTTGGACCTGCTACACCCTCCTTGATCCTGGGCTAACTAGCTTGGACCTGCTACACCCTCCTCGATCATGGGCTAACTAGCTTGGACCTGCTGCACCCTCCTGGATCCTTGGCCAACTAGCCAGGGCTAGCTACATCCTTCTGGATCCTGGGCTAACTAGCTTGGACCTTCTGCATCCTCCTGCACCCTGGGCCATAGCCTGGGTCTGCTGCAGCCTCCTGGATCCTGGGCCAACTAGCCAGGGCTAGCTACATCCTTCTGGATCCTGGGCTAACTAGCCTGGGCCTGCTACATCCACCTGAAAGTGCTCAGTGTGTTCCAAAAAGCTCATTTGCATTTATTTTGGAGCATATGGCAGAGCACTGAATGTGCTTCTGGAAAGTTAAAAGTCAGTGTTGATAATTGTTTGAAATGGATTAGTAATCCATAATCAAAACAGTTGCATGTTAAATTTTTGTTGATTAATTTATAAATGTACCAATTACTGCAGGGGAATTAGCATCCTGAATGCTGGACTACCAGCTGGGTCGCAGAGATCCACTTGAGTCCACAAACATGGCGTAGGATTAGCTATCTACCCGTTTACGCGCCAGTACGCAATGAAGATGACGGTAACCATGGAAATATGGTACGAAGGTATCAGAAGAAGTCTGCCTGTACCCGCGCATGTACAACACAGAGCTGAACGAATACAAGGAAATGCAAACGAGGCTGATTTCCTGTTGATTCAGACCTGTCTTTTAGCATGAATGGAAAACAGCGGGTTTCTGCGAACACATGCGGACGTGGAATCCTGTGTGACTCTGACATTTACACAGCACTTCCACCAGGCTATTTTTTCACATTTCTGGATTTGGAAATACTCATTCCGACCACCTCCTGAACCGGTTTGTCAGATTGATTAACAATCCGTCTTTTGGTGTTTTTACGCCTGTACTTGCATTTGGTCAGGTGCTATCCGATTGTATCAGATTGATCACTGAAAAAGCATTTTAATTCCAGGCGTAAAGGTTGACTTTGTGTCATATAGTGCTTCATACAACCACACTGGAAAAACCCGTACTATCCCTTTAATGTCTCCCAGGCTGGTTCACACCTGGTAAACGATTGGTGCAGTCTTCAGAGACAGATGCTGGCATGATGAGAACATTTGGTTGGGCTTTTTAAGGATTAGTCCTTGGTTTTAGGGTTAAAATTGGGCACTTGGCATATGAGGTCAGTACTAAGGTTAAGGGTTAGGGTTAAGTAATAGTTAAAGTTAGAGTAAGTCTCCAGGAAATGAATGTAAGTCATGGAAACAAGAATTTCTGCAGGCTGTCGGGACACATTTTAAATTAATCCAGTCTTTGTGAGGACATTTTGGTTGATCCTCACAACTTTTTAGGGCTTTTTGAGGGTTAGTACTTTAGGTCAAGCGTGTGTATTTTCTAGGCTTTATGTCCTGGAACAGTATTTTTTGGCTACTCTTTGTCTCTGACAATTACGAAAATGACTGACATTTGCACCATCTGTTGTTTGTCACGTCGCATCCATCCATCCAGTGTGCACCGACTCTCAAACCTCCTTACATCTCTGACCCTGTCCGTCCATTCAGCCGATTTGCTCCAGAGGCCTCGCGCGTTCGCACACGTCTTGGTTTAGTGAAAAACAAAAAATTGCAGTCGAGAAGATGCGGTCTCTAATGCGGGTACAGGTTGTTTGCGTTCATTTTCGTTCAGCAGCTGAGAGCTGTGGTCTCTCACTTCACATATTCACATCGGCAGTCTTTGTAAACAGTCAAACGTTGTTCCAGGACGAGACATCCGCCTTGAAATTTGTTTTAAGTTTTTTTAAGCAAACAGTCCCGGGGCATTGAAGCTTCACACTGGTCCAATAAAAAAAAACCAAAAAAAAAACCAGAGGCGTCATGGTGTTTTGCATGTCATTTTCTTTGTAAATGACTTCGAAGTAAAGAGCTGCGAATTCTAAACAAAGTGTAAGTTTATAGTGCGTCTCGCACCAACACGTCGCCTGTTGTGGGATTCAAGTGAACGGTCTGTATTGGTATGTACTGTACGTATGACAACTCGAAGCTACGATACGAAGTCTTACATTTTAGCTTAGCGCCATTCCGGGGGAGCGCTACACTTATGCCACAACCACCGTGGGTTGAAATCCCGCTCCTGACACCATGTTTCTTATAAAAGACACAGGGTTAGTGCTCATAAACTGGTTTATCGATTAACAGCCAGAGAATACGACGAGTCCACATATGGGTAACTGGCATTCATCACAACAATCACCCGGTAACCTGAATACGCGAGTGTTTCTCAGTACCGCGTCTTCATTTAGTAGGTCTCTTCGTAATTGCAATATATAAATTATTACTTGGCAAACAAACGGTTAATTTACAGCGTAGGATTCGTCGCTCCTCGCTCGTTGCTATCGGAGGATACGCGAACCGCTCTGGCAACCATGAGTCTGGAGAGCCGGCTTTTAGCCAGCAAGGCGTCCGGGCTTGAAAATAATGAGAAATTAGACGCTATTTTTTCCTCCCGTTTTCCCCCGGTAACCACCGAAACGATGTTGTGATGACGGGCGCGTGCCGGCCGCAAAAGATCAGTTTGGAACACCAATAAAAACGATTCCAACAAAGATGCGAGGACGCGGTGGAACAGCACCCTCTAATAAAAATCAATAGTGGGACTCCGCCAACGGCAAGGATGCTCGGAGGGCCGCGTTTATGCTCGGCGCATTGTTCGTCGCAGTATTTGCCTCAGCGGCAGGGGGCGTAACAACCAAAATATTCAGTGCGCCCCAGGCACACTAAAGCGAGTATAAACCAACGACCAATGACCAATTTTATTGCAATTATAATTTTATGTATATTGTATTTAATTTGCTATTCGACGTTAGATATCAAAATTTAATTAAAATCATTCAAAGTAAAACCTAAAAACAAAGTAGATGAATTGCACAGAACAGGACGAGTAGCTTATAGAAGTGTCAGACTTGCTTCATTTCAGCACAGGTTTTATTTATCATCATTATTATTTATGAGCAAACATGTGACAGGCCTGAGGGGACTTGAGTTTACCATGTCGGTTCATCTTCATAATTATAGTGACTAGTGCAGTTCCCATGCAAAATCTGTTTTTGTGTGTGCTTTTAGTCATTTTAGTCAAAAATTTGGGTCCTTGCAGTCGGAAATTTTTCGTTTGTTTATTCAAAGTCTAAAGACGGTGCAAAGAAGGCTGGGCCATTCCAAGTGTCACTTTGTGTTGCACGTCATGTTTTACATAGTTTTGAATAGCCGCCGTGTTTGTCGGCGTGTTGTTGCAAAATCCGCTGACTCGATGTAATTTAAGCAAAACCGCGTTTAGCAAAAGGCCCATTTATCCTCTCAGGTAGCCCACAGTGCTGTGCGGGTGAGAGGGGGAGTGGTTACAGTAGAGCCGCGAAAGCCGATGTGTGCTTCTCTTACCGATATATTTAACGATATCTTTTGCAGTACTTATCCAAACAGCGTCA
>NC_139802.1:41611592-41614092 GCF_963457635.1 Microchirus variegatus
AATTCCTGGAATTGTTGCCCCGCGGAGCTCCGCTTTGTCCGTAAGACACGCGAGAGTGCTGTCGACCGCAACGGTATCCGAAAACCCAAAGATATGCGAAAAGTTCTATTCTTGGCGCCACAGTGCAGCACAGAGTTCTACACAAACTTCCAGCCTCAGAGGATTTATCTGTCCAGTGGATACATGTTATATATGACGGCAATGTGCCTGCTGATCACTTTCCCAAATGCTTAGTTTCCTCTATGCACATAGTTTATCGCGGGATCTTGCAAACTCGCGTACGGTCAGGATTATTGCGTGAATACGGCTAGCTCGCAAGGCAGCGCTGCGCTGCCGCAACACGCCCGGTGGGGATTATTGATTGTTAGAATGAAAAGTTCACAGCGAAGTCTCGCTCTTATACGATGGTGTATTTTTTTAATGTCGTGAATATTTCGTATACGAGCTCACACAAGATGCAAAGTGACAACCCTGAGCATCTCTTTCTCTGTACTACATATTTTCACTGTCTCGCACCTTTCCAACACTTCCTCTGTCAAATCCACCCCGAGCTGTCGGGAACATCACCATGCCGACACCCGTGATCTGTATCCAGACTGAAATCCTGTTAGCTTTCTATTTTCCGCTAATACCTGCAGCAAAGTAGGATAAAGTCCCATAGAGCCTCCACGGCCTGTGCATGTGTCAGCTTTAGCTCGCTGCTGCCGTGTCTCTTGTCTCTGTCCTTGATCTCTGAATTCACTTCCTGTAACTATGAGCGAAAATGCTGCAGACATTAAATCAGGAGTCAGGAGGTCGCCTCCTGGCCCGCAGCGTATAGCCGCGAGTCATAAAAGGCTATTACCATGGCAACAGGGCGCCTCGTCTCTGCGAGCAACGTGGCTGCGTTTTGATTCCCCGCTGCCCGGCCCTTCCTTCCTCAGATAATGTTTCATTGAGCATGGATCTGATGGCACATTGTGAGTTTTTTTTTTTTTTTATCCTTTGTTGGTTTGTTAGAGTGCAACGCAGGGTGTCATTTTCAGCTAATGATGCCTGGGGCCATTTTGTGTTATTGTGTGTGTGTGAAGCCATCGGTAACAGCCCTATTAAGAACAAGACAACCTTACTCCATTAATAAGCTAATGGAGCTGTTGGTTGAACACGATCATCAATGTAAAAACACAGTCCTGAAGCTAAACGAACCATAATATGTACCGTAAAGGCCAATTAATGCTAACCCCAAACCACTTATATAACATCAGTCATATAGTCTAAAGTGATCACTGCACTCCGGCAAATATGCAAACTTATCTCATATTCAGGTCGCATGACATTGCCGGATATGTAGCATTAGTGTCATACTACTTGTACGCTAGCTTATCTTAACCGTTAAAGCACAGTTTGTTTCATTACAAATCCATTGTAGTGGTATATAGAGCCAAAAAGAAGAGAATTGTGTCGATGTACCAATATGTATGGACCTGATTGTATAACGGACACTAAGTCCAATGCAAACCCGCATTAGCCATGAAATTAGCCATGAAATTAGCGATGAAGTGTCCTTGCTTTCTGTCTGTTACTGTTCACAGACGTGCAAAACAATATATATGATGCTACACGAGCCTGGCAAGCTTGATCGGAACTGACCTGGACCTAAAAAAATATTTGGCTTAACCATAATATGAGCATTAAAACGATAATGCATGTCTAAACAAGCTAAACATTTAGCTTAGCAAAGTCAGTTTGACCCTGAAGCCCTGTAGTCAACAAGCATGGAACGATGTCCCCACAGGCCCATGCGTTCACACTCATGCACTTGTTTGAGCACAGCCGCCAGCGACGAGTTGTTTTGCTCAAGGACACGTCGGCCTGTTGATTTAGAGGAGCAGCGGTTCGAATCCCCAACCCCTCCGATCGAAGGAGTTCCCACGCAAAACCTCCGAACCCCCCTGCTGCCCCTGAGCGTAGACAAGCTAACATAAAACCAACAGTCAACATTTGTCCCAACAAGCTAACATGGTTGTAAACGAGCTAAAGTTAGCCTGAAAGGGCAAATATTAGCTTAGCACGTCATGTTAAAGATGCCACTTATTTGGTACCGTTTAAGAACGAGAAGATTATCAACTATTGTTCTGTGTACAAACACTCTGAAACATGCTTTTACAAACTGCTTTTTTCGGTTATCTGTAGCTATCTCAGCATTAAAAGCTAAAAGTGTTTTTTTCCCTGCAACAGACTTGCAACAGCTGCTTTCGCTGCCATCAGTCCACCGTGTCCGTCTTCTTCATCTTCCTCTTTGTTGTCCTCTCCTCCTCCTCCTTCATCTCCTTCTTCTTTTGTTGTCTTTCTTCATTTTTGTTTTGCACGTCCGCGTTGTCATCGTCACGCCTCCCTCTTCTCCTAACTCTTTGTCTTCTTTGCTGTCTTCTTCTTCTTCTCCCTCTTTTTTCCTTCTCCACCTCCTTTGTCTTCTTCATAGTCTCCTCCTCCTTCTCCTTCTTCCTCGTTCTCTTTCTTT
>NC_139802.1:41619092-41626592 GCF_963457635.1 Microchirus variegatus
TTGTCGACTTAAAGGCGCCATATGTAAGAATGTGGCCAAAAACGGTTACTACATTCAAACTCAAAATATCGAGGTCTTTTAGGTTTTGACGTAACTGGCAACCCGTGGTTGCTCGGCAGCTGAGACTCTACTGACTGCAATGATTCAGTAGAGTCTGGTAGACGGCGGTAGGTGGCGCCACACATGCCAAAAACATGATTTCAAAACATAAACATGATTTGCCGTATATTTTTTAATACAAATCTTTTGGCTGTACTGTTGTTGTTGAGTTCTGTATGTTATATGAACATTATTCCTGAGTCTCTGTGACATATTAGGAGGATTTTATGGCCAGTTGCTTTAGATTTATTACAGAATGCACCTTTAACCATCAACTTTTCAGATTTTTTAGAAATAAAACATCTATTCACATCATCATTTCCAGTTAGTTGCAGCCCTAAAAAAAATCCCATGGAATAAACGAGGGGAATGTACTAGAACCCTAATAAATCAATAAATATAAATAACCACAAGCTTGTGGATGAATAGCCCGTTTTCAAAAAAGTGGCATTCTGGTTGTTGTCTATATAGTATCATTAAAAATGCTATAATAGTTCACCAAGAATAGAAAACATGTTTGCAGTCATCACAATACTATTGTAAATTGTAATTATTTTGGTGAAGGACATGCTTACATGTGTTTAATGTGTGTGTGTCTGCAGCCGTACATAGTGGAGATCTGTGACAGCCTGAGAGGGAACATCTTCCAGAAGTTCATAGAGAGGTGAGACGGTGTCGTTGGAGGAACTTTTTACGACTCCACAAACATTGCAGTTTGTTCACCATCAACTCTTGTCTCCCCCCCCCTCAGTGACAAATTTACCCGATTTTGCCAGTGGAAGAACGTGGAGCTCAACATCCATGTGAGTACAAGCTCTCTGTTCTTACGGCCACTTTCACACCTTCGATCACACTGTGATTCATGTCGCACAAATTCACACTACACAACTTGTTATAGTTGTAGCATCACTGTGCGTCCCACACTAAATGACTGGCTCTCTGGTGATGGAGAGTTTTTTTCATGCTAAATGACATAAATAAAGAGGAAATAACTTCAAACTTAATACTTAAAGAGGACATATTATGCAAAATCAACTTTTTAATGATTTAAATCCTTATATTTGGGACTCTGGAGGCCTAATCAGTCGGCAAAGTGTGGAAAAAAAAGTAGGTCACTAAGAAATAGTGGTAGCAAATGATCGGTGGCACATGTCCAGACCATAAATGTCATCCAGGTTTCGGTTCTAGAATATCTGGTTCTCTGAGGTGAGGGTTTATAACTGCTCCTCCCAAGTTTGGCAAGAAATAATTGATCAGGAAGTAAAGATGCTCTCCACTAATAATCTGCCCATGTTTAAACACAACATAATCTACAGCTTTTTCTGGACGCTCATGCTAGGCACCGCCCCCACTTCCCTGGGAACCCTGCTTTCTTATATTTAGCTGCTTCTGCTCCGCTGTATCCAGGTGCGTGGGTTAAAAACAGTTTAAAAACACGGCACAACGCGTGTGTGGGGCTTGTGATGTGTTTACGTGAATGAAATACGAGTAAACAAAGCAGGTATTATCTGAAATGAAAGCTAATAAGTGTATGTTATGATTATGTAATACAGATCATAAACATAAAACATAAAACTGTTTATTTTAGAGTCTATTTACAGTGTATTGTTTCCTTTGAGAAGCACAGACGTCTCAAAAGAAAACCTTTCATGACTCCAGAGAAACAACCAGTGTGCAGCTTTATATCCACATATATTTCATATAACCACATATATCTCATACATCCTCATTGATCCACATCTATCTCATATATCCATATATATCTCATACATCCTCATTTATCCACATATCTCATATATCCACATATATCTCATACATCTTCATTTATCCACATGTATCTCATATATCCACATACATCTCATACATCCTCATTAATCCACATATATCTCATACATCCTCATATATCTCATACATCCTCATTTATCCACATATATCTCATACATCCTCATATATCCACATATATCTCACACGTCCTCATTAATCCACATATGTCTCATACATCCTCATTTATCCACATATATCTCATATATCCACATATATTTCCTACATCCTCATTTATCCACATATCTCATACATCCTCATATATCCACATATATCTCATACATCCATATATATCTCATATATCCACATATCTCATACATCCTCATTTATCCACATATATCCACATATCTCATCAGCCTCATTTATCCACATATATCTCATACATCTTCATATATCCACATATCTCATACATCCTCATATATCCACATATCTCATACATCCTCATTTATCCACATATATCTCATATATCCACATATCTCATACATCCTCATTTATCCACATATATCTCATACATCCTCACTTATCCACATATCTCATACATCCTCATATATCCATATATCTCATACATCCATATATATCTCATACATCCTCATTTATCCACATATATCTCATATATCTCAAACATACACATATACATATCCACATATTCTGATATCTCATATTTCTACATATATTCCATATATCCACATATGTCTCATCCTCATGTTTCACATATATTTTAAAAAGACTCATATTCACTGTCTCCTTCTGCAGCTGACCATGAATGACTTCAGTGTGCATCGGATCATCGGCCGGGGAGGCTTCGGAGAGGTTTACGGCTGCAGGAAGGCCGACACGGGGAAGATGTAAGATTTGTCACACATGCAGCAGATGCATTTGAGCGGAATAAAGCTTTGGATGATCACGTTGAGGCTGTTTTTGTTTTTGTCGCCGTCATATCAGGTATGCCATGAAATGTTTGGACAAGAAGAGGATCAAGATGAAGCAGGGGGAGACTCTTGCTCTCAATGAGAGAATTATGCTGTCGTTAGTCAGCACAGGGGTGAGTGATCCTTTCATTTTTACGGAGTGTGGCACTTTTTCCTGCACCACTTTACACTCACAGCACACCACAAAGTTATTATACTTTCAAGAAAACCTGTAAATCCTGTGAAATATTTGTTGCAACTGAAATATAATAATGAGGAACCAATCCTTGACTGTGACTATTGATAAAATGGTGCTGATCAATGATTGCATTTATACAAACAAATCGTTCTACTGCAATGACGACCTCATTCGTGGCGCACTGTTATCACAAGGTGGCAGCAGCATGTATTTGGTCAGTTTACTCCAGGTGTGTTTGCAGAAGTGATGAAGTTTATGGGATTTTTTGTGAATGCATCTTGAAGCTGCTCGTCTAAATTCAACATGCTTCCCACAGAAGTAATGACATTTACCAGGGTCTCTTGAATGCATCTCGTTAGCCGCTCTTGTTCGCTCATCCCACTGTGAACCCTGCATTACTTTCACTAGCTCTTGTGTTGCTGGAGCGATAATTATAATATAATGAATAATATATATAATTACCTAAGTATTTTACATTGTCATTTTACTCTAACTTAAGAGATTGTCTTTTTTAAGTATGGTTCTACGAGTCTGACTACACTCTACAATATATATATATGTATATATGTACATATATGTGTATATATGTGTATGTGTATGTGTATATATGTATATATATGTGTGTATATATGTATATATATGTGTGTATATATGTATATATGTGTGTATATACATGTATATGTGTATGTGTATATATGTATATGTGTATGTGTATATATGTATATATGTGTGTATATATGTATATATGTGTGTATATACATGTATATGTGTGTATATACATGTATATGTGTGTATATACATGTATATGTGTGTATATATATGTATACATGTGTGTATATATACACACTTAAGATGTCATTCTCTTGAACAAGTCAATGCCATTTTTGTTTAGCACTTACAGACTCTTAGACACTTAGAGACTTCATTATTGTTTACATTGCATTATGTGACATTACTCTATCATGTCAACCTGGTGCTGAGAAGTGCAAGAAAGACCGTTTCTGATTTTTTCGTCTATCCCCTTCTCTGCAGGACTGTCCATTCATTGTGTGTATGACATATGCCTTCCACACTCCAGACAAGCTCTGCTTCATCTTGGACCTCATGAACGGTAAGATGACGCCATTATTTCCCAACAGCACCAATAATGTTGGTACCTGCAATTGTTTAACTGCGGAACCTGGAAATTATGAAGTGAGGCCTGGCCACAGGTGCTGTGGTTTGCCATTATCTGTCCAATAAAGGCTTGAAAAAGTTTTTTCCGCATTTCCAAAAATGTGTAGTAACATGTCGACCTGACTGGCCCGAGAACAGGACGAGTGATCTAATCTTTCATTCTTCATCTGTGAAGGTTCTTGGTCATCCAGTCAATCAATCAGACTTTATTCCATACAGGTATCAATTGTAGCACTAAGTGCTTAAACAATAAAATCAATCACTCTCACAAAAAGAGACATGCACATTTACAGAGACACACACATACAGACACAACAGTTAAGGGAAGATGAAATAAAAACACATGAAGGTTTTTAGAACACGCACAGTGCTATGGAGCTGAAAAAAACTATCAGCAAACCAGCATCGTCGATGAGGAAGTAACTAAAATGAAGGGATACAGGAACAGCAGTAAGTTGGCAGTTTCAATGCACTCCGGGCTAACGATGCTAGCTCGGGCTAAATGCACTAGCTTACACACACCACACCACACACCAATAGTGAATTTGACCTCTGCATTCAATCAATCCCGACTACACCAGTAGCAAACACCCACAAGCCGGTGCCTTGCTCAAGGGCACCCCCAATTTTCTCAACTAATTTGTCGTGGACGATAGAGAGGAACAGTGAATGTGACTGAGAGTTGGTGAAAAATAAACTTAAAAATATGTAGTATAGTATAAATGTAGGCAGCTGGACTTGATGACGACCATTCACGTCTTATCTGAAAAACTCTGGATGACTGAGAACCTCCACAGATAATGTTCACCCTCCTAACATCTAAACCAGCCTTCCTCAAAGTGGCTCCTCCTCATTGGTATTTTCCTCTGAAGGAGGTCTCTGAGACCGATCAGAGGCTGCACTCTGCATCCTCAGTCAAAGCCTGAGTCACCGTTTAATGTCGGCACCAAACGCAATCATCATCATCATCATCATCATCATACAGTGAGCCGGTGGCGCTTAAAGTACAGCTCCTCCAGACATGAAGGCTGACACAGTTGGGGGGGCGGGGGATGAGGCATAGAAGGTTTTTCATCGATTCTCGAGTTCTCCCCTTGAGAGGATTACCACAACGTATATCGACGGATATCGATTGAGGGTGTGAGTTGCTGTGAGGTCATGCTGACGCATTTTGTATTCCCCCCCTCCCTCCCTCCCTCCCTCCCTGTCACCGTCTCCGCTGTGTGTCTGTGTGTTCAGGGGGTGACCTGCACTACCACCTGTCTCAACACGGCGTGTTCAGTGAGAAAGAGATGCGTTTCTACGCGGCTGAAATCATCCTGGGTCTGGAACACATGCACAACCGCTTCGTCGTCTACAGAGACCTGAAGGTAAAAGAGCCTTTTTTTACTTCTCGTTCTCCCTCCATGACATATCCAACAACTGATAAACACACGTCAGTGAGTCACTGTGATTCTGTGTTGGGCGACATGTTCCCACATCGCTGTGAACAACATACTCCGCTAACTTGCAATGGTTTGTCCCAGTTCAACGCCACACTCTCTTTTTGTCCCACCACAGAAGCTCAATGTAACACCGAATGTGGGTTAATCCACCTCTGAGAACACTCCCGATTAAATTCACCTTCCCATGTTAAAGGAACATTTGTTATTGTTCATATTGACCGCTGCCATGGAGGTATATGTTTTCAGGAAATGCCAGAAATGGGACCAAGAGCTGCCTTAGCGGAGGTCTGCGCTCTCCGAGTGCTTTTCTCGTTTTATTATTTTTACAGTTAGGTAATGTGCTGTTCAAGCTATTCCTATCAGCTAATAGACAGCTCTGGCTAATCCAGCGCGTTTGCTCAGTGACTGTGGAACTTTCCCAATGTCCGACGCCACTTTGTCCAATTACGACCCAAAGATTCAAGAAGGAGGCGGTCCTCTCTGCTTGTGGTTTTACGTTGTTGTTCCATTCACGTAGGAATTTGGAAGTCAACTCGATTTTATTTACCTATATAGCCCAACATCATCAACACACAATTTGACGGCCTTTACAGCCAGTACGGCCAGCGACACCCTCTGTCCTTAGACCTCTTTCCATAGACCCTTACATCAATGAGGAGAAACAGCCTGTCATTAGACCCTCTTTCCTTAGACCCTATTTCCTTAGACCCATACATCAAGTGAGGAGAAACAGCCTGTCCTTGGACCCTCTGACCTTAGACCCGCTGTCCTTAGACCCTTACATCAATGAGGAGAAACAACCTGTCCTTAGACCCTCTGTCCTTAGACCCTCTGTCCTTAGACCCTCTGTCCTTAGACCCTCTGTCCTTAGATCCTCTGTCCTTAGACCCTTACATTAATGAGGAGAAACAGCCTGTCCTTAGATCCTCTGTCCTTAGACCCTTACACCAATGAGAAGAAAAACAGCCTGTCCTTAGACCCTCTGTCCTTAGACCCTTACATCAATGAGGAGAAACAGCCTGTCCTTAGACCCTCTGTCCTTAGACCCTCTGTCCTTAGACCCTCTGTCCTTAGACCCTCTGTCCTTAGACCCTTACATCAATGAGGAGAAACAGACTGTCCTTAGATCCTCTGTCCTTAGACCCTTACATCAATGAAGAGAAACAGCCTGTCCTTAGACTCTCTGTCCTTAGACCCTTACATCAATGAGGAGAAACAGCCTGTCCTTAGACACTCTGACCTTAGACCCTTACATCAATGAGGAGAAACAGCCTGTCCTTAGACTCTGTCCTTAGACCCTTACATCAATGAGGAGAAACAGCCTGTCCTTAGACACTCTGACCTTAGACCCTTACATCAATGAGGAGAAACAGCCTGTCCTAAGACCCTCTGTCCTTAGACCCTTACATCTATGAGGAGAAACTGCCTGCCCTTAGACCATCTGTCCTTAGACCCTTACATCAATTGAGGAGAAACTCTAAAAGACTGTCTAAGACTGATTTACTGTGAAACAAATACGATAAATAACGGTTAAAAAACCTGTAAAAAATAGCAGTGTTTATATGGTGGCAGCCATCTTGGAATCTCCTGCGTATATGAGGTTTTTGTCAAGTTTTTTTTTGATGAATCAGGTGTGGTTTAAACCATTTTGAAAGAACTTGTATATTCCTGAGTGTATTTAGTTTTAAAAAAGCTGCAATTATTAATCGATTACTTAATGAATCACCAACTGTTTTTTGGATAAATCAAGAGGTTTTGGAAACACAGATACATACATAGTCCTTGTTTTTCATTCCTTGATTTATTTATTTGTGGTGTATAACTCTGAAAAACCGGCATGCAAAGTTAGAGA